>NC_142867.1:21114500-21457500 GCF_051225735.1 Oryctolagus cuniculus | reverse complement strand
GGTCTCCCTGTAGCTTTGGAAGTGCTCTCTGCTTTTGCTGTCCAGTCAGTATAAAGCGAGTGGCACTGGGGCTGACTTCTCCCTTGTAACGGTGTGGCAGCCTCTGCCGGATCCGGTGACTAGGTGACTAGAGCAGAAGCCTTGTCAGTAGCAGGGGGAGGCTAACTGTCACGGCTGAGATCTCTGGTATCCGGTCGGCTACGTAAGATGTGCTTCGGGCCGCATGCCCTGCCGCTGCCACTGCGTCAGCCTCCCCTTACCCTCTGGGACAGAGAGCGAGCTTGGGGCTGCAGGGGTGAAAGGGCAGAGTCTGCTGGCCTTAGGGACACTCGTGTCCTTTCTTTCCACACAGGGACATCCCCTCGTCTGGGACTATGGGTGCAACAGCCTAATCACCCACGGCTCTGGCTTATCTGGTCTGCCTGGTGCCTGTCTCTTGGCTCCATTTTTGTTTCTCCCCACATGGACCATGAGGCCCAAACCGGGTCTGCTTGCCATCATGATCGTGGAGCCCGCCCAAGTTCAGGGCTGCACGCTAATCAGGAGAAACCAGAGCGTCTGTTGGTACTGAGGATCACTGTTACATTTTACAGAGCAGCCTGGCAGCTGGAGAGCTTTCAGCCGGCACATTACCTCACCCACCAGTTCCTGGTTTCATAAAGCTTAAACAAACAGAGTAGGATTTCCAGGGATGGTTTGGAAATCTTTGAACTTAAACTGGTCATGTTAGAAGGGAACGCACATTGTCACCAGGGCAAGGAGGGGATTGGTAGTGATCAGTATTACAAAAAATATGATTTCTTAGTTCTGACATCTTGGCTCAGACTGTGCAGTGCGTGCAGCTGGCAGGACTCTACTCCACAAAGCGATTTCCACGGGTCTGGGCCCCAGGGCCAGAATCACATTAAGCCGGTGAGGTACACACCTGCTCAGATTCTCCGGTGCAGCGTCAGCACACGGCTTGCCGGGTCCGCTTAGACAGAGTGCTCCCTGCTTTCTGATTAGGGAGGACCCAAGCTGGTGCAAGCGGACCGCCCAGTGTGTCCTGTGGGATGTGGTCCCTCCTGGCCGCCTGTCACCTGAGGGGCCAGGCAGTAGGTGGGAAATGACCACCCTGGCCAGTCTTCCAGGCCAGCCTGTGATTACCCCTGTTAGGATAAATGGGCTCAGGATAAAGTATGGCTTTGGGGCGAGGTGAAGGTGAGTAGCATCTGGAGGAGGCTGCAGAGGGGCCTTGGGCCGGGATGTGTTGTACACAGTGGAAAGCAAGGCCCCACTGTGCAGGCCTGCGGTTCCCAGACAGAAAGCCCCTGACCGGTGGGGGAGGGGAGTGTGCCACTCAGTGGAGATGGGCACTTCAGATCGGCACTTCCTGTCTTTTTCTGGAGCGCTCCTCAGAGCGAAGACCCTTCTTGGCTGTTGTTTGAAGCAGTCCTTTGCTTTCAGGGCTCTGCTGGCCGGTGGCGGCTTTTCCACGTGGACCTACCGGCAGGGCTACGACGTCAGCATCCCCGTCTACAGTCCGCTGTCGGCTGAGGTGGATCTTCCCGAGAAGGGACCGGGGTAAGTGTGCCGGGTGCGGCCTTACTGAATCCGCGCACTGCCGAGGAGGTTTGTGTGGTGGCTGTCACAGCAGGGAGCGTCAGTGGCAGAGCAGGGTGCTCGAGTCTGCCATCCAGGCCCCCGTGCCTGGTATTTTTTTTTTTTCTTAAAGATTTATTTATTTATTTGAAAGACAGAGTTACAGAGAGGCAGGTAGGGAGAGGTCTTCCATCTGTTGGTTTACTCCCCAGATGGCCACAGTGGCTGGAGCTGTGTCAATCTGAAGCCAGGAGCCAGGAGCTTCTTCTAGGTCTCCCACATGGGTGTAGGGGCCCAAGGACTTGGGCCATCTTCTACTGCTTTCCAGGCCATAGCAGAGAACTGGATCAGAAGTGGAGCAGCCGGGACTTGAACCGGGTCCCCTATGGGATGCTGGCATGGCAGGCGGCAGCTTTACCTGCTGTGCCACAGCACCGGCGCCCCCATGCCCAGTCTTGCTTATCCTACAGTTTTCTCTGTCCCAGGACATTCATTCATGGTGCTGTCTACCAAGTTTTCCAAACCAGAAATCTGTGTGGCATCCCATAACTCCTACTTCTCCTTCACTTCTTGCTCCAAGATGATAAGGCTCGCTGGTTATGCATCCAGAACATTCCCTAGGTCTGTCTGCTTCCTGTCTCTGCTGCCTCCTCAGACCAGGTTGCTGTCGTCTCCTTTGGATCCCTGAGAGGGCTCCCAGTTTGCCTCCCCTGCCTCTAGTGTGATCCTTGGCTTGACACTGCCCTTAGGATAAAGCCCAGTCTCTCCCAGCGCCTCTCAAGGCTCTGGCATCTGACCACTGTCTCCAGCTTTGTCGTTTGAGAACTTCCCTTTTCTCCTGGTTCTTGGACCAGCATTGACCTCTGGGCTTTTCTGGGCTGCAAACACACTTCTTCCCTGCCTGGAAATCTTCTCCCTCAGCTCTGTCAGTCCAACACCTGCACATCATTTGAGGTTTCACCTTGACACCGTGGATGGGGCAGTGGTGGGGGCGCTTGCCCTGCCCCGGAATGGCTCCTCTGCTTTGCTCCCCTGGCAGCCTGCATGGCTCCCGGCATCCCACTCCCCACTGGCATAATGCCTTGTCAGAGCCTGTCTGGTTTACATTTTGAAAGTGCAGGAGGTTGGGGCCAGACCTGTTGCAGCTGCCATCTCTCGAGCAGCACGTGGCTGGCTCGTGTTTAATAGGCAACCCAGTGGATGAAGAGGGCCGATGGCCAGAAGTGGAGGGCCTTTTTTTTTTTTTTTTGCAGGGTTGTATTTAACAATTAATGCTAAGCAGTGAGAATTTCAGTGACCTTTAAGCAAACAATAAATGCACCCATTACTGTGTGAGCAGTACGCAGATAAGAAGGTGAATGAAAGGAAAAGTGCGTGTGAGGCGAGATGGGAAAGCACCACACGTGGCATTTTTTCCCAGAAGTGGGTCTCTGGGAATGGTTTGCGTTGTTTTCTTGGTGGATGTTCGAACCATTCTCCGAGCGTCCCAGGTTTCCCCCGGAACCTCTCTGTAGCTTTGAGAAGAGAACTCTTCCCAGAAAAGATGTTGCTTTCCTACTTGTGTTTTCTGCCTCGTGGCCTGGAATCAAACCACGAAGCTTCTGTTAGCCGTTTCTTTTTTTTTTTTTTTTTTTTAAGATTTATTTATTTGTATTTGAAAGGCAGAGACACAGAAAGAGAAGGAGGAAAACAAGAGCGAGAGCGAGAGCGAGAGAGAGAGAATCTTCCATCCTATGATTCACTCTCAGATGGCCACAATGGCTGGGATGGGCCAGGGCGAAGCCAGGAGCTTCTTCCTGGTTTCCCATGTGGGTGCAGGGGCCGTCTTCTGCTGCTTTCCCAGGAGCATTAGCAAGGAGCTGGATCAGAAGTGGAGCAGCCAGGACTTGAACCAGCGTCTGTATGGAATGCCGGCACTACAGGTGGAAGCTTAACTTTCTATGCCACAGCGCTGGCCACGCTTCTGTTAGCCATTTGTTTGCAAATTGTGTAAGTTAGATCCTGTGTAAAGCCCAGAGAAATTTTTCTCCTCCACCCTTTAACAAGTTGCAAACAAAGGGTGAATAGTATGTGAGCCTGTTGCTCCACTCATCTTCCTGGGGTTTTCTCTCTCAGCAGACTCCTTAAGGTGACTCCATTTATTTTATTATTTACTTTATTGATATTAATTAATATACCACAGAATCCACTCTTTTAAAGTGTACATTCAGGGGCCGGTGCCATGGTGCAGTAGGTTAATCCTCTACCTGCGGTGCTAGCATCCCATATGGATGCCAGTTCAAGTCCCAGTTGCTCCACTTCTGATACAGCTCTCTGCTATGGCCTGGGAAAGCAGTAGAAGATGGCCCAAGTCCTTGGGCCCCTGCACCCACGTGGGAGACCTGGAAGAAGCTCCTGACTCCTGGCTTTGGATCAGCCCAGCTCTGGCCATGGTGGCCATTTGGGGAGTGAACCAACAGAAGGAAGACCTCTCTCTCTGTCTCTCCCTCTCACTGTCTGTAACTCTACCTCAAATAAATAAATAAAATCTTAAAAAAAAAAAAAAGTATACATTCAGTGGTTTTTAGCATATTTACAAAGTTGTTCATTTATCATTAATACTACGAATTCTTGAACATTTTCATCAGTCCAAAATAAATCCAGTACCCCTCACTCATTAGTTAGTTCTTATACTCTCTGCCCTCAGCAACAATTATTAATCTGCTTTTCTGCCTGTGGGAGACCAGGAGGAAGCTCCTGGCTCCTCCTGGCTTTGGATTGGCTCAGCTCCGGCCAGTGCGGCCATCTAAGGAGTGAACCAGCGGAAGGAAGACCTTTCTCTCTGTCTCTCCCTTTTACTCTCTGTAACTCTACCTCTCAGATAAATAAATAAAAAATGTTAAAAAAATTTTAATATGTGACATTTTCAAAGTTTATCCATGTTTTAGCACCTAATACAGTTTCATCACATGGAGGTACTTCATTTTGCTCACCCATTTATCAATTGATGAAAATTTCATTATTTCCACTTTTTAGCCATTATGAAAAATGCTGTTATGAGATTCATATACACGTTTTTGTGTAAACCTTTGTGGCTGATAATCTTGGGTATCCCCCTAGGAGTGGAGTTGTGGGGTCATATGGTAACTTCCTGTCTAACTTTTGAGGATCTGCCGCACTGTTTTCCCAAGTGGCTGCAGTATCTTAGGTTCTGTCAGTATTGTATGAGGGTTCCCGTACCTGTCAGCACTTTTGCTGTCTGTTTTTAATTCTAGCCATCCTGGTGGATGTAGAGCAGTATCTCATGACAGTTTTGGCTTGTCTTTTTCTAATGACTAATAATAATGAGTACTTTTTGACATGCATATTAGCCACTTACGTAATTTCTTTGTAAGAAATGTTTATTTGATTTGTCCATTTTTAAATTAAGTTGTATTTTTGTAGTAGAGCTGTAAGAATTCTTTTTTTTTTTTAAGATTTTATTTATTTATTTGAAAGGCAGAGTTAAAAACAGATAAGGAGAGACAGAGAGAAAGGTCTTCATCTACTGGTTCACTCTCCAAATGGCTGCAACCACCAGAGCTGGATCGATCCAGAGCCAGGAGCTTTGTCCAGGTCTCCCATGTGGGTGCAGGGACCCAAGAACTTGAACCATCTTCCACTGCTTTCCCAGGCCATAAACAGAGAGCAGGATTGGAAGAGGAGCAGCCGGGATATGATCCAATGCCCATATGGGATTCCGGCACTGCAGGCAGAGGGTTAGCCCACTGTGCCACAGCATCGGCTCTTAATTATCTTTTAAATAATGTAGCTTGAGTTAAACAAATGAAAAAACGGTCTAGACTCCTTAGGTTTGTACATCTATGAAACCAAAACCAGTTTACAAATTAAATACAAAGAAACACATCTGTAAAACTCAGAACATTTCAGATTGACATAGTTGAATGTGATAGCTGTTTCTTTGAAATGGAATTGCGTTTTTTAAGGTGAAATTGAAGTTAATTGTAGGCACCTTGGGTTTGGCCTGTACCGTGGCATACTGAGGCTGGTGTACTCTTCCCTTCCACATTGTCTGTTTAAACCCTTAGGAAGCTCCCGTTTGTCTAGCATATTGTGACATTATCTTCATCTGATACAGGTGCACTTTTTCCCTAGCATTTTATTGTGAGAATTTCCAATCAGCAAATTTTGAAAAATTTTATGGTGAACATAATATGTACTGCTTTCAAGATTTTACTGTCTGCATTTTACTCTGCTTGCTTTCTATGTATTAAATTTTAAGTCTTCCTCTCATTAGCCCACTCAGCACAAACTTGGGCATTGTATTAGTCTGGTTTTTTTTGTTTGTTTGTTTGTTTGTTTTTTTGAAAGTCAGAGTTACAGAGAGAGAGAAGAGAGGTCTTCCATCCGCTGGTTCACTCTCCAGTTGGCCACAATGGCCAGAGCTGTGCCAATCCGAAGCCAGGAGCTTCTTCTAGATCTCCCATGTGGGTGCAGGGGCCCAAGGAATTGGGCCATCCTCCACTGCTTTCCCAGGCCATAACAGAGAGCTGGATTGGAAGTGGAGCAGCTGGGACTTGGACTGGCACCCATATGGGATGCTGGCACTGCAGGCAGCAGCTTTACCTGCTACGCCAAAGCTTCCACTGCTTTCCCGGCCCCACTGTTTTCTGTTACTGTAACTGTATATCACAGACAGAGTGATTCATAAAGAACCATGGTCATTCAGCTCATGGTGCCGAAGGCTGAGAAGTTCAAGGTTGGGCAGCCGTGTCTGGTGAGGTAGACTCCTTTAGTCTGAAGAGGTTGAATTAGTTAAATGCCATGTTTTTTAAAAAATTTTTTAAGATTTATTTATTTATTTGAAAGGCAGAGTTATACAGAGACAGAGGCAGAGAGAGGGAGAGAGGTCTTCCATCCACTGGCTTACTCCCCAAATGGCTGCAATGGCTGGAGCTGTGCTGATCTGAAGCCAGGAGCCAGGAGTTTCCTCCCGGTCTCCCACGCAGGTGTAGAGGCCCAAGGACTTGAGCCATCTTCTGCTGCTTTTCCAGGCCATAGCAGAGAGCTGGATCAGAAGTGGAACAGCCAGGACTCGAACTGGTACCCTTACGGGATACCGGCACTGCAGGCGGTGGCTTTATCTGCTACGTCACAGCGCTGGCCCCGTCCCTCTAATTTTCACAGAGCTTTCATCCTTTCAGCTGGTGTCCCTGCTTGGTCTATTTCCGTAAGTTGAGGAAGGGTGAAATGTGTAAGCCCGGCTGGTACTTTTTGGGGCAGTACAAATGTTTGTCCTGTGGCTAGGATTTTTTATTTGTCAGTATTATATATAGCATAAGATGTAAACAGCTGGAATAAGTAGAGAAAGGAGTTTACTCCTTTGCTTGCTTCTTCTGTGAGCATTTACTAAAATCTAAATCAGTGTGTGTGTTAACACATTTTTAAATCACTTCTCATTTTTTCTCTGGAGTTCTGGAAATTTTTAATTCCTTTTGGATCAGTTTGTTTCAGCACAAGTTGACCCTTTATTGACAGCCTGTTTGGACCAAGACTTGGGCTAGGCTGGTGGTTCTCAAAGGGTGAAGGGGAGCAATTTTGTCTCTAAGAGACATTGGCACTGTCCTTATTTTAAAAGATTAATTATTCTATATTCATTTTATTTATTTGAGAGAGTGAGAGAGCTACCATCCTCTGGTCCACTCCCTAAATGCCCTCCATGGGTGGAGCTGGGCCAGGACAAAGCCAGGAACTTGGGCCAGGTCTTCCGCAGGAGTGGCAGGGATCCAACCACTTGGGCCATCACCTGCTGCCTCCAAGGGTCTGCATTAGCAGGATGCTGGGATCGTGTGTGGAGCTGGGCCTTGAACCCAGGCACTCGGCTTTGGGATGGGGGCATCCCGAGTGGCACCTTAACTGCTAGGCCAGACGCCCACCATAGACATTTTTGATTGTGAGGACTGGAGGCCCGCTGGACTCTGGGCCCCCACCCCAGCACGGGTATCTCCTCATGCTTCTGGAGTTCCAACCTTGTCATTGTCCTCCCCTCAACTTGTGTGTCAGGGAATCCCCAAGTCCAGTTCTAGTCTTTATGCCTCGCCAGGAGGACTCGCGGGACTCAGCGTATGATTTGCTCAGAGCTGTGATTTATTACAGCAAGAGCGTGTGAAACACAGGCAGGAAAGGGAAAAGACGTGTGGGGTGAAATCCTGGGAAACCAGGTGCAAGTGTGCAGGTGTCCTCTTCCTGTGGAGTCACACAGGGCCTGCCTCATTTCCTCAGCAACAAGTTGGGACAAGTGCGAAATGTTGTCCTCCAGGGCGTCAGAGCTTCGGTGCCCAGGGTCGTTGCTGGGAGCTGACTGCATTGTCTGCGACTGCCTGGCACACACTCTAGCAAAACTCCAGACTCCCAGAAGGAAAGCACACGGTCAGCACAAACTGCGTTGTTTGTACAAACAGTTCGGGCCCCGTGAGCCACTCTTGGCCATTCTGGGATGGTAGGGACCACCCCCTTCTCCCTCCCACCCCCAAATTCAAGTTCCCAGAGGCCAGCCGGGGGCTACCTTCATCAGCAAGGCTTCTAAAGGATGCAGTCAAGCCTGCTCTGTTAACTCACTTCCAGGAGGGTAGCCCCCACAACGAAGAATTTGAGATCCAAATATCAGCGGTGGTGTGGTTGAGAAACCCTGGACAAGGTAGAGAGTGGCAGTGAGCGTGGGCCTGTCAGCCCTCTCGGCTGCCTGTGGACCACTCGCTGTCTGTCTGCAGGGACTGGAGACAGCCTGAACTCAGCTGTGCTCTCCAACCTCTGCTCCAAGCCAGCCCTCTCATGTTGTTTAGGGCTCTCAGTTCCCTTCAGATTTAGCCCAAGGAAGAAAACTCTGGAAAGATCTAGTGAAAACAAAGCCAAAGAGAACAAACCATCGGGAACAGAGATTTAAACTGGTTGGCGCACTTTGCTCCTAGTTTAATCTCTAGATTTGATGCACGGCGGAACAAAGGGAAGATCCTTAGCACCATCACTTAAGGTTTCCCTTAGTCTCTAAGGTCGTGTGGTCCAGTAAGCAGGTAAGAGCATCCAGCCTTCAGGTAGGCGCGAGCAAAGGGAAGTGTGCATGGGCACAGGCCTCCCTCTGCTGGCGAGTGGTGCATGGCCACTCCTTTTCCCAGCCAGCTTCAGCTGGGCCGTGCATTGTTGGGCTTTTATAAGACCACTCACTCCCTGAAACCTCCCCATCCCTAAACCTCTCCCAACCAATGCCCCAAATAGGAAAAGACCAGCTTTGAACCCTATCCCTTCCAGGCACTCAGGAGAAAGCCTGGAGGGCCGCCTCACGGCAGCGTTTTAGGCTTGCTTCTCTTGGTGAGTGTTGCCTTTTAAGGGAGTTCCCACATCTCTTGAGGGCTACCCAGAGTAGCGAGAGCCTTGTTTTGATTTTGATTTGAAATCTCCCTCAGCGCTTTTTCAACGGGAAGCTGAGGATTGTGGCTATTGATAGCTGCTTCTCACAGCTGTGCTGGCCTCAGCTGGAATTCCTGTCATTTTCCTTCTAAAGGAGCTAAACTGGGAGTTTACAACCATTCTGTAGAGGGAGACGGGGTTCTCAGCGTGATTTTACTTAGAGATATCAGCGCTGCTGGGAGGAGGCATGGAAGTCAGAGCTGGGAATTTTTAGTGTGTAAAAGAACAAATCCACCATACAACAGTTTTGTTTGCTTAAAATGAAACGGGCGTACTCCCTTAGCCATCTGTGGGGCCAGGGGGAGCCAGCCCGCGGGTAGGGGAGCCCTCCAGACTCTTGTATGCCTCTGCACGTTGGTGTAGGAGATGGAAACCCAGCTCTATCCTGGTAACTGAGTGTCTGAGACCGAACTTTGATTCTTAACAGTGAAATCTAACCCAGGGCCTTTCTTTATGCAAGAGTTTCTTTGCCATTTCTTTGACCACACATTAAGGTCTGTATTTATTTCTGTGTCTGCATAGATAGACATCTCCCTGTGTCTATGCATGTTGAAAACCATGCGTTCATATCGATTTCTCCAGTACCATCCATCCACCCCTGCAGGGGCATTCTGGGTTTTTCTCTTTCCATATTTGTAGCTCCCTTCTCTGACCGGGAGACATCTGGCTCCTGTCATTCTCAGTATCTTTATGTGGTTGGTCAGCCCTCTTGAATATAATTGAACTCCTATTGCCGCCACTGCTCCTGCCCTGCTCCGTGCCCTCCTCATGCCCGCTGGACTCTGGGCCCCCACCCCAGCACGGGTATCTTCTCATGCTTCTGGAGTTCCAACCCTGGGGTGATGCTGCCATTGTCATCGTCCTCCCCTCAACATGGACAGCCTTCTCAGCCTGCCCAGGCTCTCATACTGGGTTCTGGGTTGCCTCGATCTTCCCCTAGCTTCACTGGCCTCCAGCGTCCCATGCTGGGGGGCTGAGAGGCCCTGCACCCCTGCTCCAGCACAGGAGCCTTCTAGGGCTTTGAGACCCTGGCCAGGCCACCTCCCTGCTCCTGCCACAAGCAGAAGGTCTCTCTGCACTGGCATTTCGGTAGTTCTTGTGTGCCGTCCCTCCTCCCACCCCCAGCACGCTGAATTGCCCTCTTCCCTCCGGACCGCACCACTGTCCACCCTTCTGAGTGGCCACTCTCTCTGACCTTCTTGGATGCCCACATGTCTACTCTTGTTCTGGACAGCATAGAGCACTCACTTGGTGCTTTCACCCTACTTACTTAGATAGAAATTTCTAGAAACATCCAGCAAGTACCAGTGCTCCATTACATCTGTCAGAAAACCAGGGTTTACAGATTGGAAGAACCTTTAGAGACCCCTGAGCTCAAACTTGATGCATGACTTTCCACTGTAACTTGTGAGTGAAAAGTTTTCTTTTTGTAGTGACAGACTCACTGAGTCCCTCTCATTTTTCTTTTTCTTCTTTTTTTTTTTTTTTAAGATTTATTTATTTATTTGAAAGTCAGAGTTACAGAGAGAGAGAAAGGTCTTCCATCCCCTGGTTCACTCCCCAATCATCCACAACGGCCAGAGCTTGTGCTGATCCAAAGCCAGGAGCCAGGAGCTTCCTCCGGGTCTCCCACAGGGGTGCAAGGGCCATGGGCCATCTTCTGCTTTCCCAGGCCACAACAGAGAGCTGGATCGGAAGAGGAGCAGCAGAGTCTCGAACCAATGTCCATATGGGATGCCGGCACTGCAGGTGGTGGCTTAACCCGCTATGCCACAGTGCTGGCCCGTCCCTCTCATTTTCACATAGCTTTCATCCTTTCAGCTGGTGTCCCTGCTTGTTGGTGGCTCAGACTCCAGATCTTTGTCCTGTTTGACAGACAAGTTCAAGTACAGAAATAATTCCCATGGAGATGGCACTTGCTTTGAGATTGCAACCTGGCCATGACGAAGGCATCCCTCTGCAAATGAATGCTTTTACAAAAGAGAGACTCCTGAGCCCCAGGGCGAGGTTAGGATCCCAGGTGGGTTTCAGAGTGTGGAAGGAATACTCTGGGCCCTAGCCATTTGACTCATTGCTCACCAGATTGTCATTTAGGAGGAAAGTGACTGGGAAAAAGGAACCCTCCATAGAGCTGATGGTCACCATTCCATGTCTTTCTGTCTCTACTTCCCCTCTGCCTTGGCCTCTGGGTCTCAACCTCCACCCAGGGCAGCAAGTAGACCCTTTCACGGTGAGGACACAGTCTAGAGATGCATAGTCGGGGAGCCACGAGCACGCGTGACTGCTGAGCCTGGATAGGGGGCCAGTGTGACTTTGTTGAAGTTCAGATGGGCTCCAATGGCCAATTGCTGTTGGACAGTGACTTTCCTGGAAATCTGCTCTGTTCTTTCTGACTTAACCGCAGTGTGGGAGATATCCCTTGACACTTAGTTCTGCTGGATAAAGACGTCACCCAAAGATGTGGTCCCGAGGCTTTCAAAGCAGCCTGGCTGTGCTGTGCACTGCTGTGTTCCCTGGAGTTTGTGGAGCCAATCTGCCCAGCGAGGTGGGAGTGCAGCCTCCACAGCCATTGCTTTCTGTGCCTTACATGCAAAGCACTGGGCTCAGGAGATGACCCGCACAGTTAGAGAATAGTTAGCCTGTGGCCACGGGGGTTTGGGTAAGGTACTCCCCAGCCAGAACTTTCCCTGAAGTCTAAGAAACGAAGTCACCACTGCCTTGCCTTTCTCCCCAGAGCAGAAGGAGGGAGGGAGAGAGGCTCACAGACCATAGCTTTTGGGCTCATTCGTATGTACAGCCTCAGAGCCTCACATAAGTACGCCTGTGGCCTTGCCTGTGAGATGCATGGCACTAGCATTTCCCTGGCCTGCAGCAGCCTGAGCTGGATGTAATTGAGTTCTGCGCCTTGGTCTGAGAGTCTGGTTTCTTCCAGGAACCTGCTTTGTACTGTTCTGTTCTTTGATGGTGATCCCTGGCCGCCTTCCCCTGCTGAGCCTTTGTGCTCCGCGCCCTCTCTCTCTGCTTTGCCTTCCAGGAGGGAGTTCCTTGCCATCTGGTCTCCCCAGGCTCCTTCAGGCTGGCTAGGCTCGTGTTCACATTTTTGTCTCTCGTGGATATCTGCATGGCACTTCGCCCCTCAACATCCTTTCTTCACCCCGTTTTCTTTAAGTATCCTTGCCATCCAGATGTTAAGGCTGGCTCCATGCCTTGGTAAAGATAGTGTTTTTTTTTTGTTTGTTTTTGTTTTTTTTCTGTTTCTTGTTTTCGACTCCCAGAAAGTCTTCCTCGCATGCACGGGGCGTGGATGATGGGGACGTGTTTCTGCAGCTTCTCCAGGGCTGTGGAGGTACCACTTCACCCCTTGCCTTTCAGGCTTCCTCATACCTTATGAAGAATGCAGCCCACTCTTCCTGCTCAGGTCGGGCTCTGATGTAACTGGAGGTAGCATTTTGGAGGCAGATATTTCATGATTAAGATGCCAGTTAGGATGTCCGCATTCCACATTGGAGTGCGGGATTCAGAATCTGACTGTGGCTCCTGACGATGCAGGCCTTGGGAGGCAGAGATGAGCGCTCCAGTCACTGGGTTCTTGCTACCCACATGGGAGACCTGGATTGCATTCCCAGCTCCTGGCTTCCACCACAGCCCAGCTCCCCAGCCTTTGTGGGCATTTGAGAGTAAGCCAGTGGATGGGATCCCTACCTGTCTCTCTCTCTCTGTCTGCCTCTCAAATAAATAAAATAATTAAAATAATATTTTTATGTTCCTTCCAAATATTCAGTCACTTTCTTTCTACACACACACACACACACACACATGTTCTTTCTAAACTTGGCATATTATAAATATTAATTATCACAACAGTAAACTTCCCAAATAAAATTTTTATGGTTGCACAGTATTTCAGCATGTAAATGAATTATACTTTACTCTTTTCTTTACAGCACACAATAAATATTCAGTAATGCTACACAGTCTAATCCCTCCCCCAGTCCCCAAAAAGTCAATGGTGTCCACTGGTGGGAAAGCGCTTATTACTGTAGGTCTAATATCAAAGTTTGTCTTCCTTTGACTCACACACAAACTGCGATTTTCCAGCTGCCTGTTTTCTCGTTTGTAGCCCGCGGCGGTACTTCCTCCTGTCGTCTCAGATGGCCGTGCACCCTGAGTTCAGAGAGGAGCTGGAGGCCCTGCAGGCCAAGCACGGGGAGTCAGTGTTGGTGCTGCACCAGTGCACCAACCTCTCGGAGGGCGCCCTCTCTGTCCGGAAGCGCTGCCACAAACACCAGGTGTTCCACTACCCCCAGGTGCTGCAGGTGAGGGTCGTTCCCGGCCTCTTTAAAGACGTGGTGGAGGCCACTTCCGTGCAGTGATTGACCCCAGCAAAGGGGAGTTATCTGGGCGGAAGAACAGGTAGCAGCTCTGTTTTCTTCTGGATGTGCAGACGGTCGGGTCCTTGGGTGTGGGGCCCGGTCTCTGAGGATCCGTACTCCTTTCAGTCATTGTGCTTCACACACTCAAGTCCAGTACATTTGCAACGAAGCCGTGTAGACAAAGCCGGCAAATGTGTTTTGCTTTTGTCCTTGAGTTCATCAGCCAGTCCAGAGAATTCTTCTTCTTTTTTTTTTTTTTTCTTTACAAATGTATTCCCCAATTCAATCTGGACTGCCACAAAGATAGACAGAAAGTGCAGGGATTTTTCTTTGGCATCCTAGTGCAAACCAAAAGAACAACAGCAGATTGTTCAAGGTCTATCAGTGGATGCAGAGAAATCTCCTTCTTCAAGGTGGTAACTGGCAGGCCCCACCTTGCCAGCCGCAAGGCCCCCGTCATGTTTCCCTAGGAGTGGAGGGGCCTTTGGGGCCAGTGCGTCGTGTGGTTTTTTGGTGTCAGTGCCACCCTCGGCACATCCTGCCAGGAGCAGGCCCTTTAGTCATGACCGTGGGCAAAGCAGCCCCGTGGGGTGTTTCATACATGGGACATTTGCTGTTCCAAGGTCAAGGGACCAGAAAAGAAGACCCTGAGCTTTGTTCCGAGTCATTGAAGCACAGGCAAATTTAAGGAAAAATACCAAGGAGCTGGAGCTGGTGTGGTTTTGTTTTTTTTTTTTTTTTTGGTCTCCAGAGAGCTGGCCCATACTCAGATCGTTAACATATTTTCTCTCAGTGCTGTATCTTCCTCTGGAATGTCTGACTGATAACAGTGGTGATGGGAGCAGCAGTATTTATAGTACCCTTTGTCTAGACAGGAAAAATGGTCATCCGCACACGTGCCCATGTGTGGCTGCCCCTCCCAGGGCAGGCCCAGTGCTGCACCTGCTCCTCCATTGCCACTGCTTCTCGCACGTGTACCCAGACAGGTTTGGGGTATTGAGCCCCTGGGTAGTGTTTCCTGAGCTTTCCTTTTCTCTGTCTAGAAATGAGGTTATGTGTGGTTTTTAAAAAAGTTTTTTTGCCCTCCTGCAGAGGCAATAAACAGAAATGGAGTGGTGTACAGTTAGGGTCTTTCCTCAGTTTGGTTTGCCTGTGACAAGTTTTTGTACTTGGATGCATCTCTCCTCTTCCTAGGTGGTCCCCATGGTGTGTTGGGGGTAGGGAGCGAGGGACAGTTGAAGAATGAATGATGAAGAAATTGTTCAAGGTGGTCTTTTCTTTAGCTTGATTCTTTCTGAGTAGGACATACCTGTCTTAATGTCTTTGCAAGGGCGTTACATTCATGAAATGAGTGTCTCCTGTATGCAGATCATATCACTAGATGCTATGGGGAATGGAAAGATGAAACAAAGCTTGGCACTCTCCCGTTACAGTAGGGGTGGGGAACAGTGGCCCAGGGCCCCCAGAAGGCCCTGTAAGACCCGCAGAATCACTGGGTCTGGGTCTGGCCTTGCCAAGGCAACCACAAACAGGACTCTAAATTCAGTAAATCTATTGCAGGCTAATTTTTAAGTTGATCATTTTGTACAGCCCACAAATGAGGTTGTAAATATCCAAATGGCCCTTAGCAGGAAGAATTTTCCCCTGACAAAATAGCTTCATTTCAACGGAGCAGAGGTATGTACTGCACTTGAGGCTCTCACATGCTGTGGTTGTAAACACAGTGCCTATGGCTAAGGGAGAACAGCTTGTGTGAGGGTTGTATTGTTGAATGTCCAGAGGAAGACTGGGCATTGGCTTTGAACTTTCTCACAATGCCAGTATGTGGTGTGGATATAACACTGAAAAGTGAAATGTGGAATGTTATTACCAGTGAACTATTTCAGGTTCTACATGTTTGAGCTGTTTTCTTTTGGCTTTTTTTTTTTTTTTTGAGAGGTAGAGAAAGATCCAATTTGCTAGTTCATTCTCTAAGTGCCTTCAGTAGCCACTGGGGCTGGAGCCAGATGCTGGGAACTCGGGCCAGGTCTTCCACATAGGTTGCAGGCACCCATCTACCTGAGCCATCACTGCTCCCTCCCGGGGTCTCATTCGCAGGAAGCTAGCTAGCATCAGGAGCTGTAGCTGTGAATCGAACTCAGGTGCTCCAGCATGGGATGCACGTGTCTCCAATGTGGTAGACAGATGTCTTAACTGCTAGGCCAAACATACACCCCTTTTTTGTCATTTTTGTGCTAAGATGTCTTACTATCACTTGGCTTCATCTCTGTGGTCTGTAGGGATCAAAATAAGTTGATCAACAAAGCTGGTGTGTGATCCCTCACCTCTCTTCATATTCCTTCAGGAAGCCACTTTCTGCGTGGTCCTTCGTGGGGCTCGGCTGGGCCAGGCAGCGCTGAGCGATGTGTTACAGGCTGGCTGTGTCCCAGTGGTCATCGCAGACTCCTACATCCTGCCTTTCTCTGAAGTTCTGGACTGGAAGAGGTGGGTGTTACCTTCTAGGAGACCTCAGTGGTTCTGCATGTCTTAGAAATAAAAAGTCCCTTAGGTAATTGCAGCCTAGACCTAGGGCTGAGAGCTACAATTTGTGCATTCCTGGTCTAAAAATGCAGCATCAGAAATGCTCCAAAGCCTGGAACTCTGAGCTCTGACCTGGCGCCACAAGTGGAAAATTTGACAGCTGACCTCATGTGAGGGGTCGCAGTCACAGTGCAGGTGCACTAAAAACACTGTGTAACCTTATCTTCAGGTAATTACATGTATAATATAAATGAGCTTTGTGTTTGGACTTGTGCCCCAGCTCCAAAATACCTCATTGTAAATGCAAATAATCCAAAATCTGGGGGAAAAAAAAAACCTGAAATTTGAAGTACTCGTGGTCCCAAGCATTTTGGTTAAGAGATCCTTTGCCTGTACTACTTTAGACTGGCTGTCTTTTCCTCCCAGGAGAGTTAGTTCACAAACTGAGACCTGGGGGCCAAATGTGCAGGCTAGCTATTTTGCAAATAAAGTTTTATTGAAACACAGCCACACTGCTTCATTTGTGCATTGTCTGGCTGTTATGCTGCATTGGCAGAGTTGGACAATGACAACAGAGACTCGACAGCCTATAAGACCTAAAACACTTACTGCCTGGCCCCTTGGAGAAGATGGGTACTAATCCCTGACCATTGTCTTGATGCTCAACTGCAATGGTTTCAACTGCGACCACAGAGGAGACTCGCCCGGAATGCTCTGGAAAAAGCCTGACCTTGTACTTGGGAATTTGGACTTGTGAGCTCCCGGGCCGCTGATTGTAGCCACCGTTGAGGTTGCTGTTCTGGAATGTTCTGGAGTCTCGGTCGGGTTTGCGTAATGTACCTGTGGGGAGTGGAGAGCGTCTGTCCAGGTGCATCGAAGCTTAGACACATTCCCAGCGTTCAGATGGGCAGTAGTAATTCTAATTCTGCCTGCTGATGGCTATTAATGCTGTGATAGACAGTGCATCCTTATGTACCTCCATTTCCCTGATACTTTTGGACATCGAGGATGACCAAAAATGAACTCCTCGGTTTTGTTCTTGACCCAGTACTTAATTGCTTTCCCACCCTCTCAAAATTTTTGATGTTTCTGTCCAAATCTGATCATTCCAGGTTTGTGAGCAATTTAAATAGCACAAATCCCTCATTCATTCACCTTGTATTTATTGGAAAGCCTCATCTCAGAGCCTGCTTCTGAGAGGCTAGAATCTGGTGGGGGAAGACAAACCAACCATAATGTTCTGTGGCAGACCCCATAGCAGGCATGTGCAGTGGGAACCATGGAAGCCAGGAGAGGTGAGAGAGCCTCACTCAGCTTGGAGGTGGAGGCCAGATGCAGTTTCTCTCTCTCTCTCTCAGAGCAGTCCTAAGCCACTGTGAGCATGTACCCACCGAGGAAGGCATTTGTTGAGCCCCTTGTGGTTTGCTAGGCATAGAGGTGCAGAGATGACCAAGATGGAGCTTCGTTCCAGGAGGCTCATGGCTTAGTGGTGAAGGTAGACAAGCAAACCAGCAATTGCCAGACACTGCGATGAGACGCAGCCCTGACCAGACAGGACGCTAGAAGAGTGAGCGGGAGCCACGTTGCACTGTTGGCAGTGGGGCTGGTGAGGGCTGCACAGAGACAGGGCCTCGAGCTGAGTGTGAAAGGCTATTTCTGAGAGAGTCTAGAGCGGCCTGCGTAGTTGCAATTATGGGTAAGTGATGGAAGGGCCCTGGGCTTGAGGTCAGAAGGCCTGTGTTCGGATAGGCACCCAGCTCTGCGATTATGTCAAATCATGGAACCTATTTTAGACCTCGTTTTCCCATGGGTGTAGCAGGACCCATTCACTCCTTTAGCAAATGTTTGCTAACCCTGATGCTCGGGATACGCTGGTGAGTGGAGCCAGGCACCGTTTCCATGCCGAGGGACCAGCCTAGTTGGCAGAAGTAAGGTTCAGATTTTAAGAAATGAACGTATACAAATAAGACTCTGCTGAATGTCACGATGAGAAGTCATTGTTGAGCCCTCTCCTGGTGTTGCCCCTGGATCTGATCTGAGAAATCCTGGGGGCAGTTCCCTCATCTCTCCCTTTAGTTCCTCCCTTGTCAGGGTCTCTCGCTGCTCTCTTCTCCCGCCTGGTTTTCCTGTTGGAACACAGTCAGATCTTGCCATGCCTTTGCCCAAAACCTTCTAGTGCTTTCCATTCCAGAGGAAAGCAGAAGACTTGCCATGGCCTCCACTGTCCTGTGCACTTTGCTGTGCCCTGCCCCATTTTTCCTTATCTCCTGTTATTTTCTCTCTTATTTACTCTGTCCTAGCCATGACAGCCTCTTTGCTCTTCCTGGAACATGCCTCACACGCCATTAGTCCCTCTGTCTGGAACACTCTTCCCAAGGCATTCTTGGCCTGCTTACCCCCTTACCTTCCTTTCTGATTTGTGTATGTGTAGCCCTGGCGTAGCACATAATAGGACCTCAGGAAATGAAAAGGGTTTGAGTGGATAGCTGGAGAAGAGAAGTTACTGACTTAGAGAGGGTCATGGACAATGTGTAGGTAGAATTTCACACGCCAAGGCCCTGTGGGAGGGTGGAGGCTCAGTCGTTCAGATGACTGATAACTCTCCTTGTGGAGCTGGGTCACGCCCGTGGCACAGAGGCAGAATGACAGCTAAGTGGCGGTGTGAAGGAGAGGAGAGAATGGAGCTGGTGAGACAGGGAGTGCCCCCGGGCTGCAGGGAGTGTGAGTGCCGTGTTTCTGCGTGGGAGGACGGCCCCGTGGAGGTGCCTCCTGCGCGGGCCTGGCTGTGTGTCACTAGCTTTGCCGTTGTCTCCAGAGCGTCTGTGGTTGTGCCAGAAGAAAAGATGGCCGACGTGTACAAGATTCTGCAGAGCATCCCCCAAAGACAAATCCAAGAAATGCAGCGACAGGTAAGAGGCTGTGGCTGAGCACCCGTGTGTGCAGGCGCACGTGTGTGTAAGTGACATGCTGGCGCTGGGACCCTCTGCACTGCTCTCTGCACTGCGGATACAGAGGTACGGCAGCCGGGCGCGTGAATGGCTTCATCTCTCCCACTGTATCAACAGGCCACACTTAAATGCTTAAACACAGTGAATTATGTAAAAAAATAAAATAAAATAAAATAAAGGAAATAAAAGGCTGTGGCTGAGAGTGGGGAGTGAGCTGGCTGGGGAAGGGGGCGGCACCTGAGGGTCAGTCCGCCCTCCCTTGAGCTCTGCCTTTGCCCCCACCTGGGCTTTTGCCATGGACTCAGGCTTTTCCCCGTGGATCCAGGACAGAGCTCGGGGGCCTGTGGCGTCAGCTCCCATTCCTCCGTCTGCTTTGCAGCGTACACACCATGTGGCTGCTGTCTCGCCTCCTGCACTCTTATCTTTCCCTTAATTCTTAACACCCCTCCGGTTATCATTGTAGGGTTGTAGGAGAGACTGCAAGTTAGTGGATCTGTTCAGTCCTTGCCCTGTATTGTTCGATACTGTGTTCCTTGTCACTCTGATTAAGCCTGTAGGTTCTTAGATGGTCAGGGTTCAACATCCCCTCTGCTGGTTCCAAACTCTGTGCCTTCTGGGCCACAGTGGACTCATCCGTGAAACATCGTGGCCCTCTGATTAAGTTTCTGGCCTTCCCCATTGTTACTTAACTGCTGAGCTTATCTGAATTTTAGTAAATCAAAAAAGTCAGCGCAGAGTTCTCTAGATTTTCATTCTAAACTATGGCTGTTAAAATTTGTGAGGAAGGGCCGGCGCCGCGGCTCACTTGGCTAATCCTCCACCTGCAGTGCCGGTACTCTGGGTTCTAGACCTGGTTGGGGCGCTGGTTCTGCCCCGGTTGCTCCTCTCCCAGTCCAGCTCTCTGCTGTGGCCTGGGAGGGCAGTGGAAGATGGCCCAAGTGCTTGGGCCCTGCACCCGCATGGGAGACCAGGAGGAAGCACCTGGCTCCTGACTCCAGATCAGTGCAGCGCGCCAGCTGTAGCGGCCATTTGCGGGGTGAACCAATGGAAGGAAGACCTTTCTCTCTGTCTCTCTCTCTCTCTCTCACTGTCCAACTCTGCCTGTCAAAAAAAAATTTTTTTTTGTGAGGAAGAACAGTGCTTTTTAGAGTCACAGTGTTGGTGTTTTCTCTGTAAGTTACGATATAATTACTTATTACTATGGCAAAAAAGACTCATGCTCAGATCAATACCATCTTTTTTTTTTTTTTTTAAGATTCTTTTATTTATTTTAAAGGCAGAGTTACAGAAATGGGGGGTGAGAGAGAGAGAGAGAGAGATGGCTCTCTCTCTGTTCACTCCCCAATGGCCAGAATGGCAGGAGCCAGGAGCTCCTAAGCCTAAGCCAGGAGCCAGGAGCTTCATCTGAGTCTCCCGTGTGGGTGCGGGGGCCCGAGTACTTAGGCCATCTTCCTCTGCTTTCCCAAGCACATTAGCAGAGAACCGGATTAGAAGTGGAGCAAGCAGGATTCAGACCAATGTCCATAGGGGTTGTTGGCATTGCAGACTGAGGCTTAACCTTCTGTGCCACAATGCTGGCCCTAGTAGATACCATCTTGCACTAGATTTTAGTTTAGAAAGGTTGAGAAAAACCTGGGGTGGGGCTGGCTTTCGAATCCCAGCTGCTTCCCTTCCAATCCAGCTCCCTGCTAGGGCCCCTGCACCCATGTGGCAGACCCAGAGAAACTCCTGGCTTCAGACCAGCCCAGCCCTGGCCATCGTACCCATTGCAGAGGGGAGTACCTGATCAGGAAAAGAAGGAAGATCTCCCTCTCTTTCTCTGTCTCTGACTCTGCCTCTCCCTCTTTCTCTCTTTAACTCCTGCCTTTCAAACAAATAAATAAATCTTTAAAAAAAAAAGGGGGGGGGTGAGAAGAGATGAACAAATTCCGTCCAGGTACTTCTCCCTCCTCCGCCCCCAAGCTGGGAGAGCGTTTCAGGGCAGAGAGCCTGCTGCATCTCAGGACCCTGTGGTTCTGCACCAGGCGGGCAGCAGCCTCAGGTCTGAGACAGGCATGGCTGGTCGCTTCCAGTGGTCGGCTCAGAAGCATAGAAGAGTTGAGATGGAATGAATGCAGGTCACTGAAAACAAGGTACTTGTAGGTTATGTGGGTTCCAGGAGATATACTTGGAGACCAAAGACTCATGTTTGAGCCCTGGCTCTGTTCCTATGACCTGCTTGGCCAAGATACATCACCAGTGCTGCCTCCACTTCTGTTTCCTCATTTATTAAATAAAAGATTGGCTCAATCTCTTGTGTTCTGCACAGCTGTTTAAAACCCTATTGATGCTCTCATCCCTAGCAAGAACGCCACTGTCCTTGGTAACACTGATAGTTCACAGTGGTCATTTCTTCTCCCCTTGAACGTCCCTGAGGAGGACAGTGCCCCGCCCTGGGGAGAGCACCCTACACTCCCTGGCGCTGGCACACAGAAGGAGCGGGGTCTTGCTCTCAGCCCTCTTTCCTTGTGCAGCTTGCTGGCTGCCTGGGGCTCTCCATGGCTGTGCCTGTCAGTCCTACTCCCCAGTCTCTGAGCCTTCTCTCTTCCCCAAACGGCCTCTTTTCTTCCAGTCCCACACTTCTGGACTGGACCGTTCTCAGCTGGATGGGAGGTGACCCCATTGAAGTAATTCCCAGGTAGGTATAAAGGGCAATGAGATTCAACCACTACTAGATGCCAGTAGCATGCCCTCCATGCTGGGACAGCTCTAGCTGCTGTCAGCAGCCCCCTTGGGGTAGGAGTCGGGGACAGAATTGCTTTGAGAACCTCTGTCAACAGTATATGTCTCATCTGTCTAGGATGGGAGATGGTTCATTTACCTTCTGTTGATGTAAGCTGACTTAAAGGCATTCACCTGATTCTGCAAAGCTCTTATGCTGTAGTGGATTCTCCGGGCAGTCAGGTTGGGATCTCCCTGGAAGCCAGGCTCGGGGGAGCCGCGGGTATCAGCAGTTGGTTGCCATAGTGCCCCAGGTGCTATCCACGGGATCAATGGGAAGCTGCCCTGGCTTACGGTGCTGCGTGGACAGCTGTAGCCAGCAGAGGTCTCCATTCACTTTTAAGTGGCTCATTTTCCTTCTGAGCCTTTCTGTCTTGTCCAGAAATGCTGGGTACTGGGAGTCACTCCGGCGCTTCCCCCAGACTTGGTCCTCGTAGCGCCTCTGTGGAGGCCAGTTCTCTGGGAGGAAGAAGAAATGGTGCTTAACGCAGGATTGACTCTCCCTAGATGGACTAGAGCTAGAACTTCTTGGGGCAGGATCTTGATGGACGGAAAACCGCAGTAGGCTGGATGTCTACACGAGTCGTGGTCCTTGCCGGGGACTCAGGGACGCGGGAGTTCCAATGCATCAAGGAAGGAAGACGTCCTGCCCGACCAGGAAAAGAAGTCACGTTCCCCTGTTGATGTGCTAGTGAAGCAGCCATAAAGTAAAATACCAGGTTAGAGCTTCAAGTCGGCGCTGTAATGAGGCCAGGGCTGGAGGGAAAGCGGGCATGTCTCTGGTCCCTGAGAGCAGAGCTGGCACACAGGGCAACAGACCAGCCCCTGGGGGCTGATGGGTTTTGTGGGAGGTAAATTGAAAACACTTCCTTAAATTAGTAGAGGATAGTTAACAGTGTAAAGCCAGCTTATCAGCTGGCCTTTTATTGGCCTTTGTGCTAATTAACTAGTTAATTAATTTATTGAAGCCCTAATTGTTTTTTTTTTTTTTTTTTTCAAGGAGAGATTAATGGATAATTCCACAGTCAGTGATCCTCACCCACAGAGAGCTAATAGTCCTCACGGGGGTGTGTGGGTAAAGGCAAAGCAAGTTGACGAGATGGTGTCAATTTTCCCAAGTGTTTCAGGAACCTGGAATGGAAGGGGGAAAGTTCTGGGCTGCGGTTGTCAGGGTGGATTTGTTAGGGAGGTAGCATTTGAAGTCGGCCTTAAAGACGAGGCATTCCATCAACCATCTTCCTTACACTGGAAGGTGAAGAGAAGTTTGCAACTAAATATTTTTCTGTAGTCACACGGAACTGTGTATCCCCAGCTCTTGCTTGCATCACAGGAAAAAGCACACATTCTAGGGTCCTGGAAGGCTGGGGAGGCGCTCGCTCCTTGCGTAGCTAGAGCTGTTTGTGTGGACAAGGAGGAAGGTGAAAATGGATCCCGAGTTTATCTCTTGAGTAGAGTTTCCAAACATTCTTTTATTGGTCAGTGGCTCCAGCAGCAGTGACCTCTGACCTCAGCCACACTAGGAGGTGGAAGTCAGGAGCCTGCGTCGCCTTTGAACTCCTCTTTGTGCTGCGTGGACTGGGAGCCTTTGAGGTGGCAGGAACGCTCAGCCTCTTCTTTTCTCTGTAGTCTTTAACACTCGGGCTGAGTTAAAGTTCCAGTTTCTTTTCAGGCCGTTACACCGATCCATCTCAGTGTTCCCGTCATATGTTCCTGTTAATCATACCAAGGGCTGGTATTGACATATAATGGGCTGATTCGGAAAAAGACAAAACCCTTCGATGTGCACAAGTCAGCCCTGGGCACGTGGTGCTTTCCCTGCTAGCTAGGCCTTGGGTTCAAGAAGAAAACAGAAAGGGCCACGGGACAGCCAGTGTATAAAGCGTCCACCAGGGGTCTTGTACTTTAGCCCCTACAAGAGGTTCTTATTTTATTTTACTTACACACTGAATTTCGGTGTTTGGTTTCTCTAGTTGAGCAGGTTAGAAGCCATGAGTTTGAAGGGGACAGAGTGTGACCAGCGGGGCCTCTGCGATGGGTCAGCTCCCGGCTGGCGTACAGGGAGAATATGGGGAGGCTGTTCTCAGAGAAGCACTCTCAGCATGCGGCGTGCGTGAGGACAGGCAGCCCTGTGGGCCCGCTGCATCCTGGGTGTGTCCCGGAGACGGCAGAGTTCCTCAGCTCCCTCAAGCCCACATTTGTTCCTCACTCACGGTGTGTGTTTCTCACTCCACCTGGGGCGCCCTGTGAGTGTGACCATTGAATGTGGGCTCTCTTTCCCACCCCCAAAGCTGGTAGGGGTGGGACATCTGTTTCATTTTTTAAAAACGTTTGCAATTTTGCCTGGAGATTGTGGAAGCCTCAGTCATGCTGACTGGTGCTGGGCCTGGCTGTCATGTCTGTGTCCCTCTCCCCTGTCATACCCAGTGTACGAAGCAGACGCACCGAGCCCTGGGGCGCAGTGGCGAATTGAAGAGTGAGCTGCATGCTCACTGTGAAGAACTGGAGAACTACGAACCGTAAAGCCGACCCCCCCGGGTGAGGCACGGCCAGGGTGTCCACGCCGAGTTCAGACCCCAGAGCCGCAGGGCCCGGCTCGAGGGTAAAACTCGGGACAAACTTCCCAGCAGTGCAGGCTGACCGGTTGTTGAAGAATCTTCTTCAAAGTAGCCTGAGCCCTTTAGTCCTGCACCCGCTCCTGGGAATCCAGCACCAGGAGTGTGGAAAAGGCTTCGCTTGTGATTTCCAGGGTCGGCACGGCAATAGCTGTCCTTCCTGTCCACCCCACTCCCCCACCGCAGGCGTGCTGAGAAATTGGGAATTTTTTAAATGCACGTAAAGTGGGCTCTCCAGGCTTTAAAAAGGCTGCCGAGTAGTCCCTGCTGCCCTCCCCGACTCTGCAGCCCGTGTGCTGCCCGAACACACCGACCTGACCCGGGAAGTTCTTCCTGTGAAGCCGACAGCCAGGATTTTGATACAAAGCAAAACTGTCTGGCCAGGGGGGAGGTGTGGCGTGATGGGTGTAATCGTTATCGCTGTGTGGGATCCGTAAAGTTCCTATCTTTTCAGTAGCTCTCTTTATTCTGTGTTTGGGGTTTTCCCATGTGTACACAGCCATTCTGCAAAGGGCACCAGTCAATGCGGGATAAAATAAGGGCCCATGAACTAGAACCCTTGAGGAAGAGCGTTTTCATGTGTTCCACTTTTTCTTGTTTTCAGCTTTGTTATTAAGAACCCCATTGGAAAGAGACTTTGACCAAGTATCTGATGGGAAGCCAAGAAAAGCATTTTAATAGGACCGTCTCAAATTTACAGCGCACCAGGGCCTGTAAATAAATTGTTCTGTCTTTCAGGTTTGGCCGGGTTTGCCGTTGTTTTGTATGGCTTCTGAGATTTAAGTCCTCGCAGTCCAGATGGAGAGAACAGAAGGTTACTTTCCCTGGCAGCCTTGCTGGGGCTTGGTCGGGGGCAGGAGTCCCTGGGTAGCGCACGGACCGCAGCCTGTACAGGGACACTTGGCTTGTTGTAAGATCAGTTCTGGCTTTTCTCCGAGCAGTCCCCCCAGGCATCGCAATCCGGGATTTCAGGCCGCAGACCAATCAGATCAGTCTGTAAGAAGCAGCTGTCTTGCTCCTGCTATTTAACCAGCATATCGAAGGGGGTTGAAAAATAGGAAAAGAGACACTGAGCCCATGTCCGAGAAAGCCCCTTGGGTTGCCGGGAAGAGTACTGTCAGTAAGCTGTCAAGTCCAAGGCCAGTGGTGCTCCGTGTTCCGTTGTGGTCAGGGTATCAGCAGGGCCTTAGAACGGATCAGGAAGCAAAAGGAGTCTCCCTGGCCTGGGAGTCTGGGATGGGTCGTGGGGGTCCCGACTTCCCCCTCGGGCATCTGTGGCTGTGATGGAGGTCAGCAAGGTGGAGCAGACCCAGGCTGGCAGGGGGGACGCAGTGCCAGCAGCAGAGAACTCTGGAGAATTGGGAAGGAGGGAGGGTAGATGGCAAGTGGAGAGCGACAACAAGGTGTGTGAGGAAGAGGGGAAGGCAGTGTAACAGGAGATCCAGACAGAAAGAAATCCAAGAGCTGGAAGGAGCCTTCGAAGTTGCTCAGCCCATTCCTCGTATTTCACAGTGACAGGTGAGCCTCGGCGTTCCAGTGATCTCGAGAAGGCATCGTTGGGGCGGGAGCTGAGCTGCAGGAGCTCAGGGCTGCTGACTCCCGGCTGGTGGTTTTTTGTTTGTTTGTTTCGTTTTTTTGTTTTTGCTAAATGGTGCACTGCAGTGTTTTCCGAACTGACAGTAACGATTCATTAGGAGATCATGAAGGCAGTTCAGGGTCACGGCTGGCATTTTATTTTATTAAAAAAAATGTAGTAGGAAGCTATCAGGGAGTGTCACACCTGATACGTTGTGTCAGCAGCGAGTTGTCATACGCAGTGTATTTACATGTTTCTTACTGTGGGTCCCAGGCCAGAGAACTTGAAAAGTTCGGGCAGTGGCAATCCCATGGACTTGAGGGTCGGAGAGACGTGAATGCAAATCCCAAACTCTGTGTCTTCAGCTTGGTGGCTAAGCGCAAGTGTGTAAGTTCCCAGGCTTTCGTTTTCCCCTCTCAAACCTGGGGCTGATAAGGCTTGACAGTGTCCCTGGCCGGGGTCTGTATGTGTGTCAGATGAGATCACTGGCTTGGAGCATTTGGGGTCTGTCCCCTGTGCCCGCCCTCCTGCGCGGGCAGCTCCGCCAGCTCTGAATTTGAATATTGCAAGGAGCCCCTGGGTGGGGCTGGATCTCCGAACCGCAGCAAGTTACCCACACGGATGTTTTATGCATTTGCTTCTGGGCTTGGAAACTTGAAGCAGAATTTATTCCTGTGGGTTTGGGTGTACTTTTTACATTTTGGCGTGGAAGGAGGGGTCACCTCTCTGTTTTGGCTTGTAGGGAGATAAAAATCAATGATTTCCTAGGGGCCGGCACTGTGACTTAGCAGGTAAAGCTGCCGCCTGCAGTGCTGGCATCCCATATGGGTGCTGGTTCAAGTCCTGGCTGCTCCGCTTCCAATCCAGCTCTCTGCTGTGGCCTGGGAAAGCAATGCAGGGTGGCCCAAGTCCTTGGGCCTCTGCACCCACGTGGGAGACCTGGAAGAAGCTCCTGGCTCTTGGTTTCAGATCAGCGAAGCTTCAGCTGTTGTGGCTGATTGGGGAGTGAACCAGTGGATGGAAGACCTCTTTCTCTCTCTACCTTTCCTTTTCTCTCTGTGTAACTATGTCTTTCAAAGAAATAAAATGAATCTTTCAAAAAAAATTTCCGAGGCTGGTGCCGTGGCTAATCCTCCACCTGCGGCGCTGACACCCAGGTTCTAGTCTCGGTTAGGGCACCGGGTACTAGTCGCGGTTGCTCCTCTTCCAGTCCAGCTCTCTGCTGTGGCCCAGGAGGGCAGTGAAGGATGGCCCAAATGCTTGGATCCTTGCCACCCGCATGGGAGACCGGGAGGAAGTACCTGGCTCTTGGTTTCGAATCGGTGCAGCGCCGGCCGTAGTGGTCATTAGAGGAGTGAACCAATTGAAGGAAGACCTTTCTCTCTGTCTCTCTCTCTCTGCCTAACTCTACTGGGCAAAAAAAAAAAAAAAAAAAAAAAAAAAAAAAAGAAAAGAAAAAAGAAAAATTCCCAGCCATCCTTTTTTAAGTTCAGTGGCACATTGGATAAAGTACTTGTATTACTACTTCTTTTGTCTTTTCAGTGGCGTGGGGTGGGGTGGGGGGATATCCTGAGTCTTCCCCTCCTCCTAATCTGTGCTCTGCCCAATCATGATTTCTATTCATTTTTTGAACAAAAAATTAAAAGGAATGTTAAAGTCAGAGTTGACATTTGGGTAGTAAACAGCTAAAGAGCTGGAGTCTAGTGGGTGTGAACTAAAAAGAAAGGAAATGTTGATGGGAATCTCGGAGGCCCAGGCAGCTCTCTCTGCTCCTGGCCTTCTCAGAGGGGAATGAGGTCTGGGGGGCATTGCCATGGCGCTCTCTGCTTCTCCCCTCCCCTCTCCTCTGTCTGCTCCCTCCGCCTCCCTTCCCCCATTCCTTTGCAGCCAGCTCCATCCCAGGTTGAAATCCCCTGAGAGCTTAGCCCAGCTCCAGCCCCCAGATGATTTGGGCCAGGGGCTAAAACACTCCCATAAATCTGCAGCTCATTTTAATGCCACGTTAAAACAGTGTGAGCGGCTGGTTTCCGTGGCCCCTGCCCTTTCTGTTTATGGGCTCCTTTGGCTCTTCTTTATAAAGAGGCCCTGTGGAATCATTTTAAAGTTCTTATCAGTTTGCTGACAGCTATATGGGCCTTTCTGCCGAGTCCGGGAGCTCAGGCAGGCGTGTGAAACTTCTGATATTAAAATTGGAGAAACCGGCCAGGCACAAGGGATCGGGTGGTGGAGCGGTGATTTGCAGGTAAAAGACTAGAGGATGATTAACCTTTGCGGGTTCAGAACCCTGCCTTTGACCATGGGTGGGGGCAGGGTAATACGGGTTGGGCCGGGCAGGGTTTTTCAAGGGTTTTAGTTTTTATCCAATGATTGGAAATGCCATTGCACTGGCAGTTTGTGCCTTCACTCGTCAGCAAGGGAGTCAGGCAGCCCCAAAGGGTTAGGGCGGCCGGGTATGCGATGCCTTTCTTCCCTGGGGGCAGTCTGGCTGGGCCGGTGCTCTCAGGTCTGTGCCAGCTCCAGCCCTGGCGCACTCTTATCAGACTGCTTGCTCCCCTTTTCGGTCAGGTTGCTAACCCTCGGTAATCCCCCAAGTGCTTCGGGGAAAGCAGGCTCTCCATAAATGTCAGCCCGCGATGCTTGGCCCTTTTACCGTCTCAGTTACAGAGAAGCGGGCCGGGAGCCGCCCCTCCCTCTCCCCTACCACTTTTCCTCTTTTTCTTTGCTGGAGTCTCTTGCAGCAGACAGCTGAGGGGAAGGAAAAACCATTACCTGGATCAAGGCCAGGGGTTTGATGGGAGCTTCAAGTCTTTGGCATCTCCTGCCCAGAATGTTTTTCCAGGCATTTTGAAAAAGAGCATCCTCGCTCTCCTCCTCCTCTCAACTTTCCAACCTCGACTTGCAGAGAATATGCCCGCAGAATGTACTCGTGGAGATATATCTATGTCTATTAACTACTCCGTCTCCCCGTTTAGCATAAACATTATTTTTCCCTTTTCAAGTAGTTTTGGACATGAGCAGTTTTGCAAATGTGCTCAGTGTAAAGTAGTCAGAACTTAGGGATGAAGCAAAAGCAAAGAATTCTTGTCATGAGTTAGTCAAACATATACAGCTGTCGATCTAGGGTTGTCACTGAGCAAACAGTGAAACACACTGATTGATTTATTCTCTGTGCAGCTCCTGTAGGGAGAGTAGTTAGATCCCCAAACAAATGAGCAACAGAACAAAACAAAGTGTCCCAAACCCCAAAGTGGTTAAATTACTTTTTCATACTTTCCTTGTATGGAGCTGTGAACTGGGCATTATTGCATGTAGTATAATTTTAACAGACTAAATAAGTATATCAGAGGTTGCCAGTAAATATGTGAGGGTAATTCAGCAAGTTTGTAGAAAAATGGAATTCAAAGATAAATTTATTCTGGTGCAAAAACATTTTTTGGGGCCGGTGCTGTGGCATAGCAGGTTAGGCAGCCACCTGCAGTGCTGGCATCCCATATGGGCACCAGTTCGAGACCTGACCGCTCCACTTTTGATCCAGCTCTCTGCTATGGCCTGGGAAAGCAGTAGAAGATGGCCCAAGTCCTTGGGCCCCTGCACCTCTGTGGGAGACCCAGAGGAGGCTCCTGGCTTCGGATTGGCACAGCTCCAGCCATTGCGGCCAATTGGGGAGTGAACCAGCGGATGGAAGACCTCTCTCTCTGCCTCTCCTTCTCTCTGTGTGTAACTCTGACTTTCAAATAAATAAATCTTTAAAAAAATTTTTTTGAAATCCATATAGATTTTTCATAATATGCATTTTCCATACATTTTTGAAAATTTATTTTATTTGAAAGGCAGAGAGAGAGACAGCGCTCCCATCTATTAATTTATTCCCCAAAAGCCTGCAGCTGCTGAGACTAGGCGAGGCTGAAACCAGGAGCTAGGAACTCAGTGCCGGTCTCCCACATGGGTAGCAAGGACGCAAGTACTTGAACCATCACCTACTGCCTCCAAGGGTGTGCATTAGCAGGAAGGTAGACTTGAAAGTGAAGCTGGGACTCAAAACCAAGCACCCTGATTTGGGACTTGGGCATCCCAGTGGCATCTTAACCACGGTGCAAAGCATGACCCCTACCTCCACCCTGTGAACTTTATGAAGACCTTATATATACATGGATCTCAAAAATACTTTGCAGCTTTCCATTTTAGAAAAAATGAAATTAAAATATAAATTTATCTTGATGCAAATGATTTTTGAAATCTATGCATAGTTTTTTAATAATGTGTTTTCCATGAACTTTGTGAAGTCCCTGTGTATGATCATGAGTATTCTTCACTGCATAGCCTTTTCAAGGAGGTCAGTGCAAGGAGGTCAAGGGAACAGCCCGCTTCCTCCATGGGCATTGGTTTGAAAACTGCATCTAAAGTTAACCATGGATTAATCCCTTGTAATGAATCCTATATGGTGCATTGCTTCAGGAAATGGTCTCTCTAATAAAGGCTTTAAATATTAATTTGTAGCCTGAGTAAGAGTTGTGTGACTTTTGGGGGCTGGTGTCCCACAGTGGGGGACTATTATTTGCGAAGCGTTTCTGAGAAATACTTACTTGTTATGGGAAATGCAGTGTAGGCTTTTTGAGTTCATTATATACTAACTTTAGAAAAACATCTAGACTTGCAAAACAATAACCTGTAAATTATCAAGGGTTGATATGTTTGGTAGAAAATTCTGTGTTCAAGTCTTCAATAAAAGTAAACTGAATCATAAAATAAGCCATTCTGTTTCTTTTCACAACTTTAATCTGTTGTGAATACTGTAACATATACAAATGCTCACAATAATTGAAATACAGGATTTCTGTCTACAAATATAAATTCTAAAATAGATGATTCTATACTCACAGCTGTTGTCTTCCTCAGAACTGCAGAGCTGAGAGAATTTGGAGTTGCCTCATTATTTTTGGCCTGGCATAATTTGTAGTTTTCTAATAACTCAATTACTTTTATAATTTTGTATTACTTTTCTTGGGACGGCACAGTAGTCACATGTCTCTATTTCATTGTCTTCGCTGAAATCTGTTAATGTTCTATCAGGTCTTGGCTGATGGAAAAGTAGCTCACTGTGAACAGTGTCTGGCCAGGTAGTTACCACTGTCCTTGCAACCTGAAGGCTAGCTTGTTACATTTCCTGCCCAGTTTGGTGAGGACTTGAACAGCAGGAAGACAGCTCACTTGTTATCTTTCAGATTCCAGCACTTTAATTTTTTTTTCTTTTTAAGTAGAGAAAAGGAGAGCATACCCATCTGCTGGTCATTCCCCAAATGCCCATGATACTGGGGCTGGACTGGCAGCCAGGAGCTCAACCCAGGTCTTCCACGTGGGTGGCAGCCCAGCCAGCAGCTTGTGTCTGCACCTGCTGCCTCCAACAGTGTACGTTAGTAGGAAGCTAGAATAGGGAGCGGAGCTGGGGCTTGAACCCACGTACTCCAATATGGGACGTGGCATCTTGGATGCTGTCCCAAATGCCTGCTCCCACATTCTAGTCCTTTTTTATTAAAAGGACAAGGGGTTTCTTTTCAAGTTATTGAAGACCATATGCATATTGAAGTGTTCTCCAGTTTTTGGTTAATTTGATCGTGTCTTGATGACCTTATGTATGCATCATTCGTGTTTTCTCCTGGTCTTCCCATGTGGTGTGCAGGGCCCAGGGACCTGGGCCATCCTCCACTGCACTCCCGGGCCACACCAGAGAGCTGGCCTGGAAGAGGGGCAACCGGGACAGAATCCGGCGCCCCAACCAGGACTAGAACCCGGTGTGCCAGCGCCGCAGGCAAAGGATTAGCCTAGTGAGCCGCGGCGCTGGTCCATTCATGTTTTCGAAAGATCTCCGAGTTTTTCTCATGGTCATAAGGTACAGACTGAGGGATGAATGCGGGAGTGTGGCCTTTCGGTATCTGAGAATGAGAACACAAGATGTTGGTGACATGGGTGGTCTGGGACTGCCGTGTGTGTGCAGGCACGGCGGACTCCACTGAACTCCCACCGGCTCTGAATAACCCCACATCAGTGTTCCTCCAGACGACTCTGCCTAGCAAGCTGTAGTAACTTTGCGGATGACGTATCAGCAGTATCCTCTCTGGAGATTTTTTTGGGATTGGAAAGCATAGAAGAAAATGATTTCAACTGTAATCAGCTACTGTAGTGATTGAAGAAAAATTTCATTTTATTTGAAAGACAGAGAAAGACAATCTTCTCTCTTTCATCCATTAGTTCACCCCTCAAATGCCCACAACAGCCAGGGCTGGGCCAGTTCAAAGCCAGGAGCCCAGAACTCCATCCAGGTCTTCCATGTGGGTGGCACAGACCCAGATATTTGAGCCGTCACCTGCTACTTCCCAGGGTGCACATTAGCAGGAAGCTGGATCAAAAACAGAGTAGCCAAGACCCAAATCAGGCACTTTGGTATGGGATGCAGCCGTCCCAAGTGGCAGTGCCAAACACCAGGCCCTACTATAGTGAGTTGAGGGAGGGATTAGAGCTGGGGGCGTGTCAAACTGTCACAACTCCCCCAATTCAGATAGGCTTCCTGGGCAGGGGGCGGGGACATGGCATCTCTTGATGGTCCCTGCCAAAATGAACCACAGTGAGGGCTACTCAGGTGGGAAGTGGCCAGGAAGAGAAGTGAGGACTGCCCAGATACCAAGTGTGGCTGTTTCCCAGGCCTCCCTCTGGTGACAACTCCCAGCTGCATGGCTCCCCTTTTAGGCCAGATTGTTAAGCCTTCAGTAATCTCGTTGAGTGCTTTGTGGAAAGCAGGCTCTCCATAAATGTCAGCAGGCAATGCTTGGCCCTCTTTACCGTCTCAGTTACAGGGAAGCGGGCCGGGAGCCGCCCCTCCCTCTCCCCTACCACTTCTCTTTTTCTTTGCTGCAGTCTCTCTGGGGCTCAGCAGCAGGGCCAGTCCCAATATCCCTTAATCAGAAGACGGAGCCTTCCAACAGCAGACGTTTATAGAGGACTTGGGTGCCTTGGTCAGGTGGACCAGCAAGCCACGGCACCGGAACCCGTATAAGTCTCCCCCTTCCTTGTGTACTCGGGAATGTGTTGTCACAGCAGAGAGGGCTGCTATGGGAGTGGCCTCCTGAGTTAGTACTCGCGGCCAAAAATTTCCACACCTGCCCACGGTGTCTCCTTGGCCTTCTCTAGAGTCGCGACCACATGGGCCCGAGGCTGGGGAGGGAGCCCATGTCACAGAGAGCTCTTGAGGTCTGCCCCTTGGTCCCTCCCATGTTGTGTCTGCCTGGGTGTTTTAATTAAAAGGGACAGGCCTTTCAAGTGTGCCTGGTTGGAGTGAGGCTTGTTTTATGTTTGCCTTCTCTAATCAAACAAACTGATACTCTGTTTCTCCTGGTTTTAGCATAGCAAACACGGGAAATCTCACCCCAGGCAGATTCCTTCATGGCTGGTTGACCCAAGTTGTGCCCTTATTTATTTATTTTGGATGCCAGATTTTTATGAGTGGTTTCCAATGCACCTTTCAGCTTTTCCGTGGAACCAGCCAGGAGAGAGAGCTGGTCAGCTGCTGCTCGCTGAAGAAGCTCCCCGGTCCGGCTGGGACGACAGTGGGATGCAGTGTGGCTGACTCTGAAAACTGGGCCTGGCGGAGATGAACCCCGAGACTTTTTGCTGAGAAGGCTTGACCAAACACAGTTTTATTGGTCAGTGGCTCCTGCTTTAGTAACCTTTCACCTCTGTGGCTCTTGGCGGTGCAAGCCACTGGCCGGCCTTGCCTTTGAACTCCTCACGGCTCCAGCCACCTCAAAGGCTCCCAGGCAGAGCCGCGTGTTTTGCTTGGGACCCCGCGCCCAGCAGGGTTTCAGCAGTTGGGAAAACCGATCCAGCCTGAGAACACTGACATATTTGAAGGTGATACCCCTGGGAGTTGAAACCTACGGCTTTCTGTTTCAGGAGCTGTCTGTCACCCGTCAGGAAACACAGCTCGGCATCCCCCTTCCCTCCTTGACCCCTCTGAGTCCCGGAGGGCGGGAGGCTGCCTTGCTGCAGCGTTCCCCAGGGGGATTCACAAGCCCTCTCTTACCTTCAGGCTCTTTGTGCCTCTTATTCTTCTGATGTGCCCCAAGTAACACTGATTTTGTATGGTTTTTTCTCTTCTTCGACTGGGGCCCAGGCCTCTAGGCCCCAAGCCATCCTTGGTGTCTGGGAGTCTCTCCGACAGGGACGAGAACATGGCGAGGTCACATGGGCTCCCATGTCCCATCCATGCTTTCCCTCAAAGCCCTTGGCATGGGACAGGCCAGCTGCCCTTTCTCGGCCTTCTTGATCCCCTTCCTCGATCCCAGAAAACAAGATCCTGCTGGAGACCCCACGTCTGCTTGGGTTCTTGAGGGCTGTGGTATTTAGAGGCAGATTCAGAGACCTGTGGATATTAGATGGTTTCCATGAATCATCTTTGGCAGGAAATTAAATTTCCCATTCTGAAATACTGAGCAGAAAACGCTTCCTCTGTTCATAATGCCTTCAGTTTAGAAAGGAAGCATGTGGGGTGGGTGTCTGGTAGAGCGGTTAAGACACCTCTTAACTGCGTCCCATGTTGGAGTGCCTGGGATCGAGTCTCACCTGTGCTGCCAATCCATCTTCCTGCTGAAGAGCACCCTGGAGGCAGCAGGTGATGGTTCAAGTACTTGGGTCCCTGCCATCTACGTGGGAAACCTGGATTCCCAGCTTCAGCCTGGCCCAGTTCCAGCTGTTCTGGACATCTGGGGAGTGAACCACCGGATGGGAGCTTTCTTTGCCTGCTTGGCTCTGTTTCTGTCTTTTATCTTTCTTTGTGCTTTTCAGAGAAATATAATTAAGGGGGGGGGCTAGTATTGTGGTACAGTGAGTTAAGCAGTCTGTAATGCCAACATCTGATATCTGCACAGGTTCAAGTCCTAGCTTCTCTACTTATGATCCAGCTGTCTGCTGATGTGCCTGGTAAAAGCAGCAGAAGATGGTCCGAGTCCTTGGGCCCCTGCACCCAAGTGGGAGACCCGGATGGAGTTCCAGGCTCCTGGCTTCGGCCTGGTTCAGCCCCCGGCCATTGTGGGCATTTGGGGAGTGAACTAGTGGATGGAAGATATCTCTCTCTCTATTTCTGTTTCCATCTCTCTCTCTATTTCTCTGTTTCCATGTCTCTCTCTCTCTCTTTCTCTCTCTCTCTGTAATTTTGCCTTTCAAATGAATTTTTTATAAATAAATAAGTAGGAAAAAGGAGCAAATGCTCTCTGTTGAGATCCATTGCTCTTCTATAATTCAGAATTCAGAGAATATTACTCATCAGGACATTATCTTTAGCACAGCAGACAGTCTGGAAAGTTCTTTATCTGCATCTGAGCACAGTTAAGGGTTAAGCAGGTATCCTTGTATCAGAAGAGCAGGGCCTGAGGCTGGTGTTGTGGTGCAGGAGGTTAAGCCACTGCCTGCAGTGCTGACATTCCGTATGGGTGTTGGTTCAACTCTCAGCTGCTCCACTTCTGATCCAGCTCCCTGCTAATGTGCCTGGGAAGGCAATGGAAGATGATCCAAATGCTTTTGCCCCTGCCATCCATGTGGGAGACCCATGTGAAGCTCCTGGCTCCTGGCTTGGGGAGTGAACCAGTGGATGGAATATTCTCTTTCTCTCTCTCCCTCCACCCCCACTCTAACTGTGCCTTTCAATAAAATTAAATAAATCGTTAAGAATAGAGTGGGGCCTGATTTTACCACTGTCTTGAGATACACACACACACACACACACACACACACACACACACAGAGTAAGCTACCCCTATCCACTGGTTCACTCCCTAAATGTAGGCTGGAGCCAGAGCCTGGAGCTGAGAATTCAAAAATCAGTCCAGGTCTCCCACTGGGAGGCAGGAAGCCCAGGCTGCTACTCTGGGTCTGCCTTGGCAGGAAGCTGGAGTCAGGAGCCAGAGCCAAGTATCAGACCCCAGGGTCCTCAGATGTGGGACATGGGCATCTTACCTGCTGCAGGAAATACCCATTCTAAGTGCTTTTTAAAATATTTATTTATTTATTTGAAAGAGGGTTTTGGAGAGGGGGGTGGAGAGAGAGAGAGAGAGACGCTTCCATCACTTGGTTCATTATCTTTTTTTTTTTTTTTTTTTTTTTTTTTGACAGGCAGAGTGGACAGTGAGAGAGAGACAGAGAGAAAGGTCTTCCTTTTGCCGTTGGTTCACCCTCCAATGGCCGCCGCGACCGGCGCGCTGCGGCTGGCGCACCGCGCTGATCCGATGGCAGGAGCCAGGAGCCAGGTGCATTTCCTGGTCTCCCATGGGGTGCAGGGCCCAAGCACCTGGGCCATCCTCCACTGCACTCCCTGGCCACAGCAGAGAGCTGGCCTGGAAGAGGGACAACCGGGACTAGAACCCGGTGTGCCGGCGCCGCAAGGCGGAGGATTAGCCTAGTGAGCCGCGGCGCCAGCCCGGTTCATTATCTTAATGGCCACAATGGCTAGGGCAATACCAGGCTGAAGTCAGGACAGGAGCTTCATCCGGGTCTCCCATGTGGGTGCAGGGATCCGAGCACTTGGACCATATTCTGCTGCTTTTCCCAGGCCATTTGCAGGAAGCTGGATCAGAAGTGGAGCAGCCGGGACACAAACCAGTGGCTTTACCTGTTACGCCACAATGCTGGCTCCCCTAAACTTGTTTTTAATGTCAGGAACCTGGTCTTCTTGGCCATGGTAAGTTCCTGGCCATACCTGCTTCATTCATATATATATATTTCAGAGCTTTGGGCTCTCCTCAGCTATTAGCCAGGGCATAAGTTATGTAGAAAGCTAAAAGCTAAGAAGACACAGAGACTCCTGAGTTTTTCTCCTGTAAGGTGTACAGATAATCTCAAGTTGTCCTTGTTGGTCCCATTGATCCATCAGCAGAGTTCACTAGCGCTGCATACCTGTATTATGAGCCCTGACATGTGTCTTAATTCTTTTTTTTTTTTTTTTTTGACATGCAGAGTTAGTAAGAGAGAGAGACAGAGAGAAAGGTCTTCCTTTTTCTGTTGGTTCACCCCTCAAATGGCCATTACGGCCGGTGCTGCGCCGATCCAAAGCCAGGAGCCAGGTGCTTCCTCCTGGTCTCCCATGCGGGTGCAGGGCCCAAGTACTTGGGCCATCCTCCATTGCCTTTCCGGGCCACAGCAGACAGCTGGACTGGAAGAGGAGCAACCGGGACAGAATCCGGCACCCCAACCGGGACTAGAACCCGGGGTACTGGTGCCGCAGGTGGAGGATTAGCCTAGTGAGCCGTGGCGCCAGCCATGTGTATTAATTCTAATGGGCAGGTCCAGGCAGGGCAATCTCTGTTTTCTATGTACTCTGTGCTGATTTTCTATAAAAAGTTTGTTGACATCAGTGGGGCATTTAACATGTTTGTGGACCTGGGAGATGGGATTCATCTTTAGTCAAGTAGTTTCTTTTTTCTGAGCAGCCAAGCCACACCTCTCAGGTAATGTGAGATCCTTAGGGGAACTGTGCACTTCGGATTGCACAAGTAGAAAAACACACTGGGGGGCTGGCACTGTGGTGTAGTGGGTAAAGCTGCCGCCTATGATGCCAGTACCCAAATGGACATCAGTTCGAGTCCCAGCTGCTCCACTTCCAATCCAGCTCCCTGTTAATGTGCCTGGAAAAGCACCAGACCATGGCCCAGGTGCTTCGGCCCTTGCACCCACGTGGGAGACCTGGGAGAAGCTCCTGGCTCCTGGCTTAGGCATAGCCCAGTCCTGGCCATTGAGGCCATTTGGGGAGTGAACCAATGGATGGAAGACATCTCTGTCTCTGTCTCTGTCTCTTCCTCTCTCTTTGTAACTCTGCTTTTCAAATAAATAAAATAAGTCTTAAAAAGAAAAGCAAAGCCAAGCACATCTGGGTGCTAGAGTGGGTCTGAGAGGTAGCGGGAGTGGCAGTAGCCCATCTCGCGTCATCCTGTCCTTGTCAAGATTCCCGGAGCGTGACATTGCATGTGTCACATGCCTTCAGCTATCTCCATTCCATCATCTGTTTGTTTTTATATTCCCTGGTAAGGACTAGCTCTCAGCTGTGCGTGTATTGCGGTAACCATGGAAAGAGATCAAGGGCGAAGGTAGGTATTGTGTTGCCGGGACATCTATTCCCTAAATGTTGTTGAGGAAACTTCTTGCTTATTGTTATTCCCAGAAGGGCCTTCCAACATCACTCAAGATAGACTTAGAACAGCCGTTGCCACTGTATGGGGTCAGAGGTTAAATGCCTCTCTTAAATTAGCTAACAGCACATGGGACCTTGGCTAGGAAAGGGGGACTTCTGGAAAAGTTGAACTTTGTCGAACATTAGGAATCTTAGAGTCCTTGATTGATTCCTTTGCCAAGGAACCCAGCACAACACCTGCTCCGGTGTTGGCTGAGTTACATCAGGAAGTCTAGAGAAAAGCAGGACCAGTCACCCCCATGAACCTGTCAGTGGCTCAATTTTCTCATCATAAAGTAGGGGTAATATCCTTGGGCTGTGAGGATGACATAAATTCATAAAGGTAAAGCACTTAAAATCGTGCCCAGTGCAGGGTACGGGCCTGCCCTGAGCAGCAGATAAGTGCTGAGCCCCTGCTTTGCGCTCAGCACAGTTCTGAGAGCTGGGAAGGCAACGGTTAACCAGACAGCACAGATCCCTGCCTGCGTGGGACTGGCATTCCTCAGGGCCCTTGAAGGTGACGGGCATCGTTGCTGTCATCCGAGGTCTGGTGTCGGAGCAGAAATACCTGTGACCACCGAGTTCAGCTTTTCATGATTTTCCCAGGGGCCTGAGCCTTTTACCCTGAGATAACTGTGCCTTTTGAGGCATTCCTGTGTTGAAGATGGTTTATAGGTTGCTTATCCTGGCTTTTCTCTTCTGTTTTCACCCTCACTGCGACTTGACTTCTCCATTCTGAACTCTGTGCCGGGACTTAGAGAAAGGCAGGAGCGCAGATTCCCCCTTCTTCGCTTGCCTCCCTGTGTCCTTTTCTCTGATAACTCAGGGCTTGGAACTCTTTATAGGATTCAGCCATGTAACCCGATGCCGCGCAAGTGTGTAAGGAGCTTGTAAATGCGTGTTGGCCCTTGGAGGAAACCACTTTGTCTAATTAAAAACTCTTGTGAACCTGGTGAGTACACCATTTTGCTATCGGAAAGTTTTGCCCTGGACTTCATCATCCAGACCTTCCCGGGGTTTTGGAGATTATTAGGGAATATGTGCCGTCGCCATTTTTTTTTCCGGTCGATCTAGCTGCATGTTAATTCTTTAATCACCCCCCATAAATATAAATACTGAGGCTGGAGATGAAAGGAAGGAATACTTGACTTGGAAATGGATGACATGTGTTTATTTATGGGCCTTTGGGGGGTTTTGCAGCCAGCTCTGTTTAAGAATCAGATTTGACTACCGGTCTGCCGTCTAACCTTCGACGGCCTCAGAGTTTGGGATGTAAAATTAAGGGCTAGCACTAGTAGAAATCAAACTACACAAAGGGGAAATGGTTGTGTATTCAGCTTTTCCTACAGGGATGGGACTGCGGCTGCTCCTGAGAGTTCTCCAGAACCATGGGCCATGCCGGGAAGGCCTGGCCTGGAAGACGAGGTGGAAGTTCTTATCTCAGTGCAGGAAGCAGGGATTGAGAGGTTAACAGAACCGCGAGGCCTGGAGGAAATGAGACCTCAGTGAGGAAGGTTATAAGCCAGTTTTCGGAGACTGAGTTTCGTTGGTTAATATTATGGTTTTTTTCCCCCTTTCACAACCTGTGTGCCAACTAGGTAGAGACCACTGTGAAGAAACCAAACAAAAAAGCAAAAGTACAATCAACCCACTGTAGATTCTGAATTTAATATTTTAGAAGGCTAGAAAGGTGAGATAAGGTAAAAAGAAAATTAAGGTTAAGTCCTGGGAGAGATTAATTCCTAGCAAGAAGTATTGGGCTCTATATGGGATCGCAGGAGAAGAGCAAATATGTGTTCACTAAGATGTGAGGCATTGGTCGGTGGCTGCATTAAAACTGGTTTTCAGGGACCGGCACTGTGGTGCAGCAGGTTAAGCCATTGCTAGCAACATCATGTCCTGGGTTGGAGCTCTGGTTCAAATCTCAGCTGCTCTGCCTCCCGTCCAACTCCCTGCTAATGCTCCTGGGAAGGCAGGGGTTGGCCCAAGTGATTGGGTCCCCGACACTCATGTGGGAGACCTGGATGGAGTTCCAGACTCCTGGCTTTGGCCTGTCCTAGCCCCAGCCATTGCAGCCATTTGGGGAATGAGTCAAGGGATAGAAGATCTCTCTCCTTCTCTCTCTCTCAGCTTTCCCTCTCTCACTCTGCCTTTCAAATAAATGAATCAATCATCAGTCCTTTTTATTTTTTAAATGTTTAAAGAATCTTTTAAAAAAAACTATTCTCCTGGAGCAGCATCTCCTGTAATAGATAAGCCAAGTTAGCCTATTTTGCTGCTACTGGGCAAATTCATTGTGATATTCAAGATAGAGTTCAATCTCCTAATGCATTTGAATTTTCTGGGAAACAGAAACTTAAGAGGAAGTTCAGGCTCCAACTGGCAATAAGCTGTGAGAACCTAAAGAGACCAGCACCCTAATGCTAGGATGTTTATCTGCCAATTCTGCAAATCCTCGTCCATGGGTTGGAGCCGGTCAGCTTTGCAGTTGGGGCCTGCCATGGAAGAGTGTCTGGGAAGAGCATCGTCCTCCCTACAGCAGGCTGGTAGAGAGTACATGGTGCTATTGTGAAAGTTTAAATGTGAATGAGAAAAGAAGGGCCTTCAGATGGCCTCAAGGAGGAGACAAACATTAAAGTACAGGTAGGATTTTTAAAACTTAGTTAAGTTTCATTTTTTTTAGAGCAGTTTTAGATGCACAGCAAAATTGAATAGAAAGCCCAAAGTGTTCCCAATGTGACATTGCCCCTACAGGTATACCACCTCCCCCACTGTCACCATTGGACCCCACAGAGGTACAGTTCCCATTCAGGAACCTACAGGGGCACACCTTTTCCACCCTAAGTCTTTGAGGTTTACATTAGGGTTTGCTCTTGGTGTTGTCCATTTTATGGGTTGGACAGATTGGACAGATGTTTAATGACAAGTATCCACCATTGGTATCATATAGGACACTTGCTCAATCTATTCATTTCTTTTTATAAAATTTGTTTTATTTATTTGAAATACAGAGTTACAGAGAAAGAGAGAGAAATCCTTCCATTGCTGGTTCATTCCCCAAATGGCCGCAGTGGCCAGAGCTGTGCCTATCCGAAGCCAGGAGCCAGGAGCTTCCTCCGAGTCTCCCACGTGGTGCAGGAACCCAAGGACGTGGACCATCTTCTACTGCTTTTGCAGGCCACAGAAGAGAGCTGGATCAGAAGTGGAACAGCTGGGGCTCGAACTGGCACCCATATGGGATGACAGTGCTGTAGGCCAGGGCTACGCCACAGCGCTGGCCCCAATATCTATTCATTTCTGTCTTCACCCAAACCCTGGTAGCCTTTGATCTTTTAACTGTCGCCATGGGTTTGCCTTTTCCAAAAGTCATGCAGTTGGAATCATGCAGTATATGTAGCCTTTACATATTGGTGTCTTTCGCCAGGACTTGAATCTAAGCTTCTCCCTCTGTGTGTTTTCATGGCTTGATCATTTCTTTTCAGCACCATCTAATAGTTCATTGTCTGAATGTACCACAGTTCATTTTTCTTTTCACCTGTTGGAGGGCATTCAGAGTTTTGGCAAATTATGAATAAAGCTGCTGTAAACATACGAGTGCAGGTTATTTCATTTTATTTTTTGGTATGAGCATAGATTTTCAGTACACTAGAGTAAGTATCAAGGAGCACAAGTGCGAGATCATATGGTAAGAGTATGATTTTGTAAGAAGCTGCTGAACTATCTTCTGCATTCCCACAGGAGTGAGCGAAAGTTTCTCTTGCCCACATCCTCACCAGCACTGGGTGTTGTCAGTGTTTGGGATTTTTGCCATTCTCATAGGTGTGCTTTGTGATCTCATTTTAAGTTGCAATTTCCTAATGCTACATGATGCTGGGCATCTTTTCATGCCCATACTTGCCATCCTATCATCTCTCTCTTTTTTTTTTTTTTTTTTTTTTTTGACAGGCAGAGTGGACAGTGAGAGAGAGAGACAGAGAGAAAGGTCTTCCTTTTGCTGTTGGTTCACCCTCCAATGGCCGCCGCAGCTGGTGCACTGCGGCCGGCGCACCACACTGATCCAAAGTCAGGAGCCAGATACTTCTCCTGGTCTCCCATGGGGTGCAGGGCCCAAGGACCTGGGCCATCATCCACTGCACTCCTGGGCCACAGCAGAGAGCTGTCCTGGAAGAGGGGCAACTGGGACAGAATCCGGCGCCCCGACCGGGACTAGAACCTGCTGTACCGGCGCCGCAAGGTGGAGGATTAGCCTAGTGAGCCGCGGCGCCGGCCCTATCCTATCATCTTTGATGAGGAGTCTGTTCAGATCTTACATTGTTTTGTAATCTGGTTGTTCATTTTCTTCTGTTAACTTTGACAAGTCCTTTGCATACTTTGGATAACAGTCCTTTATCAGATGTGTCTTTTGCAAAGTAATGATCTTGAGTTTGTAGGCCAGTGGGGCAGTGACTTGGCCGGATTAGCGGGAGCATGGGGACAGCAGAGGGCTGTGCCTTTGCATCGGTTGGGTGCCCAGGTTTTAGAGGATCTTACGTGTCAGATGGAGGAGATGAATACTGGAGTGCTGGGTAACACTCAGTGTTCTGAATAACAGCTTTGCTTGGTGAAGAAGTAAAATACATTTACACTGACCAAAAGTTGTAAAAGGGACTCCGCTGCTGATCCGTGAAGCGGTGCCTGTGGCTTTGTGTGAAATTCCAGTGAATGTGAATCCCAAGTCAAGTTGTGCTAATGTTTGTGAATTTCCCTGATCCCTGCAGAGAAACTGGTAACACGGGTCCAATGCAGGCTGCAGAGCCTTCTGTCCGTGTCTCGCGCCTTTGAGGGGCTGTGTTGATGTGGCTTTCATCTGTGATTTTAGGCGAGTTGTCATTCAGCTCTCACATCTGTAAAAGTGGAGTAAGCAAAAAGAATAACACCTCCTCCAAAAAAAAAAAATAAAAAATAGGTCTGGCTTAGAGTAAAGCTGAATGGAAATGAGGATGGTGGGATGACGGTTTGAATTTTGTGGGGGCTGTCTGGTAAAGATGACTGGAGTCTGCTGTGACCCCCGAGGCCTTGGGAGGGGCATCAGGCTCCCGGCCTTTGCGCCATCGCATTTATAGCAGGTCGAGAGGAAAAGGAGGTAGTGCAGCACCATGTGGTCTGTGGCAGGCGGCTTTGGAACACTGCTAGTGCAGAGGAGGTTGTGAATGAGCCTTTGGACCACGTGGTTGCAAGGGCTTAGAAACCCTTGGGAAGTTTTCAGGTTCATCTTCAAACACAGCTTTGAAAATAAAATCCGTGAGGCATGGGACTACTTTCCAGGCCTCACCTGCAGTAAGCGGTTCTGTCCCTGTTAGCCTGTCTAGGGAAAGTTGCCTGTCGTGCACATCTGTGCAGACTCCTCATTGGCTCAGGGGAAGCAGGTGCTTCTGCATTTCTGACACTACAGCTATTTCTTAGACTTCTTGAGGGAAATGGTGACTGCTTGATGGGGTCTATCTTGGTTCTGTAAGGCTCTTGGATCTGTGTTTTGTTGTTTGTCATTTTGGAAATTCTTAGTCCTTGAAACATATCTGAGGCCTTGTTTCCCATGGCCCCTTCTCTCCTTTGCTGGAACTCCAATTACAGTTGTGTTAGAATAGTTGATACCTCTTGGGTGCTTGCCTCTGGACTTTGTTTCTTTTTTTTAAAGAAACTCCTGTTTCTTTGTTGAATTTTGGTCTGGGTGATCTACCCATTTCTGAAAGTGGGGTGTTAAAGTCCCCTACTATTACCTTATTAGAGTCTTTTTCCCTTTAGTTTATTAATATTTGTTATATATATATATATCTAGGCATATATATATTTATAATTGTTGTTTCCTTTTGCTGAATTAACCCTTTTGTCATTATATCATCACCTTCCTTATCTCTTTTTACTGCTTTTGGTTTCAAGTCTATTTTATCTGATATAAGCATGGCTACTCCTACTTTCTTCTGAGTTCAGTTGCATGGAATATACTGTGCTGTCCTTTCATTTTCAGTCTATGGAGGTGAAGTGAGTTTCTTATAAGCAGCATGTAGTTTTGTCTTGCTTTTTTTTAATTGTTCAGTCAGTCACTCTGTGTCTTTTAATTGGAAAATGTAAGCATTTAATCCATTCACATTTAAGGTAATTATCAGTACGTTGCTAATACTTGTTTTAATACTTGTTTTCTAGTTTTATTTTAGTTCCTTCCTTTCATTCTCTCTCTCTCAACGGTCTTCTTGTTTGGTAAAGTTATTTTTCTCTAATAGTGGGTTTTGATCCTTTGCTTATTATTTTTGATATGTTTATTACTAATTTTTGCTTTGTGGTTACCACAAGGCTTACAAAAATTTCTTTTGTTTATAATAAATTATTTTGAAATAACAACATTAATTATAAAAGATAGGAAAATAAACAAAAAATAAGAATGCTAAATAAATTCCCATACTTCATTCCTCCCCATATTTTAATTTTTTGATTTCTCATTTTACATCTTTCTATGTTGCCTCTTAGCATATAAAGTAACTATTGTTTTCTTAGTCTTACTACTAGAGATACCTGTGGTTTATACACCACGTCTGTAACATTAGTGCACTCTGTGTTTGTGTAGTTACTCTTATCCAGTTTGCTACCTTACTCTTTAGCATCTCCTTCTTTGAGTTTGAAGAACTTCCTTGGCTGTTTCTTGTAGGACAGTTCTGGTGGTAATAATTTCTCTCAGCTGTTGATTGTCTGGGAGTGTCTTTATCTCTCCTTTATGTCCAAAGAATACCTCTGCTGGGTAAGTACACGTGGTTGGCAGTTCTTTCCTTTGGTGTAGTGAAGGTCTTGTCTTATCCCACTCCCCCCTTGCCTATAAGGTTTCTGCCTAGAGATTTGTCATCAGGCAAATTGGGGCACCGTTGTGTGTTCTTTCTTTTCTCTTGAAGCTTTGAGAATTCTGATTTTTAACCTTGGAGTGCTTCATTATATCTTCAGTAAACTGGTTTAGTTGAATCTGAATAGTGACCTTTGACCTTCTTATACCTGAATAATTGTATTTTGGAGGCAATTTTTCTGTTTTTATCTCTTAATATGATTTCTACTCCTTTGGCATCTTCAAATCCCTCCTGAACTCCAATGACTTGGATATTACCTCTTTTAATTCTGTTCTGAAGTTTCTGTAAGATTTTTTCATTCCATTTTGTTGTTTTTTTTCCTTCTTTGTGTGTTTCCAGATATCCTGTATTTGAACTAATTCTTTCTTCTGTTTGATCTGTTCTACCATTGATACTGTCTATTGTGTTTTTAACTTCAGTTAGTTTACTTTTCAGCTCAAGGATTTCTACTAGATTTTTAAAAATTCTTTGTGTTTCTTTAAAGTTTATCAGAGTATTGAATTGTTTCTGTATTTTTTGAAGTTAACTGAGTTTCTTTAAATTCTTATTTTGAATTCTGCAGCTTAAAATTTGTGGCTATCAGTTACTAGATGGTCAGTTTTTGGCATGATTTGCTTATTAGGTGAGATCATGGTTACCTGAAAGTTCTTGATGCCTGTTGATGTATAATGTATTCTGTGCACTGAAGTATTAGGTGCTTTTTTCAACTCCATATTCTGGCTTTGTTTGTGCCCCTCCTCCCAGAAATTCTAAGCATTGATGCTTATTTTTTCTGAGCCTTTGGACACTTCCACTATATCAGCACTAGATGGCGCCCTACGTTGAGATCTGCCTTGAGTCCCAAGAGTCCACTCTTGGTGTGTTGTTGCTATTTCAGCACTAGAGAGCACACCTATCCCAGATTTCCCAAAACTGCAGTTGCTGTATGACTCAGAATGAACTAGGGAAGTTCTGAAAAAGGATAGTCCATACCTGCAAGCTTCTACCCAAGAGTGGGATACAACCAGATGCCTCCCACAGTCATCAGCCCTTGTTCAGGTACTACAGAGTTCTGTCTGGCCCTGGGCCTCATCATGGAAGGACCAGCCCTGGGTTCCTATGCTGTGACTTGGAACACACATCACTTCTTTCCCTAAGTGGACAGTTACTCTTTCCATGTTGTGCTACCTGGGGTTGGAGGAGTAATGGGGTAGGCAGTCCTGTGGCCACCAGTGCTGTAATACTAAGCCAGCTGAGACTGAACCACTGGCCTGAGGGTTTGGATTGTTAGGACATACCCTGTGTTGGCTTTCACCAGTTTACCACTGAGTTCTAAGACAGTCTTGTGCTCACTTTTGTGCCTTTTTTCCCCAGCAGCTAGAGTTTTACCCCTCACTGCCTGGAGTTTTGAGGGAGGAGGCAGTCCCTTAAGCCACACACGTTGATACTAAGCTGGGTTACATCTGTGTCTCACAGCCATAGGGTCGTACTCAGCCTAATGGCTGTGTAGCAGGCCTACATGAGTTCGGCTTTGACTTAGTCCAAAATAGCAGTCTGTCTTACCAGGGCGCAGGTCCCACCTGATGCCAGGGCAAGTCTAGGGACTCCATCTGTGAGTACTGCCCTGGGGTTAGGGGTCTTTGGGCTGTGCCTGGTACTGAGTCTCAGCATGGCAGGTGCCACACAGAGCTCCAAGGCAAAGTCCTGTCCTTGGTTTCCCACTCTGTTCCTCAGTGACTGGATTTCTGCTGTCTACCAGAAGCTAGGGGAGAGGCAATGGAAGCAGTCCCTTAGCTGCCAGGCTAGGGCCTGTGCAGAAGCTCAGTCTGGAGCAAGAGTTGTGGGCACCTGTTTAGCACTGGATTTTAACATAACAGGCCTGGGAGGTCTGGACTGAGTTCTCTTTCAGTCTCCAAGGCAGGAGGGGCGGAGCTATTCTGCTTGGAGCCGAGGAATGGATGAGGTGGGCAACTCTTCTTGCTTTCTTCAGTATGTCTTACTTATACTAACATCAGGCCCCATGTTTCTCAGCTGACCTCCTTAGCTCTAGGGAAGGTGGCTTGGTATGCGAATAGCTGTTCATCTCTGTTAGTTTTATTTTATTCTTTGTGCTTCAGTTTTGATAATTTCGGATGTAGTATCTTCAAGTCCACCCGTTCCATGGCTGTGTCTAGCATGCTGACCGTTGAGAGATTCTTCTCAGTGATGCTGTGGTTTTTGTTCCCAGCATTTTCATTGACTGTTTCTTGTGTTTTCCATCTCTCCTGAAAATTCCCGTCGGTTCATGCTGGCTGGCCACCTTTTCTGCCAGGTCCTTTAACACATCTCTTGCAGTTACTGTAAAGCTCCTGTCTAATAGCTCCAGCGTCCTGGTCATCTTCTTCAGGTCTGGTTCTGTTGACAGTTTTGTCTTATGTGGGTTTTTTTCTTATATTTTTTTATTTTTCTTAGGTTTTATTTATTTTTTTTTTTAAGATTTATTTTATTTATTTGACAGAGTATATAGAAAGGTAGAGACAGAGAGAGTTCTGGTCTTCCATCCACTGGTTCACTCCCCAATTGGCTGCAATGGCCGGAGCTGCGCCGATCCAAAGCCAGGAGCCAGGAGCTTCCTCCAGGTCTCCCATGTGGGTGCACGGGCCCAAGAACTTGGGCCATCTTCCACTGCTTTCCCAGGCCAAAGCAGAGAGCTGGATCGGAAGAGGAGCAGCCAGGACTAGTACCGGCGCCCATAAGGGATGCCAGCGCTTCAGGCCAGGGCTTTAACCTGCTGTGCCACAGCGCCGGCCCCTTTCTTAAGTTTTAATTGAATGATGGCTATTATGTCCAGAAAAGCGGAGGAGACTATGGTAAATGTGATCAGAAATGGGCAAACCTCTTGTTCTATCAGGTCATTGGAGTAGGAAGCTGACCAGCTAGCCAGTGATTGGGTGGCTTTGGGTTGTTTTGTTCCAGTATGGCGGCGTCATGGGCTGCCGCCTGGTTCTTAGTGTGGGGCCCAGCCTGCTGGAGCTCTCTGCCTACAGCAGGCCCTGCCTGCCACCTTTCGCCACGCTCCTGCCCCTCTCTGTGGAGGACTGCTGTTGCTTGTACTTGGCTCGTGGTGAGGACGGTGCGGTTCTCCTTCCAGGGCCCTGTTCCGGTCCTCTTCTTCCCCTCGTGGCACATGCTCCTCCCTTTGTGTGGGGGGGTGTTGGGCTGGAGAGTGTCCCGCCCCGCCTTTGATGGCTGTGGACCTGGCCTTGTGTCAGTGCGGACCCTCACCCAAGGTAGGGTCCTGTGTGTCCTTCCAGGGCTGATGGCTCTGCCTTTCCTCCCTCCCACACGCCCTGGACATTTGAGATTGGTGATGGGAGGGCGCCCTGCCCCTCCCACAGCCGTCGACTTCCTGCAGCGTTGGAAGGGATCAGGGATCTCCTGCTTCCTGGGGGCAGAGGGTTCCCCTGCTCCCTCTGGCCGGGTCCCGGAGCTGAGTTCCTGCCTGTCTGCTCCCCTCCCGGCGGCAGAGGGTCTTTACCTTGTCACTGAGCCACTGAGGATTTCCTTCTCCCCCCGCACTTTAAGACTTTTGCTCTGAATGGCAGAAAGTTCAACAAGTGAGTAGAGTTTTACACCTAATCTTTCTCAACACATCCAGTGGAAAAGAGCTCTCAGCGAACGCGCATCCCCTTTCTAGAGCCTCTGAACTGTCCCGACAGCCCACACTCGTTGTAAGAATGTGTGAGCATTTCGGGTGTTCTCTTTGGGTACTCTGCTGGCAGAACCACCCCTCCACCTGTGCCCTCGCCAAGCTGAAGCAATTTCGAGGTCCCTTCTCTCTCGGAGGGACTTGCCCCTTTGGAAATGGTGCCCCCTGGGCTGCCTATGACAGCAGCTCTGGGATGGGCCCAAGACCGTTGGCTGTGTGTGGCTCTGTGGCTTTCTGCAGCCTGCACAGAAGGGGATCCTTTATGTTGAGACAACCGAGGGGCTGGGGCAGGGGAAGTGGAACAGGGTTGGAGCGTGTTATGTGTCACTGCCACTTGGGGACTGAGTCAGAAGCATAGCTGGCTGGTTTGCTGTTCATTTTCATTTTATTGCACGGATCGCATTCCAGAAATTCTTTCATATGTCAGCATGAAGCCTATGCACCTGGGTCCCACTGGGGAGGTTCTGGCTGCGAGGGCAGTGCGGAGGTGATGGCTCCCCGCAGGGCCCTGGAGGCCACTGCTGGACGGCGGTTGGGGTTTGCTGGAGGCTCTGTACTGTCCCATAGGTGTTCTGGCCCCTCTGGGTGTAGCACACGCACATGCGTGGCCTTAAGGCCGTTTCACTCTCTTGACATTGTCTGTCCCATTTCTGTCTTTCTTGCCGGTCCTCCCAGGAGCAGACTCTCTTTGTTCTCCTTCAAATCCATTACCCTCATCATCCTCCCTCCTTTTATAATGTGTTATATAAGATGCAATTTTATTATCAAAGGGTGGCTTTCCCCCTTCGACCTCCTGGATTGGCACTTAGAAGGTTTGGGAAAGTTTCACGAGGTGCCGGGGCGCCTGTGTCACCGCGTGCCTGTGAGGGAGTGGAGTCAGCAGGTTTCACTCTGTCAGTAGGTGGTGGAACACGTGCTCTGAGAGTTCAGCGCTGAGCCATTCCGGACGCCTTCCCGCTCCGCTGGGCTGTCCTTTTCCTGGAAGCTTCATGAGGGAGCCAGAACCGGTGGTACTGAGAAGTGCCCTTTCCAGTATAAAGCACCGTCACCATGCCATTTGATGTGTTCTTATTATTTCTCTGTTCTCTGCTGGGTTGGGTTTCTCCACTGTCCTCGAGAATTGGGACGAATGGAGTGAAACACGGCTCCCATTGCATCTCTTCTCCTCTCCCTTGCCTGTTCTCATGGCACACCCCACAACACTGTTACCAGGCATTGAAGGAATCCTAATGTGAGGGACATAGACCCCAAGTGGGGATAGGATGGATGGATGGGAGGATGTTGGGGACACTTGTCGTTTGCTGACTGCCTCTTCTGCACTCGCACTGAGTGAAGAGTTTATGAAACCCACCTTGTTGGAGCCTCACAACTCTGTGAGCTGGGTGATGCGGTCTTCAGCTTCTAGATTCAGGAAACACAGAGAGGGTTGGTAACTGAACATCACTAAAGATGGTCATGACTGTTCTTTCCGCTGTACGTTATGGTTGTCCTTAAACACCCCTTACTGCTAATCTTGTTGGCTTGAGTTTCTGGAAACCAGCGAAACTGATCTCATTTCTTTGATGTATAAAGTGTTTATTCCTGATCAGTTTCAGCTAGCCCAGTCCCTGTCCTCAAGGAGCTTAGTCATAGAGATTTTATACTCTCTCTTTTTTTTTTTTTTAATGTTTTGAATGGCTTTTTTTATTTGAAAGAGTTACACAGAGAGAGAAGGAGAGGCAGAGAGAGAGAGGTCTTCCTGCCACTGGTTCACTCCCCAATTGGCTGCAATGGCCAGAGCTGCGCCGATCTGAAGCCAGGAGCCAGGAGCTTCTTCTGGGTCTCCCACACGGGTGCAGGGCCCCAAGGACCTGGGCCATCTTCTACTGCTTTCCCAGGCCATAGCAGAGAGCTGGATCAGAAATGGAGCAGCCAGGACTCAAACCAGCGCCCATATGGGATGCCAGTGCTACAGACAGCGGCTTTACCCGCTATGCCACAGCATCAGCCCCGAGAGATTTTAGACTCTCGTGCTATGAAATCTGCATGTTTTATAAAAGCATGATGCATGGGAACTGTTTCACCGAGAGAGGTTAAATGCTTTGCTCGAGGTTACATGGGTATGGGCTGTTCACTTGTGACTTAACTCTTCAACCCGTGTGGCCTCCACCATTTTGAGTGACCAGGGGATTCGGATAGCACCTAAAGAATGGGCCATTGAAACATTGCACGGAGCTATAAATGTGGCCTGTGTGTTCTGGGAACCCGTGGTGAGCATTTACGTGCATTTGCTCTCTGGATGGCCACAGAGGCACTTTCGCGGGTTGCCAGCACAGCGGAAAGCTCCTTCCTCTGGGCGGACCAGCGGCTGACACTGCATCCTGCGTGGGCTGTAAATTACAGCGGCTCCGGACACACGGAGGAGCCGCAGCCTCCTGCAGAAGCAGTTAAGCCGAGCAGGCCACGCGGCCTCGGGCGCCGACACCGGGGCTGTGATTACTGGCACAACTCGCTTCCTCTCGGCAGTGGGGGGGGGGGGGGGGGGCAGGATGAGATGACTTGAGCCATCTTAAATGAGAAGCTCTGTCCCACCGGTGCGCCTTTCTCTAGAATTCCAGGTGGGTTTGTTACCAGTCTTCGTTTTCTATAGAGCCCCAAAGTACCGGGGTTATATGTGAGGACAAAACCGAAAGATCCAAGTTTGAATGTGGTTCACTTAGAATAGGATTTATAATCACGGAATATATGATAACAGACCCATTTGAGTAGAAAAGGGGGTACATGTTAAGGATATATGTGTCTTTATTTGTGGACCCATGCGTTCTTGGTAACATTTTACATCTTTCAGTTTCTAGGAAAGAACTATTTCCTAAAGCTTTCCATGTGCTGGTACTTTAATACGCTAGAATGCAGTAGAAAAATATCTGAATTTAGAGTTTAGGAAATCATGGGTTTGAGTTGTGACTGTGCCACTTCACATCTTTGTATCTCGGTCTCCACACATGTGAGGTGAACGTATCTCTGTCCCCAAGTAAGTGACATGCTGGTTAAAAAGAGCAGATGAGATCATGAGCATAGAAGTGCTCTGTAGCAGGTAGAACTAACATTTGCTAAGATGTTAGTTTTTAAAAATGCCAGTCTGCACCCCTAAGGAACACAGTCTAGCCAGAGAGAAAAGCGCTTATGGGAAACAACAGGAAAACAGTTACAGGCCTGTATGGAACAGAATTAGCCTGTATGGTAAGGGCTCAAGTGCTGTGGGATTTCATGGTGAAAGGAGACAAGTGGTATTTGGAGTGATCAGTAACAGTCTCTTAGAGAAAATGGGTTGTTCAGGCCTCATGAAACCTAAGTGTTTGAGCTGGACGATGGGAGAAAGCGGTAACATGATTTTGAGCAGGAATGTGACTAGAGTAAGTGGGGCATATCCAGGAAGCAGCCTAGGCAGCCGCTGGATGTGTGGAGTTAGGGGCGACCAGAGTATCTAGGATTTGAGTTCTGAAATGCCAAGACGGGGAAGCAGAGGGAAGCAGGTGAAAGGTGTGCCTACAGTCTTCTCTCGAGGTGTCTGCCAACCCCAGGGCACACAGTCAGAGCAAGACGCCAGGGAACCCTGTAGAAAGCGGCAGCTAGGGGCACACTTTAGTCAGCTTTTTGGTTACTATACCAAAATACCAGAGGCATTAACGGCTTAAACTTAACTGCTAAAGGGAAAAGTTTTATTTTGCCCATAAATTTCAAAGTTCAAGGTCCTGATGGCATGGTGCATGCTTTGGCTTTGGTGAGGGCCCATGGCAGACAGCACACGTGCAGAAGGATCACATGACAACTAGGAAGCAGAGAGGGAGGCTGGGCTCACACGTAGGCCTTTGTAACCACCCTGTCACAGGAACTGTCTTCCGAGGGCACGTCCCAGTGACCCAGGGACTTCCTGCTAGATCCCAGGTGCCACTGTCTGAAGGCTCCACCACCTACCAATGGCACCACCCTGGGTACGGAGCCTTAACACATGGGCCTTTAGGAGTCATTCAACATCCAAACTGGTACCCAAGCCTTAGCAGAGCCTAATGAGCAGTGCATATGAAATGGCAGCTGTCCATAGGCTGGTGACATAAAGGTTGGTTTTCAAGACCTGCCAGGTTAGAATAATGTCCTCGTAAATACCCTAGGCTTTAAAGAGGCCTCAGAAAGGCCACAGTTCACAAGTACTGGGAAGCTGAAATAAACGAGCCTTGACCCAACAGTGACGTCTGGCAGGAGTAAAGTGGCCGCGAGAATAAGCCGCCCTCCTGCCAGGAAGATAACCTGAATCAGCTACAACCTCTAGTTTCTAAACAGGAAGTCTGGTATCAAGTAAAAAATTGGGAAGCATGCTGGAAATTGAAACCAATGACTCAAATGAAGAGAAAAAACAGACACTAGAAATAGACTAACAGGTAACTCCAGTACTGAAGTTACCAGTCAGGAACTGAGTATGTTTGAGAAAATGCAAGAAAAGAAGAATTTCAACAGAGATATGAAGTCTACTTTTTGAAAAAGTGAAATGGAAATTCCAGAACTGAACAGCATAGGAACTGAGATGAAGAACTCAGTACATGGTTACTGTAAAGCAGCTTAGGCACCAAAGGAAAAGGATAGAGGGTTACTGAGCCAGGAGAAAAGTTAGTAGGAAACACCCAGACCGAAGCCCAGAGAGGAAAAATACATACAGGAGAATAAGAGACATACAAGACACATTGAAAGCATATGTGTTTCACATATTGAGGATACTTCCAAAGGTTTGTGGGAAATACATATTTAAAAAAAAAAAAAACACGCATACATATACCCTGAAAGAAAGAAATCAGTAAGGTTATAGAAGATTTAAACAGGGCATCATACCCATCACCCATAAAATATACTTTAAGTACACATAGAGACAAAAAGTACACAAAAAATAAACCATGTTCTGCACCATAAGCCAGGCTTAAATAAATTACAAAGTATTGAAATCACAGATATATTCTTTTTATTTATTTATTTATTTATTTATTTCTTGACAGGCAGAGTTAAACAGTGAGAGAGAGAGACAGAGAGAAAGGTCTTTCTTCCTTTGGTTCACCCCCAAATGGCTGCTACGGCCAGCGCGCTGCGCTGATCAGAAGTCAGGAGCCATGTGCTTCCTCCTGGTCTCCCATGTGGGTACAGGGCCCAAGGACTTGGGCCATCCTCCACTACCCTCCAGGGCCACAGCAAAGAGCTGGATTGGAAGAGGAGCAACTGGGACAGAATCCGGCGCCCCAACCAGGACTAGAACCCGGGGTACCGGCACCGCAGGCGGAGGATTAGCCTAGTGATCCACGGTGCCAGCCCACAGATATATTCTTTAACCACAGTACGATACGAGTAGAAATCAAGAACAGAAAGATAAATAGAAAAAAAAATCCCAAAATGTATAGAAATTAAACAATATACTTCTAAGTGATCCATACACCAAAGATGATATCACAGTGGAAATCAGAAATTTAAAAAATTAAGTGATAATGGGCCGGCGCCACAACTCAATAGACTAATCCTCCATCTGCGGCACCGGCACACCGGGTTCTAGTCCCGGTCGGGGCGCCGGATTCTGTCCCGGTTGCCCCTCTTCCAGGCCAGCTCTCTGCTGTGGCCAGGGAGTGCAGTGGAGGATGGCCCAAGTGCTTGGGCCCTGCACCCCATGGGAGACCAGGATAAGCACCTGGCTCCTGCCTTCGGATCAGCGTGGTGCGCTGGCCATAGGAGGGTGAACCAACAGCAAAAGGAAGACCTTTCTCTCTGTCTTCTCTCTCACTGTCCACTCTGCCTGTCAAAAAAAAAAAAATTAAGTGATAATGAAAATGATATATACATATGTGAGATGTGTTTTAAATAATGCATAGAAAGAAATTTATAGCTTTAAATGCATGTATTAGAAATGAAGAGGGCTGGTGCTGTGGCGCAGTGGGTTAACGCCCTGGCCTGAAGCACCAGCATCCCATATGGGCGCTGGATTGAGACCTGACTGCTCCACTTCCAATCCTGCTCTCTGCTATGACCTGGGAAAGCAGTAGAAGATGGCCCAAGTTCTTGGGCCCCTGCGCCCACATCGGGGACTGGGAAGAACCTCCTGGCTCTTGTCTTTGGCATGGCGCAGCTCCAGCCGTTGCGGCCAATTGGGGAATGAACCATTGGATGGAAGACCTCTCTCTCTCTCTCTCACTCTCACTCTCTGCCTCCTCTCTCTGTGTAGCTCTGACTTTCAAATAAAATAATAAAATAATTTTTTAATTAAAAAAGAAATGAAAGATTGAAACCTTTTGCTCTCAAGAACCCAAAAGTAAGATTAATTAAATTTCTCTGAAATAGAAAGAAGAAAGTAATACAAACAAAAATAAGAAATGAACAAAATAGTAAAAAAGTAGATGAAGAACATTAATAAGTTATTCCTTGAAGAACACTGTTATACAACACACACACACACACACATGCACACACACTATGGGAGCTGGCATCATGGCGTAACAGGTTAAGCTCCATTTGCATTGCTGGAATCCTATATTGGCACCAGTTCATGTCCAGGCTGCTCTACTTCCATCCAGCTCCCTTCTAATGTGCCTGGGAAAGCCGTGGAGGGCCCCTGCACCCACAAGGGAGACCTGGAAGTAGCTCCTGGTCCCTGGCTTTGGCCTGGCCTAGCCCTGGCCATTGTGACCATTTGGGGAGTGAACCAGAGGTTGGAAGATCTCTTGTCTCTCTCACTCTCTCTCTAACTTTGCCTTTCAAATAAATAAGTTAAAAATTATTATTAAAAAATTGTGCAAAATCATGTGTGACCGAAATAAAACCATACAAAATTCAGATGTCTTCTTTGGTGAATCTTTCAAGGAAGAAATAATGCCAGTTTTCATAAAATTTTTCACAAAAAAGAAGAGGAGGGAATACTTTCCAACTCATACTATGGGACCAGCATCATCTTGATCCAAAACCTGATTTAGGTATTACAAATGCTGAGTAAAAGAGGTCAGATGCCAAAGAATAAAATAGTGTCTGATCTATTCATGTGAAATTCAAGAGCAGGCACCATGGAAGTCAGAGGAATGGTCACTCTGGAGGTGTGAGATTCCCACAGGCCCATGCGTGCTGGGATGCCCAGTGTCTTGATCTGAGTAGTAGATGGAAGAGTGTATGAAGATGTGTGTAACGATCCAGTGAGCTGTACACTTAGGATTTGTGCACTATGTGTGTATCTTAATAATAATCATAGGCGCTGGCTTTGTGGCATAGCGGCCCATGTGGGTGCCAGTTCACATCCTGGCTGCTCCACTTCTGATGCCAGCTCCCTGCTAATGGCCTGAGAAAAGCAGCAGAAGATGGCCCGAGTGCTTGGTCATCTGCCACCCACATGGGAGACCTTGATGAAGCTCTTGATTCCTGGCTTCGGCCTGGTTCAGCTTTGGATATTGTGGCCACTTGAGGGGTGAACTAGTAGATGAAAGATCTGTTTTTCAAGGCTGGCACTGTGGTATAGTAGGTTAAACCTCCTTCTGCAGTGCTGCCATCCCATATGGGTGCTGGTTCGAGTCCTGGCTACTCTGCTTCCAGTCCAGCTCCTTGCTAATGCACCTGAGAAAGCAATGGAAGGTGGCCCAAGTGCTTGGGCCTCTGTACCCACCTGGGAGACCTGAAAGAAGCTCCTGGCTTCAGATCGGCCCAGTTCCACTATTGCAGCCATTTGGAGAGTGAACCAGCAGATGGAAGATCTCTGTCTAACTCTGCCTCTCAAATAAATAAATAAATCTTTTTTAAAAAAAGATTTATTTTTCTCTCTTATAACTCTTTCAAATAAATAAAATAATAAATATATCTTTAAAAAAAGAAAGTAAACTTGCTCTGGTGTAACATACTGGTATCTCCACCCTCACATAGTTTCCTACATTTAAATTGAGCCCAGCGTGGCTAGCATTTCATCTGACTGCACTTGATAGATGCACTCCTCTCATGGAGCAGGCTTCAACAGCAGGGAGCCTTTGCTCTGGGCATAGAGGAATTACCTGGGCCTGGAATGACCCTGATGGAGCATCTGGTCCCCTCCACCCGCTCAGTCTCACTGCCTGCTCACTTACACAAATTTGGTTTTCATTGCAGGCCCGGTGGTTCTGGGAAGCATACTTCCAATCAATCAAAGCCATTGCCCTGGCCACCTTGCAGATCATCAACGACCGGATCTATCCCTACGCAGCCATCTCCTATGAGGAATGGAATGACCCTCCTGCTGTGGTAAGTGAATCCCACGAGCAACTCCACGAGGCGTGGGCCAGCCCTCAGGATGGGGGAAAGGAAAACACCCTGCAATTGTAAAGCTGATTTAAGTTCTAGCTTTCCAGGATGACCGTGTGCTTTGTATTTCTTGGGGCCTGATAAGGACAGCTGAATTTTGAAGCTCTGACAAAAGTAAGAAATACAGAAGCGGCAGCTTCCAGATAGTTTTCATTATGCTTAAGAAGACAGTCTCTGTTTATTATTCGTTGCAGGGGTAAATGGGGAAGCTGAGCCTCGCTGGAAATCAAAGACTGCCTGATGACTTTTGCAGTTGTAGTGCTTCGAGCTCTTGAAAACGTTCCGTAAGCAACTTAGTAATGCTGAGTTCTGTTGTGAATACCTGCTCTTGGCCAGGGACTGTGCGGAGTGCTTGCCATATGTTATTGCAGTTAACATTTCCAGCACCCGGCGAGGCCAGTCATGAGCAAAAGTGACGTAGAAGCATTGTGGATCTCTGCAGTCACTGGCTCCACCAGTGGGGCCAGGGCCGAGCCCTCGGCTGATTCCAGGACAGGGATAGAGCGGTCAGAAGCTCTTCTGGGGCTTCTTCTTTGTGGGAGAGTCACAGGCACTTGTGTCATTGTAGGGATTGTAGCAGTGGCTTCCAGCCACACTGTCCTCCTCTTGGAAAATGCCTAACGGTCTGGAAACTGGCGGTTACTGCCCACCAGCTGCCTGGAAGCACCCCTGGCTGCCCACCTCCCAGGTCTCAAGCTCAAAGCTCTCACATAAGAGATCTGCACTCCTCTTCCTTCTTCCCAATTCTACCATCTGTGAATCACACTGGATACGGCCACCTGGTTAAACTTCATGTGGGACACACACATACACACACCCATACATACACCACGGACACCACCCTCCTGCCTTTCTCCATCCCTTGCTGCTGCTGCTGCTGCTGCTTCTTTTTTTTTTTTTTTTTAGATTTATTTATTTATTTGAAAGGCAGAACTACAGAGAGGTAGAGGGAAAGAATGAGAGATCTTCCATCTGCTGGTTCACTCCCCAAATGGCCACAGTGACCAGAGCCGGGCTGATCCGAAGCCAGGAGCCAGGAGCTTCTTCCAGGTCTCCCATGCAGGTGCAGGGGCCCAAGGACTTGGGGTGTTTTCTGCTGCTTTCCCAGGCCGTGGCAGCAACTTGAACCAGTGCCCGAACTAAATGCCGGCACTGTGGGCTGTGGCTTTCCCCACTACACCACAGCCCTGGCCCCACATCCCTTCCTTTCTGCATCCAACCTTTGTTAAATAGGTACTAGGTTTGGAGCCTGCTATGGGGTGCTGAGAATACAGAAAGAAGTTTCTCACTAATTTGGGAAGTGTGGTATCCAGAATCTAGAGTGTGGATATAAACATATATTCATGTACTTAAGTATGTGAATTTAAATAATTAAATTTCAGCTAACAAATTGCTTAAAGAAAATATATTTTGAATGTTGGTAGATTATAAAAAAATAATAATTACCCTTTTAAAAATCTATACTGGGCCGGCGCTGTAGCTCAGCAGGTGAAAGCCATGGCCTGCAGTGCTGGGATCCCATTTGGATACCGGTTCAAGTCCTGGCTGCTCTACCCATGGCCTGCAGTGCTGGGATCCCATTTGGATACCGGTTCAAGTCCTGGCTGCTCTACTTCTAATCCAGCTCCCTTGCTCGTGCCCCTGGGAAAGCAGTGGAGGATGGCCCAAACCCTTGAGCTCCTGCCCCTGCGTGGTAGACCTTGAAGCAGTTTCTGGCTCCTGGCTTTGGCCAGGCCCAGCCCTGACAATTGTGGCCATCCGAGGGAGTGAACCAGCGAATGGAAGATCACTCTGTGTCTCTTCTTCTTTATCTCTACCTTTCACATAAATCTTTTTTAAAAAATCTATAAAATTTATAGTTCCATAAATACTATCTGGTTCCTTCTGTAACTCTGAGTTCTTGAATTTTGCTCATGAATGAGGAAAGTGCATCTTCCATGTGTATTTTTCAAGTGGAAGGCTGATACCTTTGTCAGATTTACCTACAGAATCCTGCTTGTGTTTTGATTGGCATCACATTGAATTGTTAGATTGCTTTAGCATTTATTCACTCACTAGGCATTTACCGAACGCTTGCCGTGCTCTAGGCCATGCTGTTAATGCTTTGAAAGTCTCAGTAAACAAAGCAGAGAAATGCCCACGCCTTTGTGACTCCTGCACTGCCATGGATCTTGCTACCTGGAAGGCTTATTTTTCTAGTAGAATTTAAAAGTTTTATTTGGGGCCGGCATTGTAGCATAGCAGGTAAAGCCACCACCAGCTATCCCCTATAGGTGCTGGTCCGCATCCCGGCAGCTCCACTTCTAACACCAGCTCCTTGCGAATGGCCTGGGAAAAGCAGCAGAAGATGGTCCAGGTGCTTGGGCCCCTGCCCCTATATGGAAGACCTAGAAGAAGCTCCTGGCGCCTGACTTGGGCCTGACCCAGTTCCACCCATTGCGGCCATTTGGGGAGTGAACCAGCAGATGGAAGATAACTCTCTCTCTCTCTGTCCCTCCCTCTCTCTCTCTCTCTCTCTCTGTAACTCTGCCTTTCAAGTAAATAATAAATCTTTAAAAAAATGTAAAAATCATAGAAGTTTTCCTTACACAGATCTTTCACAAGGCATGATGAATTTTCCCTTAGGCTTTTTAATCTTTCCTATGCTCTGGTAAATGCTTTCTAACTGCAGTTTCTGATTGATCGGCATTTGTATAAAGACACATTTTGGCTTTTGTAGATTAACTTTGTAACTGTACTGTTACTGAATTCTACAGTTTCCCTTTTTTTTTTTTTTTTTTAGTTTATTCTGTTGTATTTTCCTGGTATACGGTATCTACAAGAGCTAATTTTTCCTTTTCCCAACTTTTTTCCTTTTATCAAATTGCATTGGCTAGCACTCTGGAACAGTGATAAATGATGATCTGCGTGTTCAAAGAGAAGGGTAGATGCTGCAGAGACAGGGAAGGAAGGAACCAGCAACTCAGAGGTGCGAGGGATGAGGGCTCACGGCAGCTGAGAACTCCAAGGAGCTCAGAGTGGCAAGAGGAGGGCGACAGCTCGGGTGGGAGAGACAGGGTGCAGCCAGAGAGGACCCAGATCCAGAAACACCTTGCATCGGGCGTCGGAGTGTCATCTGAGAGAAATGGGCCGTCACAGAAGCATTATACTTGGGTGGTAAGATTCCATTTCAGGTGTGTCTAGCACCAGTATGGAGCATGGATTATGCATTGCAGTGGGACAAGACTGGAAGCAGGAGACTCATTCAGTAACCCAGGTGGGAATCAGCAGAGGACAGATTTGAGCTACGTCTCGGGGAGTGGCCTCAAGGGGCTTCCGCCTTGCTCCTCCGTGCCTCTGCGTCAGCCTTGCCTTGCGTGCGTTTCCTCCCTGTCTGCATTTTGCGCATACTCTAGTGCCTGTTCCTGTTCCCCTTGAGGTCTTCCCAATGCCTGTGCAGGAAGTCCTCTTTTCCTCCTTGTAACTCTTAGAGCATGTTGTCTCTGTTTTCTTTCCTGCCACATAACGTGTACACGAGTACAATTTCCTGTACAGTTGCAAGCACCTGAAGGGAATTTCTGGCTCATCTTGGTGTTCCTCATAATACCCAGACAATGTAATCCAGGCAGGAGGCCATTGCTATGTCATGGAAGGAAGGAGGGAGAGAGGGGAAGATGGGATGCCAGCACTCGAGCAGTCCAAGACTCACTCGTGCTAGTGGGATATCTATTCTTTTATTTAATCCTCACCGTGCTGAGAAGGCAGTGAAAGTGCTAGGTCATTTCTCATCTGTCAGGCAGTCATCATGAGACCCACTAATGGCTTCTCCAGGGTCATGCGGTTGGCAAGTTATAGAAGCAGCTGAGAACGCAGGTCTTCTGCGCAGAAGTGATCTGAAGTTGTCTCTGCAGTTATCTGGGAGCCGCCGAGCCTCCTTGCTGCTCCGGCATATGGTACACGTTTGAGACGCAGACTGTCACATCTGCTCCGCTGCACGAGAATGCGCACAGGTGGGAGGGTCGCGACCCCAGCACAAAGTGTGGAAATGCGGAGGCCTTATCCTGCGCTTTCATCTGCAGCTCGAAGAGAAGTTCAATCAGAATAAACAGTTCAAATCTTATAAGGCTGTAGACAAGGAGAAAATAGAATATGAAATTTTTCAGTTCCAAAACAGATAATGTTTCAGTTCAGGGCAAAGCGGTCAGAGTGCTGAACTCTTAACAGCTTGGTTAAGAACGCAAACCTGAAGAGTATAAATCTAGATATGCAACTAGAAAATGGCATCGGTGTTTCTTTCTTTAACTCTTTCTTAGGTAGTCCTTTTTAGGGCCTGCTTCTAAAAACTCCTCCGGGGTCCTTTGGACTTTATGACATTTCTAGGAGTCCAGGTGATGAGCGTGCTGATGGAAAGCAGTGGGCCGTACCTTTCTGCATCTTCAGTGAGAGCCTGACAGAGGCCTGCGTAGTGATGATTCATTTGTCGACAACTTCTCCCCCCTCCAGAAATATTTCACCTCCTCTGGCTGAGAGGACTCCGAGTCCAGCCTGCAGGGGAGTCACCCCCTAGATTCCGTCAGATTTATAATGTCAGACACCCCGGGGCGGGAGGAGGTGTGGATCGGGCCAGTAAATCAAGGAATGGCCTGGGCTTTCCGAGAGATGCTGTCAGAGCCTCCAGCCACGCACCGGGCGTGCTCAGGCTGGGGAGCAAGCGGCAGAGGCAGAAGCTGTCTTAGCCAGGTGCAGCTGCCTTCCTCTGCTGCGAAAAAGGCCCGTGTGTAGAAGAGAAGCACGGTGAGCAGCCCTTCTTCCCCATGGCGTGAGCCTGATCATGTCAGCACCTGGAAAAGTTCGACACCTTGTTCTCGAGCACAGCCTCAAAGCTGCAGCTCTGTCTGAATTGGAGAGATTGCCCCTTTGTTCTGGGTCTTCTCCTTGGAAGGCATTTCTCCCCTGATTAAGGCTCTTCATGGTTCTGCCACTAATTAACTTAGCTCCTCATGTCAACACTGCCTGGGTGTTTTACCTGCACAGTCTCTCCACACTTTGCTTTGTTCCTCCTTTGGCAGCGATCAGCAAAACTTTATTACTGTCTCTCCCCAAATACTGTGCTCCTGCGGTATTTCAGTGTCATTGTCGTTTCCGACCTGGGGCTAACCTGGCTAGGTGGGACCGCCTGGATACCTTCCCTGGCTTCACTTTTGGTTCTCTGCCAGATGGGAGCGGATCAGTAGGACAAAGCCCCAGCAGGAGAGCATTTAACTGAATTTTGGGACATGTGCCACCAAATCATGTCCTCTCAGATGTTTTTAAAAAACAAAACCAAAAAAATGTAATATAGTCTAAAAATCTTATAGAGTGAAGTATTTTTCCATGTAATTTTTCTCCAATGTGATTTTTAAAAAGATTTTATTGATTTATTTGAGAGGTAGAGTTACAGAGAGAGGGAGAAGCAGAGAAAGAGAGCTCTTCCATTCGCTGGTTCACTCTCCAACTGGCTGCAATGGCTGGAGCTGGGCTGATCTGAAGCCAGGAGCCAGGAGCTTCTTCCAGGTCTCCCATGTGGGTGCAGGGGCCCAAGGACTTGGGCCATCTTCTACTGCTTTCCCAGGCCATAGCAGAGAGCTAGATCAGAAAAGGAGCAGCAGAGATAGGAACCAGCGCCCATATGGGATGCCGGCACTGCAGGTAGAGGCTTAGCCAACTATGCCACAGCACTGGCCCCCTCCGATGCGATTTGAAAAATTATACACCATCTTATTGGTACATTATCATTTTATTTACTTTTGAAACTTAGTTTTATTCAAGCTTATGTGTAGATAACACAAAGATACCCCAGATTTTTTTTTTCTAATCTTCATTTCCTATGCCAGACCTAGACAGAACGAAGAGCTTGTGGGGAGCCCACGCCATGGCTAAAAATTGATGAGGAAAATGTAGAAGTGACCTAAAGTGCATGACTGTAGCCGGCATAAGCATGAGGCTGCCCAACAAGACGTGTTCCTCTGAATCTCACCAGAGTGGCATCCAAGCTGCTCTCAGCGCCCAGATGAAGGCTGTGAACTCATCCTTACCTGGACGTTCTGGGGGGCCTCAGCCTGAGTCCGTTTTCTGAAGCTAGAAAGAGCTAGGGATGGGCAGGTGAGAATATTGGTTAAGAGCACCTGACTGGGGCCGGCGCTGTGGCACAGCTGGTTAATGCCCTGGCCTGAAGCGCTGGCATCCCATATGGGCGCTGGTTTGAAACCCTGCTGCTCCATTTCTGATCCGGCTCTCTGCTGTGGCCTGAGAAAGCAGTGGAAGATGGCCCAAGTCCTTGGGCCCCTGCACGCATGTGGGAGACCCAGAGGAAGCTCCTGGCTCCTGGCTTCCGATCGGCGCAGCTCCGACTGTAGTAGCCAATTGGGGAGTGAACCATCAGATGGAAGACCTCTCTCTCTCTCTCTCTGCCTCTCCTCTCTCTGTGTAACTCTGACTTTCAAATAAATAAATAATTCTTTTTTAAAAACAAAAAAGAGCACTTGACTGGCAGGTGTCACCCACGAAGATCAGGGGTGGGCAAAACGAGCCGCACTTGCCACGGGGCACTGGCCCTCAAACTCCCATGCATCAGAGTCTCCTAAAAGGCTTGTTCCTGTGGAGTGTTGGGAGTGTTGCCACCCTATATCACAAGTCAGGTTGGCGGGTCTGGGCATGGAGCCCAACATTTGCATTCCTAACAAGTTCTCAGACCTTAGGTGTTGATACTGCACGTTTGGGGAGCATATTTTGGTGTGGATTTTTTGTTTGTTTTGTTTTAAAGATTTATTTATTTGCTTGAAAGGCAGAGTTACAGAGAGGCAGAGAGAGAGAGAGAGAGAGAAATATCTTCCATCTGCTGGTTCACTCCCCAAATGGTTGCAACAGCTGGAGCTGGGCTGATCTGAAGCCAGGAGCCAGGAGCTTCTTCCAGTTCTCCCATGTGGGAGCAGGGGCCCAAGGACTTGGGCCATCTTCTGCTGCTTTTCCCAGGCCATAGCAGAGAGCTGGATCAGAAGTGGAGCAGCTGGGACTCGAACCAGTGCCCATATGGGATGCCGGCACTGCAGGTGGCAGTCGTACCCACTTCACCACAGTGCCAGCCCCGGTGTGGAGTTTGACTCACTCTCTGTGTCCCAACTCACTTCCAGTTAAAGGCTTTTCCTCTCTCCCCATTCAGTTCCTCCTCTTGACCCCAAGGGCTTACACTAGAAACATCCAGAGACAGGGTTCAGTCTTGGTCTCCGTTCTGTGAATTACTCAGGCTGCCTGTGTTTGGAAGTCCTGACAGCAGCCCTCTAGGGTTGTGCTTGTACAAGCAGCTGAAAATATCACTCAGCTGTAAATACTAACAAGCAGTAAATCACTCTGCAGGCTCAAGAAGCCTGGCTCAGATGGACGAAGCAGAGCTCTTAAGTTGAAAAGATACCACCAGGTTAACAGTTGTTTAGCTCAACTCTGTGCCCTTTAACTTCCAGGTTGTGGAATGTTACTCCGGAATTTGAAAGCCTACCCTTTCCCCTGGGAGGCCTTCTTGGCTTATTCTCCCCTTCTTCCTCCCAGTGCTTAGATAGCTTAAAAATAGGGATGAAATGCAGAGAGTTCAGCTTGAATTTTCAGTAAGTTTAAGCTGTTGGAATCTACTGTGTTTATAGGTGTCACACTTACAGAGTCGCATTTGCACGAGTGATTCAGTATGCTGCCCTAAATCCCAGACCTGTCCTTGAAGACTCTTTATTTCTACGGGAACAAGTTGGAACGTCTCAGGTCACCAGCATCCGGGGACTCGGGAAAGCTGAGCCGGGTTTGTGGACAGAGACATGCAGGTAGATCCCATGAGCTTGACCTGGAGCCCTAGGCAAGGTACTTGGCGAGTTCTGATGATAAGATCAGGGAGAACGTGGCACAGGCGGGGCCAGAGCACAGGCAGGCGGGAGGATATGAGAAACAAAAAAAGACGCACTCGAGGGTGCTGCTAAGCTGACCGTGGCCGTCCTGTGCTTTGCACGGGCATCTGGAGTAAAGTGAGACAGCTGCGGGCATGGAGCGCACATCCCCATGTGTGGGGGGCAGCTTGCTGGCTGGAGGACTCCACACGCATTGCTTCCCCGACACGTCCTTACCTCTGCTGCCTGTTGGTGGCTCCAGCCTTTGTGAAGAGAGCCTGCCTGCTTCCTTCCGCCACACAGCTTGCGGGAGGGGGAGACGCTGCGTGACGCACCGATCGGGCAGCAGGCTCCTCGAGACCGTGCTGGACGTTTTGGCAGGGTCATCCTCCGTGCACCCGCTACTGCTCATTAGTGCATGGAATTCCCTATTCCCTGCATCAGGGCCGTTGGGATTCCCCCGGGGAGGTCTGTGCGAGTGATTAGTGAGATGGTTTTCGGGGAAATCGCGTGGCTGAGCATCACCACCTGGAGATGCTGCATTCTGGTTCCGTTTGGAGCTCTCTGCTCTTCACATGCCTCCCAGTTAACTAGTGGGTCGTTACGGCTGCAGGTCGGGAACCCGTCCACACTGCTCCAGGTGGAGGTGGCGTCTTGATGTGTTGGCTCTCTCGTCCCTCTCACCAGCTCTATTTCTTAGTTTGATGTTTTCAAAAATAGTAGATGACTTAACACGTGCTGGCTTCAACATTGGAGGAGTAGAATAGTAAACGATGAGAGGTAGGGCCTGTCCCAAGGAGGACCTGCTTTTAACTCTTTCCTCCAAGATTTATCTTCCCCACCAAACATCTGTACTGCAACTTTTAAAATTTCTTACTCAAAGACATCTTTTTTTAAAAAAAATTTTTATTTATTTATTTATTTGGAAGGCAGAGTTACAGAGAGGCAGAGGTAGAGAAGGAGAGAGAGAGAGAGGTCTTCCATCTGCTGGTTCACTTCCCAGATGGCCACAATGGCCAGAGCTGTGCTGAACGGAAGCCAGGAGCCAGGAGCTTCTTCCAGATCTCCCATGCAGGTTCAGGGGCCCAAGGACTTGGACCATCTTCCACTGTTTTCCCAGGCCATAGCAGAGAGCGGGATCAGAAGTGGAGCAGATGGGACTCAAACCAGCACCCATATGAGATGCCACTGCAGGTGGCGGCTTTACCTGCTATGCCACAGCGCCAGCCCCTCAGAGACATCTTTTTAAAAATTAAAAAAAAATATATCTTAGATCTCATCTGGTGGTTCACTCCCCAAATGCCCACAATAGTCAGGGCTGGGCAGGGCCAGCGCCAGGAGCCCAGAACTCCATCTCCGTCTCCCTGTAGGTAGCTGGGACCCCACTACTTGAGCCATCACCTGCTGTCTCAGAGTGTGCGTTAGCAGGAAGCCGGGACTTGATCTCAGGCTCTGTCATATAGCGTGCAGGCATCTAAACAGCATAAACACCAGGCCAAAGGCCTACCCCAGGGACATCTTCTTCATGCCTTTGAGCTTGCATCTTTCTCCTCTTCTCTTCCTTTCCCACATTCATCTCCCCTCCCGCCATACTGCTCGGGCTGTCATTTCTCATGAATGCAGCTTTTGTGTTATGTGCATTACTGGGACCACGTAAATGTAGTGTCCAACTGGACCTTCACAAACGATTATGTTTCCTCTGCGAACTTTTGTTTTCCAGGGCCTTCATAACTGCCCCCGTCCATTATTGCCTTCTTTTTCCCTCCCTGTTTCCTTCCCGCCCGCCCTCCCTTCTTTCCTTACCTGCCTCCCTCCCTCTGTTCTTTCTTCCCTCACCTTCCTCTCGTGCCTTCGGCCTCTTGTCTGCTCCAGTGTGGATTGATCACTCGGTCCTGCACAGAAGCCTTCCTGGTTCTTGTTTCTTCTAAGCTTGCTCGGATTCCTGGTTTCCAAGTTCTAACACCCGTTTTTAAAAAGATTGATTGGTTGAAATGAAGGGCAGAAAGAGATTGATTGATTTCCGTCGGCTGGTTCACTCCTCTAGATGGTAACAGCCAGGGTGGGACAAAGCTGAAACCAGGAGCCGGGACCTCCATCTGAGTCTCCTGCACAGATGCAGGTGCCCAGGCAGTTGGGCCATCACCTGCTGCTTTCCCAGGCACTTTAGCAGGGAACTGGATTGGAAATGGAATAGCTCGGATTGGTCTGGCACCTGGATATGGGATGCCAGTGTCACAGGCGATGGCTTAACACACTGCACCACAATGCCAACCCCAAGTTATAACATCTTCTTTTTTGATTTACTTTTTTTCTCTTAACTTCTGAGAAAGGAACTATGGGAGATCATATTTTTTCGCCTTGCATGTCTGAAAGTGTTTTCATTCTGTTTCATGTCATTCATAGTTGGGCTGCTGTAGAATTCTGGGTCCTCTAGGTGTTTTTCAGAATCCTGTCAGTGTTTGTTGTCTTCTAAGATTCCCACTTTAAGCTCAAGAAGTGAGATGTCATTCTGACTTGTTGTTCTGGCTGATCCTTTCATGTGATCTACTGTTGCTCCTGGAAAATTTATGTTCTGAAATTTGATGATGAAATGCCCTGGGATGGCTGGTTTGTTTTTTTGTTTTTGTTTTTGTTTTGTTTTGTTTTGTTTTAACTGGGTGCTGATTTAGGCAGTTTGAAACTGGAAATTCATGTTGTTCAGTGCTGAGTAATTTTCTTATTTTTTTGCTTTGATTAATTTTCTTCCTGTTTTCTCTTTCCTCTCCTTCTGGAACTTGTTACCTAGACAATAACTGTGCAGGTTTGATCCTTTTTTGTTTGTTTGTTTTTAATTTATTTTGATAGTCAAAGAAGGAGAGACAGGCAGACAGAGAAAACCTCATCCACCGGTTTACTCCTCAGATACCCTCAGCAATTGGGTCTGGGCCAGAACTGGGTCCCACGTGGATGGCAGGGACCCAAGTGCTTGAACTAATGCCTGCTGCCTCCAGGATCTTCGCTGGTCAGAGCTGCAGTCAGTCAGAAAGCCTGGGCCAGAGATCAAGATACGGGATTCCTAACCTACCACGTCTGGGTCGTCTTAAACCCTGCTTATGTTGACTCTCGATGTTTTCCTTGACTTCTAATTAATCAGCTTTTTAGCTTGCTGTTATTTCAAGGATGCAGTACTTTCTCTCTCTGAAGGTATTATTTGCAGTTCTTTGTTTCTTTGTTCCTCAGCTCCATGCATTTTTTTTTTCCTTCTTTCCAGCTTCTTATTTGCTGTGTTCCATGTCGGAAGCTTTCTTTCAGATGGTGGGTGACGCCTGGTGGTCTGCTCCTGTGTGGGAGTAGGTGCTGAAAGCCGGGCTGTGAGCGCGGGGCCACAGCTGGGGGGCTTCCCTTGGGGTGGGGGCAGGGTGGGGGCGGCCCACATGTTGGTATCCCAGGCTGTTTCTGTTGGGCTGGTTCATGGAGGCAGAGACTCATCTACTTGATAAGAAGCCGCTGGGAGCGTGGGGGGAGCTGAGTGGGGGAGGAGCTAGGTCCTCGTTCTTCATTTCACTGTTACTTATCTGCCGTGTTGGGTGTAGTGCTTCACCCTGCTCTCCTTGCTCGCTGACTCTGGGTCTGGAATCTCTCTAATGCACTTTCCCCAGCAGATAACCCTCCCTGCGCTGCAGAGGCTGGGAGTAGGGAGCACGCTGGCCTGTCTGTGTTGGGTCTAAGGCAGCGTGGGGCTAACTGGTCCTTGTTCCTGTTCTCCTTCCAGGACCCTGAGCACCTCCAGTTTCTAAGTCTTGTGGTCATCATCCTTGGGAAGTCTAATGTTGTTATTGTTTATTTATTCTTTTTTTTTTTTTTGCTTTGCAATGCAGTTTATTGTTTCTGTATCTACATTTTGTTTGTTTAAACAGACCCAGAAATCTCTAATTTTAACTTTTATTTTGACATAGTTCAGAATTAAAATTCTAAAAATAGTGCAGAGAACGCCTGTGTAGCCATCATCCGGATTCCTCACATGGCAATGTCTTCTCCCTGTAGCTTTTTTCTTTTTGCCCCTATGGGCTGTGTGTATTTTTTTCTTCCCTTGGACTTTTGGAGCTTACAGATGGGATGCACGTTTATCCCTAAACACTTCTCCTACAGAAAATAAAGACCAATAGAACGCTATTTAACCATTGACCTTATAGATTTTGTCCATTGTCCTAGTGTCCATTACAGACACAGAAAATCCCCGGCCATGCTTGGCTTTCAGTTGTCCGTCCCCTGCCTCCTTCCATCTGGAGCAGTTTCCCAGTCTTTGTCTTCCAGAACTCTGCCCTATTTGAAGAGAACATGACAGCTGTTTGTAGATGCCCTTGGTTTAAGGATTGTCTGATGCTCTTGCATGATTGGATTCAAATTATGCACTTTAGACAGGCATGTCCCAGAAGTCAGGGGCCAGGCTGGAAGCCACGTGCTGTCCATTTCTCCTCTCACCCCTGATGCTGACTTGCATGGGAGGCTTCTGCTGGGTTTCTTCAATGTCGAGTTCCTGTTTTTCCTTTTACTCTGTGTGTTGGGGCGAATGCTTTGAGACTCTGTAAACATCCGGTTACTCCCCAAACTCTACCGCCCTGGTTTTAGCATCCGCTGGTGCTTCTTGCATGAATCAGATGTTTCTGTGGTTGCCAAATGGTGATTTTCTAATTCCCACTCTGCTTTTAGAACGATTTTAATCAGCTTCGGAAAATTCTCACTTTCTCTTTGAATATTAACACATCTGTAATTCCTACTAATCTTCCCTCTTGGGATCCTATTAGATGTGCACTAAAGCTCTTTTCTTCACGGCCTAACCTCGGTCTTACAGTTTTGTTTTGTTTTTCGTCAGCTTTTCCGCATTTCGTCTGTCTGTGCTGCATGCTAGATAATTTTTTCATGTCTGTTTTCCTCAGCTGTGACTAATGTGTTTTTCACCCATCCATTGTGATTTAAATTTCAGTGGTTATTTGTATACATTCTGTTTGGTTATTTTTCAAATGCGTCTGTGTGGTTGTTTTCTAGTGTCTTTAAAAACGCTTTTTATTCTTTTATATCTTTAATCACTTGAGACACTTACTTTAAATTCTCTGATTATCCAGCTTTTAAAATTCCTTGTAAGGTCTGATCTTGTCATTTGTCTACTGTCAGTTGGTGTGCATTGTTTCCGTATGTTTTAAAATTTTGGAATGTGAGTTCATCGTCAGTGAGGTTTCCTGTGGAAATCTTTGCAAGGGGAAGGGGATACCAGGGTTCCCTAAAAACTTCACGGAAAATGTACACTGTCTTCAAATTCCATTTTCCCATGAACACTGCGACGTGTTGTCGGATGTGCAGCCGTGTGGCAGTGGGTGCCAGCACGTTCTGCAGTTTGCCAGCACTGTCAAGGTTGGAGGCAGTGAGGGGAGAATCCAGGAACAGTTTGTCCTCGTGGGTTCCAGGCTCCTCTGTGAGACTGACTCATGCCCCTTGTCGCAAGCACCTGTGCTTGTTTTCCATCCCAGATACTGCATGGATAAACAACAGCGTATCCATTTCAGTGTTGTTTGTTAGGGTGTTTCTAGTTTGTGTTTGTTGTGAATAATGCTACTGTGAACATTTTTGTTACCTATCAGCACTTAGAAGGGCACTTCAACAAGTTTTTGGAAAATGCCTATTATGAAAAAATTTTTTTAAATTTCAAAATAAACTTACTTTTTTTTTTACCTCCACATTCCATGAACTTTTTGACTTGCCCTTGTATTTTTCAGAGTTTGTGGTTTGCTTCTTCCAGGTGTTCCTAAGGAATCATAGAGGTAAATCCTTTAGAAAATCCGTTTCTCAGTGGGAGGTTTCCATGCTACACAGACAGTGTTCATTAAAACCCCAAGCTTGTGTGAGGGCCAGCCTGCTCTCCAGGGAGACTGCCCTCAGTCCCTCACCACCGGAAGCTCAGGTTGAGAATATAAACGGGTTTTGTTGCTTCTGTGTACTAGTGAATGAGATTTTTTGGTCAACCCTTTCACTGACTGCAGCCTTCGAGGGTTCTGGCTTTAGTGCAGGTCTCACTTCTAACTCGCTCACTTCCTGGGCTCCAAGCCAGTCTCCTTTTCCAGCAGGAGCATTAAAACCCCGTTAAGATACCCTTATCCCTTTATCAAAGTCCCTGGATTTGATGTCTGGCTCCAGCTCCTGATTGCAACTTCCTGCTAACACGGATCCTGGGAGGCAGTGGTGACGGCTCAAGTAGTTGGGTCCCTGCCGCCCATGTGGGAGACCTGGACTGAGTTCCCAGCCGCTGGCTTCTGACCGGACCAGCGCTGGCTGTTGTGGGCATCTGGGGAGTGAACCAGGGGACAAGCGCTCTCTGTTTCTCTCTTTCTGCCTCTCAAATAAAGTACAACACGCACAACCCAAAGTCTCAGTGTTGCCCAGCCCAGCAGCAACTGTGCCCTCCCCAGTTTGCCCCTGTGCGTTCAGCTCTCCTTTGCAGTTTGCTCTGTTTTTGAGAAACCCAGGACCTGTCTTTTCCTGTGACCCCCCCAGCTGTATATTTCAAAGCATTTTTGTCATGTTTTATCCTACATTTCTGTATATTTTTCAGCAAGAAGACTGCAAAGGAAGGCTTCATCTGTATTACCTTCCAAGAATTTGTTGAACTCTGGTCTGTTGTCTCCTTGCATATTGTCTCCTTCTGTGGGTTCATGCTTTTTTTTTCCAGGAAGAAGCAGAGCTAAAACAGAGTGGACAATGCATGTGCCTTGGTGGAGGTGCAGGGAAATGCAGAGTGAACATAGAGCTTGTTCTTTGCACTCTGGCTCAACATTGACGGTGGTGGTTCACGCTGTCAGCTAAAAACGACATAGAAGATTGGGTCACCACTGTGCTGGTGTGCTGAGCTTGGCGGCTGCTGCGTGCTGTAATGTAATCATTGCAGGGAGTTCCTGTTTCCCAGCTCCCTGAAGTCTTCCCCATAGATGGCTGCCTTCTCTGGTGCAGGCCCTGGCCAGAGAACAAGTATTCCAAGTGTGGGTTAGTCCCATGCAGCTGCAAGTTAGTTTACCTCTCATGAGAGGTGTACGCTAAGCCATCGTTAACATCTCTGGATCATAGAACAGCCTTGTTTGTTTGGATCAATTAAGTTACTAGTTTTTTGTTTTTTTTTTTTTTTTTTTTTTCATTGAAGCATTTCTTTTAACTGTTTTCAGCAAACTGACACGGTAGCAGAGCCAGGGTCATGATTGCCTGTTTGAATACCATGCTCTAAAAATAATCCAGGGCTTTTTGTGCTGTCAAACAGCTGAACCGTTATTTTTAATGTATCAAATTATAAACCAATAAAATCAATGGCGTGGTGTCTTTGCCAGTGTCTTAGGCAATCATACCATAGGATATATTTAGTAAAGTTTATTGCTTACAGACCGATATAACTCATGAATTATTAAAAGTATCAGCATATGGAGCCCTCTCTTTGCTCATTCCAAATTCTAATGGCTTGCGTCGAACCATTTCACTGGCTTCTGTCCATCCCACTGATGGAAGCCACAGCCAGATGAGAGCTCTTATAAACTGCTGGCTTCCTTTCCAGGCACCAGGAGGCTGAAATGTCAGCTTTTTCCTCCACTACCTGAAAAGCAATCAGTGGCCACCCTTCCTGCGCTTCATGACAGTAGCTTGGCTTTATAGAAGAAGGGTGGGCATTTAGCCAAATGTGAATTTCAATGCTGTATAAAGAAAAAGAAAACACAGTAGCTAAAACTCAGATATAATAGCAGGAATTTTCGAGAGGCATTTCGATGGGTTTAACCTCTGAGACTTTTGAGAGCTAACTGTAGCCCAGACGTTTCTGAAGGGCGAGTCTTACTCCCCTCTCTCCTATCCATGATTTGAGTGATTTGAGGTAATTTACGGAATCTCTTGGCCCTGGGTTTAGGGATAAGGAAAACATCAGGACAGAGGTGTGACAGTTAGTGACTGATTACTAATGGTTGAGTAAGGCCACTGAAAGGGACATTTTAGAATCAAGCCTGGCTTCAAGACCATTTATTCACTTGACCTTGTGCTGGTTCCTTACCTTTGAAGGTCATTCTCCTCCTCTGTGTGCAGTCTTGTTCATATGTATTCCACAGGATTACTGTGAAGAATTAATGCTGTGTGCTCTACAGGAGACATCCTGTAGGTGTTAGTCTCACAAAAGGCCAAGTGTTAATAGCTAGGCCGGTATGGCAGTTGGCCCTCAGTATCTGAAGGGGATTGGTTCAAGGACCTCCTCCAGATGTGCAAATCCATAGGTGCTCCCGTTTCTTAAATAAAATGGTGCATTATTTGCATATTACTTAGACAACTTCCCATGTACCTTAATTTATCTCTCGATAACTTATAGCACCAAATGCAATGTAAATGCTGTATAAAATGTTGTTATATGGTTATTGTTTAAGGAACAATGACAAGTAAAAAGTCTGCTCGTGTTCAGTACAATGTATGTGTTTTTTAATTTTAATTTTTTTTATTTAGTAAATATAAATTTCCAAAGTACAGTTTATGGACTACATTGGCTCCCCTCCCCCTTAATTTCCCTCCCACTCACACCCCTCCAATCTCCTGCTCCCTCTCCCATTCCATTCACATCAACATTCATTTTCAATTATCTTTATATACAGAAGATCGATTCAGTATATATTAAGTAAAGATTTCATCAGTTTGCACCCACACAGAAACACAAAGTGTAAAAATACTGTTTGCTAGTTATAGCATTACTTCACATTGGACAGCACATTAAGGACAGATCCCACATGAGAAGTAAGTACACAGTGACTCCTGTTGTTGACTTAACAATTTTACACTCTTGTTTATGGCGTCAGGAATCTCCCTAGGCTCTAGTCATGAGTTGCCAAGGCTATGGAAGCCTTTTGAGTTCACCGACTTCAATCTTATTCCGACAGGGTCATAGTCAAAGTGGAAATTCTCTCCTCCCTTCAGAGAAAGGTACCTCCTTCTTTGATGGCCCCATTCTTTCCACTGGGATCTCACTCGCAGAGATCTTTCATTTAGGTCTCCTTCTTCTTCTTCTTCTTCTTTTTTTTTTTTTTTTCCAGAGTGTCTTGGCTTTCCATGCCTAAAATACTCTCATGGGCTCTTCAGCCATATCCGAATGCCTTAAGGGCTGATTCTGAGGCCAGAGTGCTATTTAGGACATCTGCCATTCTTTGAATCTGCTGTGTATCCCGCTTCTCATGTTGGATAGTTCTCTCCCTTTTTGATTCTATCAGTTAGTATTAGCAGACACTAGTCTTGTTTGTGTGATCCCTTTGACTCTTAGACCTATCAGTGTGATCAAATGTGAACTGAAGTTGATCACTTGGACTAGTGAGATGTCATTGGTACATGCCACCTTGATGGGATTGTATTGGAATCCCCTGGCACGTTTCTAACTCCACCATTTGGGGCAAGTCCGATTGAGCATGTCCCAAATTGTACATCTCCTCCCTCTCTTATTTCTACTCTTATATTTAACAGGGATCACTTTTCAGTTAAAATTTAAACACCTAAGAATAATTGTGTGTTAATTACAGAGTTCAACCAATAGTGCTAGAACAAAAAAAAATACTAAAATGGATAAAGTATTACATTGTACATCAACAGTCAGGACAAGAGCTGATCAAGGAACTGTTTCTCATAGTATCCATTTCACTTCAATAGGTTTCTCCTTTGGTGCTCAGTTAGTTGTGCCGATCAGGGAGAACATATGATATTTGTCCCTTTGGGACTGGCTTAATTCACTCAGCATAATGTTTTCCAGATTCCTCCATCTTGTTGCAAATGACCGGGTTTCGTTGTTTTTGGCTGCTGTATAGTATTCTATAGAGTACATGTCCCATAATTTCTTTATCCAGTCTACTGTTGATGGGCATTTGGGTTGGTTCCAGGTCTTAGCTATTGTGAATTGAGCTGCAATAAACATTAATGTGCAGACAGGCTTTTTGTTTGCCAATTTCATTTCCTTTGGGTAAATTCCAAGGAGTGGTATGGCTGGGTTGTATGACAATGTATGTTTTTGAATATGTTTGATCTGCAACTGGTTAGATGTGCAGATGCAGAAGCTGCAGTTACAAAGGGCTGACCACATCATGCCTTTTCTTTTTTTCTTTTTTTCTTTGAAAGAGTTACAAACAGAGGTAGAGACAGAGGGAGAGGTCTCCCATCTGCTGGTTCACTCCCCAGATGGCCTCAACGGCCAGAGCTGTGCCGATCCGAAGCCAGGATCCAGGACCTTCTTCCGGGTCTCCCACGTGGGTGCAGGGGCCCAAGCACTTGGGCCATCCTCCACTGCTTTCCCAGGTTACAGCAGAGAGCTGTATTGGAAGTGGAGCAGCCGGGACTAGAACCAGCACTCATATGGGATGCTAGCGCTTCAGGCCAGGGCTTTAACCCGCTGCACCACAGCACCAGCCTCCATATAATGCCTTTTCATGCACACATTTTAGAATTGGCTGGAACTCTGGAGAGGAAAATTGAGATTTATAGGAGAGCGTTCTTTGTACACAGGTAGACCCTGTGATGTGCTTTCTCTTGCCTAACCATTGCAGCCCCAAGAGTGGCATTCTGTTTGCTCCATTCTTAGAGTAGAAGGAAGTGAGATGTGTTCAAGAACCACCTCCCTGTCACCTTGTTTTTTAAATGAGGAAATGGAGGTTGAGAGACGTATAATGACCTCTAATGCGGGGATTCCCTTTCCCTCATTCCATCTATTGTTACCTGTAGCCAAATTGTCATGATTTGTTTCCTCTCACACCCAGACTTGGAGCCCCAGTCAACTAGAGAGCACGTGGCGTATAATGAAGTTGACAGTGTGAACATGAGTCTAGGAGGACTTCCTGGATGGGGGGCCAGGGGTGGAGGTGTTGTGGTACAGTAGGTTAAGCCACAGCTTATGATACCCACATCCCATATCAGAGAGTGCCTGGTCCAAGTCCTAGGCTTCCAGCTAATGTGGTTGGGAGGCAGCAGATGAAGGCTCAAGTACTTGAGTCCCTGCCACCCACATAGATGGAACTCCAGCTTCTGGCTTTGGCCTGGCCCAGCCCTGGCTCCTGCAGGCATTGAGAGAATCAAATAGCAGGTACTAAATTCTCTCTCTCACTCTTTCTCACTTTCTCTATCACTGTTCCTTTCAAACAAATAAATAAATCTTTCTTTTTAAAGCAAGACTTCTGGGGTAACGTTTGGCCTAGCAGTAAGAGGCAGGTTAAGATGCCTTTGTCCCATATTGGAGTGTCAGAGTTTGATTTCTGGCTCCCAATTCCAGCTCCCTACCAATGCAGACCCTGGGAGGCAGCAGGTAATGACTCAAGGAATTGGGTTCCTCCCTGCCATCTATATGGGAGATTTGGATCAAGTTGTGGCTCTCAGCTACAGCTCTGGGCAAACCCTGGCCATTGTAGGCACTTGGGGAGTAAACCAGCAGATAGGAGCTCTCTGTGTCCATCTCTCTTTGTCTCTCTCTCTTTCTCTGCCTCTCAAAAACATAGACTTCTTTCCCTGGCTTTGTGATGAATTAGGTATGCTAAGTGACCTTCCCAACTGAACATCTACAATACTCACTGGATGTTACAAAGCCTGATACTGAGCTGTCATGAAAGCACAATATTTGTTGACTCGCAAACAAAGTGAAACTTAGGTGTCGTGGGAGGTGAGTGGCAGCCACAGCCATGCAGATTTGTGCAGGGCTGAAAGATCCAGGGCTTCACCCTGATGAGTGAGTGTGGTAGGGGATGGAAGTGGGATTTAAAGCCTGTGTGTCGTCCACACTGGGAGTGTCACAGAGCCTTAGAGGTCACTTTTGTGTCTTCAGTGAACGGATGAAGGAGTAGTAAACCTGTCTGACTGTCGTGCTAACCAGGGCAAGCGCAAGCCACCCCCATATTCATACTACCAGTATGGAGTACAAATAAACCTCAAGAGGGGAATTAATTGAAAGTGGCTCTGAGTTGATAGGAACCAGCAGAAGTAGGCACAAATCCTGTCTTGAGGAATGTATCTTCAAGCTGGTTCTGAAATAATTCTTGCAAATTAAATGCCTAAAGAAAACGAGCAACTCATAGTCAAAAACTATAGACCTATGAAGAAATAAGGCAGTATCATGAGGGAGAGCCCAAAGAAACATACCTGCACAGACTTCCAACTCTGAGATTAGATTGGAGCGTGAGTTTCAAAGAGACTATTCAGAACATGGCTGCAGGAGACAGAGATGAGAAACAGAAAAGAGAAGTGGAGCAATGTGAGGAACCAAGAGACAAGGTGTAACATATGCCTAATCAGAGATCCAGAAGGAGAAGAGAGGGAGAGTGGAGAGAGGCCCTTGGGAAAGGATAATAGCTGAGCTATTGAATGACAGCAGCCTTCCCACCCTCCACGACCCCCCACAAGAAGACTGGCAAACCACAGGCAGGGCAAATAACAATAAATCTGCAGCAAGGCAGTCAGGATGGAACCAGGGTACACCAACGGAGAGGAGAGGATCTCAGAAGCATGCAGGGGGAGGCAGAGACTGGCCTGGAATGTTGGGCCTGGTGCTGTGACCCCACCCTGGTCTCTATGTCCCAGTTTCTTCAGGTATCAGAGTCACAGAACCCATGGCTTCCGTGTGTCCACTTGTGGTCAGATGCGTCCCAACTCTTCCTTATGGAAAACGCCTTTATGCACAAATTCCTGTAAATAGGTTGTAGGAGTTCTGAATTAATAATGTACTCTCTAGCTCAGTTGAGTCTGAAGCCCTAAGAGGATTTCTGGCCTTTGATTTTCTTCGTCTTCCATGTCACTCCATGTATCAGCAGTGAGATGTGGCCTTCGGTGCTATTCTTGCTTTTCTGGGCCATCAGTTATGATGTGAGAGTGAACTAAATGAAAGACATGCCGTAAACACGTAGACTTCACCCTTGTCCTCACACCTTCTCTCTTGAACTGAGAGATCCTACTTGAGGACATGGTTAGGTCTGTAAGTCTCCAGCTTCCCTACTCAGCACAGGCCTGGGAGGGGGCTGTGCTGTGACTAGCTAGGGCTGTAGAGGTTTAATGGTTAAGGCAACATGGGCTGCATTACTGATTGCCCCTTTCAAATCTCCCAGTAACCATTAACATAAATATCATCTCACCATTTTGGACAAGGGACACCACCCTTATGCACGTTAGTAATACGATGCTAATGCTTAACCCCTTCCTTGTTTTGTGTGCCTCAGGGGCCTTGGCTTGTACCCACCAGTGGGGAGTCTCTTTGAGCCTAGAGGAGAAATGAAAGGGTTAACTCCTTTTGGTTTTGCCCTTTGACCACTTCAGGATGAGAGGCATGATGAAATACTTTTCAAAGTCTTCAGTGGAAACACATCATGCATAATTGGAGCAAAAAAGAATAAATCAAAGCTTTTTTTCCCCTTTTAGTCTGGTAATTCATAATTGAAACCACATTGAGGTAAGGGTTGATAACTTCAAAACAACCAAGAAAACTGGCCTTTCTATCAAGGTAGGACTAGGTAAGGCTAGCCATTACCACGGCCTCAAAAGCTTCTGTGTTACAGGCCTGTCCCCTCTTCCTTTCTTCTCTGACTTCTCACTTTTCTGCCCAGGCAAAATGCCTCTATTTAAATCAAGTATGCATTGGCTCAGATGTCTGCTGAAGTCTCCTGTTTTCACATGAAGCTGTACATAGTGACATAAAACATCTCTGACATGGTGACGCTAATTAAATTTTGAATCGTCATGCTTTGCAGCCTGATCTGTCTTGTGCTGGACTTTGGTTAAGGTTGAAAGAGTCCTTGGGATGGCAGTGCAGTGTGGTTTTCCTCGCTTGTGATTGTACCGTCCCCAAGCCGCTGAGCAAGAACACTGCAGAACGGCAGGCACAGGCCACGGGTTTCTGTTTTCTGCATGGTGGCCTCGGCTGCAATGGTGTGGGTTAGGCTCATCGTATAGGGCTTCTGGCCTTGCAACCAACAGAGAGCAAAACAGCATTGCAGGAAGGGCCTGACAACTTCCTGTGCTTAGGGTACAACTAGTTGCTTGGGTCTGAATCTCTTTCTTGAGGGAGAAAGCCCATTGAACTGGTCATTGATTGTAAGCCCCATCTACCAAGACCTTGCTTTCTCTGAGTCCTGAAACCTGAGCCCCACAGCTCCCGCTCACTAGTTTGTCTGCTCACTGCCGGCTCAGGCACCCACCGGTCTCTCCAGACTAAACGACAGGAAAGAACTTTGCCTACAGCGGGCTTGCGACCGGGCACGCAGCATGGAGTGCTTGTGTGTGACTGCATTTGCACCATGGGAACTTCTGACTGGAACGTCTGTGATGAGTATTTGTTGAGAGAGAGGGAAGGGTGGACATGAAATGAACAAGGCATTTTGGCCAGAGGCCAGTTCTTTGTCAAAATAGGATACCCTTTTGGTATCTCCCCCATGCGTGAGTGGGCAGCTTCCCTGGTAGATTTGAAAACTGCGTTGATCGCCCAGGTTCGTGCAGCTGGCACTCAGGGGCGTTCCCTCTTCTTCAGGTCCCTGTGGCTCAGTGCCTGGCTCCGGACCCTCTCTGGCTCTAATGGAGAGTTCCTTGGGCAGCAGAGTTAATTGCCAGCATTGTTTGCCTTTTCCCTGGCAGAAGCCAGAGCCTTGAGTAAATTATGGAGGTTTAAATTCGCTTGATTTCCTGCAGAAAGTGGGGGTCAAGAGGTCCCAGACTGTAGACACTCTCTTTGGTCAACCAGCAGGGGGTCAGTTCTTAAAGGTATTTCAGAGGTGACTAAATGCCATTTTTGAAATATCCCCATCCAGTAAGTTTTTCCCTCTGGGAGTTAGTGTGTTGACCTTAACCCCAGTGTGGTGAAGTGTCCATGCGAAGCTCCACTCCCCAGTTAAGGCTGCCAGCCTGCATGCTGTCACTGAGCTCCCAGGCGAATGGGATCGTGGCTGAGGCGGGGAAACACAGTTGGCACGGATGCCTCCCTGCAGATCACTGTTTCCGACCTCTACAAGGAAACTTGAAGGTAGCAGCACTGGTTTGTCAGCAGGTCGATAAAGTTGCACAAGAAACAACCAAAACCACCAAATGTGCAACTTAGCATTTCTGTCACTCCAGGCTTCTCCCCATGTGGCTTCAGCCTGCCTATCTCTGACTTCCTCCCATTTCTGTTCTCTTTCCCTCCTCCTCGCAGCACACTGTTACCACATCTTCACATTCGCTTAGTTTGTCCACTGGCCGTGTGCGTGTATATACACAACACACACACACACATATTTATGTGACACAGATGGGCTGAGAGAAAGAGCTCCCACCCTCTGCTTCACTCCTCAGACACCCACCATGGCTGCTGCTGGGCTGCGCCAAAGCTGGGAGCCAGGAACTCAGTCCATGTCTCCCACATTGGTGGCAGAAACCCAGTCACCTGAGCCATTGCTGCTGCCTCCCGGTACCTGCATTGTCTGAGAGCTGGAGTCGGGAGCTGGAGCAGGGCCTCAGATGGTATTCTTTTTTTTTTTTTTTTTTAAAGGCAGAGTGGACAGTGAGAGAGAGAGAGAGAGAGCAAGGTCTTCCTTTGCTGTTGGTTCACCCTTCAATGGCCGCTGCGGCCGGCACGCTGATCCGAAGGCAGGAGCCAGGTACTTATCCTGGTCTCCCATGGGGTGCAGGGCCCAAGCACTTGGGCCATCCTCCACTGCACTCCCTGGCTGCCGCAGAGAGCTGGCCTGGAAGAGGGGCAACCGGGACAGAATCCGGTGCCCCGACTGGGACTAGAACCCGGTGTGCCAGCGCCGCAAGGCGGAGGATTAGCCTAGTGAGCCGCGGCGCCAGCCCAGATGGTATTCTGATGCCAGATGCTGGTGCCTTTACTGGCATCTCAGTTGCTGGCCAGCGTCTGCCCCCTCTCTCCACTAGACTTTTTCTGACCGTCCTTCTCCGTCTCACCCCTGGAATTCACTCACGTGTCTCCTCCTCAACTCCTCCAGGTAGACAGAGGTGATTGTGCACATCTCCGGCTTCACTTCATTCCTTAATACCTTGTGTTATCGCTTTTTACTTGGCCTTATAATTCATCTTCATACCTATCTCTTTCCCACCAGATTACAAGTCTTTTTGAGAGGAAGGAATGTGTTCATCTCTGTCTTTAACACTTTTCCAGGCTTATGGATATTTCCATGAAATGTTGGCTAAATGAGAACCAGAAATAATACTAGCAGGAATGACTGCTGAATCCCTAACACCAGTGTTTTAGAGGTAAGAAGAATACAAGTTGGGAAGAGCTATTTGTCTTTGACCATCATTCACGGAGCTCTGTGTTGGGCCATCTGTTAAGTGTTAGTGCACAGAATCTCATCTTAATGGTCATTACCCTGGAGGATAGGCACTGTCACATCCCCATGGCACAGATGAAGACTCTGTCGCTGGTGGACATGACTTTATGCATCACGAAACCAGGAAATGGAAGACCCACATGCAAGTCCTCTTAAATATCCTGACAGAATCCCACACTCGTTCAGAGTCCTTCGAGTGGTGGGACTCGTGTAACTTGGAAACTGAAATGAGCTGGAAATCACTTTGCAACTCACATCACTCATGTGAGTGTGCTTGGCCTGTTCACAGCCACACATCCTGAGGACGGACAGAGTGTGACCCACATCCTGTGCGTGGGGCTTGTGCAGTTTTTTTGTGTTGTATGTGTGTGTTTTGTGTGTGTGTGTGTGTGTGTGTGTTTGCCAGCTTTTTTGGATTCACACCAGGCCCTGTGCTAGGTGCTGGGTGTTAGTGGCCCGTGCTGTTTCGGAGCTTCTGGGACAGCTGATGCAGTGTGTTTAGGAAGAAGAAGTAGAGGTGGAGAGCCAGGTAAACCAGGAACTAAACACCTGACAGGGTAAAGGAAAGGAAGGGGGATTTACGTAGAATTCCCCGGCTGGAAGAGGCCTCAGGATTGCTAGGATACCGCCGCCTCCCCAGCCCAGGCTTGGGCCTTGCAGAAAATGCAACCCAGAGAAATGGATCCTTACACAGGGCCAGCCATTTACCAAATGCTCCTGCCTGCCAGGTACCATCTGAGCATCACCTCATGTGCATTGAGTACTGCTACCTGGAGAGGCAGAGGCGGCTCAGGATGTCATAGATGGAGAAGCTGGGTGGCACGAGAGGTGCTTGGCCCCGGTGACCCCGCTGGGAAGCGAAACAACCTGGATTCAGATTGAGGACTCGTGATTCCCATACTGACCCCAGATGCGCTGACTCACTTTTGAAGCCCTCTGTCTCCATCCCGGCGGCGTGTCTCACAGCAAGAATGGTGCCTGTCTCGCAATGACTTATCTGCCCAGTAGCCGGGACGCCGCCTCCTGCGTTCACCGCAGCTTCTGTATTTTATGGGAAAGTGTTGGCCGGACTTCAGGCCTCACTGGGCTCCTTTATGTGCTCCGTCTCCCCCACAGGCTGCCGTCTCCACTTCTCCAGTTTCCAGGCCCTGTTTGGGATGCAAGTGGGTAGTGTGGAAAAACTGAACACCAGGAGGAGTGACTGTCCACTTCCCAGCCAGCGATCCCCTCCTGCTGGCCCCCTTCCCTAACCATCCCCTTCCCAAGTGGAGCTGGCGCAGGAGATGACACCAGATCTGCTGTCTTGCTAGGGACTCTGGCTCCTTTTCCCGGGCAGTGCCTTGAAACCAGAGCCAGGCTGCCTTTCAGGAGGTGCCTCAGTTACATTCCAGGGCATTCATTTTCTGTAACCAAGCTTTGCATCTCTCGGGGAATTTTCCTCTGCTCTTCATGTCATAAAGACATTTAAGTGTGTTGGCCTTCTCCCCCTTTCTCCCAAAGAACAGACCTCATTTTGTTGGAGTTTTAATAGTTTTTCCTTCTGTGTTAGCAGTGTATTTACCTTTGTAAATTTATGTGCACACTTAGTGTTATGTATTTGGGTGTTTTTATTGCATGTTTTCTCTGAAGTCGTGGTGTTAGGGTGGGTTCTTGCCTGTTGACCCAGGTTCAATCACAAGGACCAAGAACTTGCAGGACTTTGGTCTTGGGTAAGAGCTGGAAGAAGCAACCTTTGGAGTCACTCGGGACTCCATCTGAGTGTCCTTGCAGGAGAGCTCATGGAAACTCTGTCCCACTTCCATCTCTTCCAGGTTATGTAGCCTTGGACATCGTTAGCTGTGTCTGACACTCCAGTTGGTCATCTGTGAAGTGAGAACCAGGGACCACATCTGTCTCGAGGGTTGTGTGACTCAGGGTGAGGGCATACATGTGTAGCACCACGCGTGCACTTAGTGCATCTCAGCGTTTCACACGAGATGATCGCGCATGGGGAGATCCTGCACACTTCTCTTAAGAATTCTTTCTTGTTTCTTTTCCATTTACACTGATCTTTCTTAAGAGAACATGGAAGGTATTGTGCCAAGAGGAGTAGGCCAGTGGCCTGGGGCTGGGGATGGAAGATAGACCATGAACCATGCCTTGGGATTCGTTGTGACTTAAGCATAGGGCTACCTACTGATTTCATGAAAGTCAGCAAGAGGTGAAGAATAAGGTTTGGAGTAGGCAACTTAAAAGAGTTGCTGAATCTGTAATCAGATGCTAGGGTACAAATGCTAAAATCCAGACACCTTCCTAGGACTACAGCTCCATGTCCGCCGGTGATGTCATGGAAACACAGGGTCAGCCCTGAGAAGATAACCTTTGCTATTGTGTCTCTCTGTTGTGAAATCTAATTACGGCATGTTGTGGACATTTTGGCTTTAATATCCTGATTACATTAGGGCTGCAGGCATCCCACTCGGCCTCCTTGAGTTCCCAGCCCATGTGTACCCCATGTGTTTGTGTACATTTCCTACCCCGCGCTGGTCCATCTGGCGAGCAGCTGTTGTCATACACATGGTGATGGGTGTCCATCAGTGATATGGATGGGATGGACCTAGGACCCCGGGAATCCCAGAGAGGAAGGCAGCCAGAATGGCGCTTGGGATGTTTTGTACGGATCCACTTGCTGGTGGAGATGGAGTTCAGTTCTAGGCCTTCCACAGGATAACTTATGGGTGTGAATGCAATTCATGTCACTGAATTATACTCTTAAAATTATTAAAATTACAAATGTCAAACTGTATGTACTTTACCACAATTTTTAAAAATTAACAATTAAAATACCAGAACTCTCACATACTTGAAATGGGTAGATTTTATGGCTTATGAATTATATCCCAATAAAGCTGTTAAAAATGTAAGCACATTTTAATGATCTTTTCCTATTTATTATCAGTTCAAAAATAGTTTTGCTAACATTGCTGTATGTGAATGATTTAGTGCTCTTAAATACTTTAATGGTAAGAGATTGAATTATTTTCATTTTACAAAAAAAAAAAAACCAACATACAGAGAACTTTTTAGAATTTTGTAGTGAACTCACATGTCCATCATCAAAAAACTCAGGTTGTGAGAATTTCCCTCTTTATTTCTCTGGTTCAAAAGTCTTGTGGCTTGATATGGTAGTAACAGTAGTTTTGTATCCTCGTTCATTTTGGTTTTTTGTATTCGTCTTTTTCCTTTTTTTCACTTCACTCTGCTGGCTACTTTTTGGCCCCTCACATTCTTTGAAATTTTGTACCTTTTGGATCTTCTGTGTTGAGAACTTGTTTAATTTCCTGGATAGTTTTTTTCCCCCCATATTCTGTGTTTTCTTTTCCTGGAACCTCCTATTAAATGGATGTTGGACCTTCTGGGTTTTCTCATCTTTTCTGTTCATCTCTGTTTTTTATTCAAGACTGGAATATTGGCCGGCGCCGTGGCTCACTAGGCTAATCCTCCGCCTTACGGCGCCGGCACACCGGGTTCTAGTCCCGGTCAGGGCGCCGGATTCTGTCCCGGTTGCTCCTCTTCCAGGCCAGCTCTCTGCTGTGGCCCGGGAGTGCAGTGGAGGATGGCCCAAGTGCTTGGGCCCTGCACCCCATGGGAGACCAGGAGAAGTACCTGGCTCCTGCCATCGGATCAGCGCGGTGCGCCGGCCACAGCGTGCCAGCCGCAGTGGCCATTGGAGGGTAAACCAACGGCAAAGGAAGACCTTTCTCTCTCTCTCTCACTGTCCACTCTGCCTGTCAAAAAATTTAAAAAAAAAAAAAAAAAGAAAAGAAAAAGAAAAAAAAAAGACTGGAATATTTAATCTTTTTTGTCCTTCGATTCTGCTCTTTAGAAAAATTATTATTTTTCTTAGAAAAAAATTTAGACTATCATGTTTTTTAATATCCAAGATTTCTTTCTGTGCCTTGATAGATCTTTTTAAATAACAATAGTGATTTATTCCTGTTTCATGGGTGGGAACCCTAGATCCCCGAGGATACAATCTGTCGGTGGAGTTTTAATTCCTTAGGGCTCCTTTTGTGTCTGCTTCCCCTGAGCTCCTCCCTTTGTTCCTCTGCTTTCTGTAGTTCATGCTGAAGATGCTCTTGAAATGTGTGTGATTCTAGAGTCTGTTCCTGATTAGGAGGGCACTCGAAAAACCAGTCAGAGGCTCTCTGTGTGAGGCTGTGTGTTGCACCGGGCCGGCTTCCCCCGTAAGCAGAGGGGGTGCCAGGCTAACCTGGTGGCCGCCAGCATTTGGGGAACAGAACGTGGAGGCGCGCCGCGGGGCATTTGGAATGTAGATTCTAACCTGCCTTTTCCTCCCGAGCGTGCCTGGGCGTCCCTGTCCAGAGCCCCACTTTCTGCAGAGAACAGACCTCCCTTCTGCAGCTGTGCGCAGGGAGTACGGGCCGGCCGGCCGTGTTCCGGCTGAGCCGGCTGGAAGCAGGGTGTGTGACGCTGGGTCTGTAACTGCTCCTGGCTAGACTGTTCACCTGTCTTCCTATTGTTAAACCTGTTCCTCCCCTTTCCTTTCAAGCTGCCTGGTGAGTTTAACTCTGGGGCTTTTGTGGGGTCCCCAGGTTAAATGTTTGCCTTCCCGGCTGCACTCCTGGTGGGCACGGAGGTCTCCCTCTCACATCCCTGATCTGCCGCCCCTTCTGCTTCAGGAAGATGTGAGTGTCCCCTGTCAGCAGCTGCCTCCGCTCTCATCGCTTGGTCCTTACAGATCTGTGTTCTTTTACATTCCACAGCCACCATTTGAGCGGGTTTGGGGAGGGGATGGACAAAAACCCTCTGCTCCCTTTTCAGTGGTATCAGAGCCAGAGTGAACGAAAGGAAGTCCCTGCAAACAGGACCGGAGGACTTTGGATGGTTGCCCGGCTCTTAGATCGGTCATGGTGAAGGCCACCAGATCCGCGCAGTGCAGGCTGGCGGATGATGCCAGATCAGCCCCGTCGTTCCAGCTCCTTCTCTGACCCCCGCTGCTCTGTCCTCTTGCAGAAATGGAGCAGCGTGAGCAACCCGCTCTTCCTCCCGCTGATCCCGCCGCAGTCACAGGGCTTCACGGCCATCGTCCTCACCTACGACCGAGTGGAGAGCCTCTTCCGGGTCATCACGGAAGTGTCCAAGGTGCCGAGTCTCTCCAAGCTGCTGGTTGTCTGGAATAATCAGAATAAAAACCCTCCAGAAGGTAAGGAGTGTGCGCAGTGCTGTGCTCCGGAGACGCCTGCTTGGGCGTCCGTGCACTCTCAGCTGGTTTGATTTTGGATGGCCAAATTATTTGCATCCTTTGTTTTGAATGAATTTTCCTGTTTTGTCAACAACAATATTCTTTCTGAGGCAGCATGACCCCGACTTTCTCCGTCATCTCATTCCTGTTCTGGGGTGGCCCGTGGAACTCCCGGGCCTGGCATACTCTGTAGCCGCAAGTGTTTGAGGGCCTGGGGATCAGTAGGATCAAAGGCTGTCAGCCTTGGGAAAACAGATCTCAGCTGATTTGTTTACATGAAAACTCAGTTTAAAAGGCATTCATTTTCTCCTTCCTTATCTCTGCTCTGATACTGTGCTCTCCTCCCCCCCCCCCCCCAAAAAAAAAATGGATGGCCTCCTTCTCTTTGAGAAAGGCAGCAACAAAACATGCCCTGCGCAGGCTCTCAGTCAGGCCTTACAGGAGCTCTCCCTAGAAGCCCCATGGTTCATCCTGAATCACTGTCTGTCTTGCCTTGGCCACCCCTGTAATCGGCCGCCTGGCAGCCAGGGTTGAGAACTGTTTGATTAATTGGATTTGTTTTTAATTCAGGACGCATAGAGTATGTTCCACCTGCATTTAGTTTCTCATTCAGTCTGTCTATTACTGATCCTAATCCCAGGGACTTCAAAGCTCCTGCCATTTATAGCCTATTAAAGCCAGGAAGTTTCTGATGGATTAGAGTGAGGAATGAGTTTGAAGTTTGTAATGTGCACCACTGTCACCGATAAGGCCTGGTTTATTGCCTGACAGTAGTATCTGCGCTTTTTATGGCTTGCCCCCTTTTCGTTGGTTATGCTGATGGAGGGATAGGCAGCCAGCCCCAGAATACCTTGGTAGATCCATAGTCAAGGCTGGAAGTCAGAAATTTGCCTCAAGAAAATCTTTTAGTTCCTCCTACTAAATTTGAAAAGTTGTACTCAGTGGGATTTTGTTTTCTGAAAGAACCATGTACTTTTCCTTTTGGATTTAGGGAACTATAGTTTGAACAGATAAACTATTTCTTTTTTTTTTTAAGGTTTATTTATTTATTTGAAAGTCATAGTTACACAGAGAGAGAAGGAGAGGCAGAAATAGAGACAGAGATCTTCCATCTGCTGGTTCACTCCCCAGATGGCCACAACAGCCAGAGCTGCGCCGATCAGAAGCCAGGAGCCACAAGTTTCTTCCAGGTCTCACACATGGGTAGAGGGGCCCAAGGACTTGGGCCATCTTCTACTGCTTTCCGAGGCCACAGAAGAGCGCTGGATCGGAAGTGGAGCAGCCAGGACTCAAACCAGTGCCCATATGGGATGCTGGCACTGCAGGCGGCGGCTTTACCCGCTAAGCCACAGCCCCAAAATAACTCTTTTAAATGAAGGTCCTACACCATGCCCTGAGGCATAATTGCTGCTCTTTTCTCTTTTTAAGGAAAAGAGGCAGAAGCGAGAGATGTCGGCAGCACCTGGGAAGGGAGGAAGAGAGTAGCAAAGGAGGGAAAAGGTTGATGGAGGAGATTCTGAGGGCGATGTGGGCGGGAACCTGGAGAAAGCCTCTCTGCCCGTTGGCTTGGCCTCATCAGCGCTGGTCACTTTGCCCCAGAGAGAAGAGAGCTGGATGGTATTTATAAAAACTGGGTCGTGCTCCAGAAGGCAGGCGTGGGCCTCTCCTCCGACGGGCAAAGGCAGCTCCCGGCCTGCTGCGTCCACACTTGTGCCTGTGTTCCTGCATGCGGTGGCCACCGGCCAGAATGAAGTCCTGCCCTCGCAGACAGAGTTTGCAAATTCTGGGGCTAAATGCAAAAGGGGCTTCGCCTTATCAGCCCCAGGCAGCCACTAGGGCCGGGGATGAGCTACTTACCTGATTTGGGTCCCTGCTGGCGGGCAGGTATCATTGCAGACTGCGAGAAAGGAGATTTTCCCTCTGCCTTGCTCTTTCTAAAGGCAGCAGTGCAAGCCCAGGCTTGGGAGTAGGGTGTTCAGTTTTAATTTTTGGTAGAGCCTGCTAAAATGTAGTGGTTACTTTTATGATCAAGATTTTAGTTTATTTTTAAAATCTGTTGGCTCTAGGGAGGAAAGAGAGCCCTTCGCTGATGAGGTCCTAATGTTGACACGTGTCACAACTGCCCGGCTGGTGTTTAAGTCAGAGCTCCCGACTCTGGCAGTGTGGTTGTTTGGGGATCACGTGAAGCGTGCTTAATCTTCTGCGGGGTGTTTGTTCAGTTGGTAATTGGGGCTGTCAGCTCCGGTCCCCACACCAGCAGAGGCATCTGATTTTTTGTGTATAGCATTAGTCACATACATATTTAAAAAAAAAAAAAAAAAGTAAGTCCAGGGCTTTGAAATATTAGAGGCGCAAAAATGATGTTTTTCACTTTCTCTACATTTACTAAAATAAATATTGTGGTTAACGTGTCTGCTGCTCGGAGGATTATGTAGGCAGAAACCTCCCCACTCCCACTTTTTTTTTTTTTTTTTTTTAATCTCCAACCTAACCAAATGCTTTTTCTTTTGGTTACAGTTAAGTCTAAATTGCCGGGTTTGAAATTTAAGTAAATACTTAAGAGTAGGCCATAGAAATTTCCAGGGCGCTTTCGTCATGTCGGTCTCAGGCTCTGGCGGAAGAAAAGGCGGGCCGCTGCCCTCCCCTCCCGACTCTGCGCTTTCCACGCTGGGTGCGTCCAGAGTTATTTGGCTTGGCCCCAGTAACTTGGAGCCGTTGCTCTGTGCAGTGCAGGTAGTTGTAACTCAGCTCCCTGAGTTGACCCCAGGAGCAACCCCTCCACACAGGCTTCAAGCTGTGTTCCGCTCGTCCTTAGCAGGCAGAGTGGGGATGGGCAGGCGTGATGGATGGGCCTCGCAACCAGAGGTAGAAGCAGCCGCCGCCTTTCTTTCCAGCTGAATTCTGGGACTGTGGGGAGTGAAGGTCCTGGGCACCAGCCATGCCCTGAGCAAGTCAGGCATTGGTGACGTGCTCTCTGGTTTGTTTGGACGTGGTCTGGTCATTTCCTTGGTGGCTGGGTGCGGCAGTGATTGGCAGGGCGGGCTTGTGGCGTCTTCGGTCACCTTGAGCATTTTCTAGTACCTGTGCCAAGTCGTGGAGAAATTCCCTTTGCTCACATTTCACTTGGCACCCAGCACGGGAGAGAAAAACGTTAATCAATGTATTTGTTTACAAATCCTCAGTACAAAGAGTTCCTTTAGTTCTGTGAGCAGGACTAAAGCTCATACTGTGACATTTTCATGTCACCTAGCTCAGCTGTTGGTTTTTATAAATTCAGCAACACATGTGAAAAATCGCATTTTCCAGGTTACTTTGAATGGATGCACAGTGACATTTGCCTGCCTGCCACAGACTCCCGGGATGAGACACAGCTATAGGGGTTTGCTGTTACGTGTGGAATTCAAAGGAAAAAGGAAAAGCAACCTCCTTCTAAGCGGAGCTCAAGAATTAGGGCCTGAAGATTTCTGGCTTTGACGACTTCCTTCTCATCCAGAGAGGTCACCCCCATCCATCTGTGCAGGCCTGTTCAAGTTACCAGTAGGGGAGTAGAGCCCACAGCACTTTACTGGGAGCCTCTGTGAAGATGATAACAGTCCATCGTTACTGTAGCTGTTTACTGTGTGCCTTTTCTGTCCTGGGAATAGGAGCTGTGTGAAGTGCTTTAGACAGTTTTTCCCCAGTCCTTACAACCCACCCATAAGGAAATTGTTACTGTCCCCATTTTACAAAAGTAAGAAAGATAAAACTCAGATTGGAAGAGCAGTCTGCCTAAAGGACAAAGCCACGAACGGCAGACAGAAGCACCGTGAGGTGTCTCTGGATGCGGAGCGCCTGCCCCGTGCACCGAGCCCCTGGTGCCTACCTGGGCGGCCATGTAGTGGCAGGGGAATCATCACGCTTTGTCAGCGCTCTGCTCTGGGACTGTGATGCAGAACTAGATCCTTGTCAAGGGCTCAGAGACAGAAAACCTAGGGAAGGAAAGAAAACCAACCTCCTCTTCCTCATCTGTATTCCTCTTTCCTGCCCCACACTGTCTCCTCCCTCTCCTGTTCCAGTTCTCATTTTTTCCCAACGTACCTTTCCAGAATCCCAGAGCCACGTCAGGACGCGCTGTTCTGTGCACGGCTGTCACAGCAGTGCTGGCGCTGACCGCCCGACGCGGCACTGAGGCCTTCCGCCTCTCGGAGGCCTGTCTGGCTCGAAACAGTGCAAACACGTGGGATTCCCTGCAGAGCCTGGGTCGCCAGTGACAGTCTGGCTCACCTTGTCAGAGCGGACTCGGAGCAGGGAGACGTCACGGTAGTTCTCAAAAAGCCGCGACTCGCTCTACATTTGCGTCTGCACCCTGTGTCGTCCTGCCTGGCTTCCCTCGCGCTCTCAAATCTTCCCATCAAAGACTTTACGGGGGCAAGTTAGTTCTTTATGGACCTTGTCTCGAGTGATTCCTGGGTGTCTGTAGGTGAAGAATGTGGAAAGCTGTCTGGGGCGGACAGGCTGCACACACTCCGCAAGTCAAAGTCCGGGACCCACACAGCGCAGGCGCGTTTCTACTTAGCCGCGGCAGCCAGCCCCCTCCACGCGCTGCGGAAACACAAGGCCTATCAGTTGCCTCGTGGAACTCGCATGACAGAAACTCCCCATTCTCTGTCCCATCACCGTGTGAGGGCATTCTCGGGTCTAGAGAAGCGGGGCAGGGGTTCTGTGATCACAGGTGAGCGTGGAAGGCTTGCGCTGGGGGCCTGCCCCTGGGTTGCCTTGGTGACAGACCAGCTCTAACAAGCAGCGCCTTACCACCACTTGCCAAGGGCCAAGCGAATCCTCTGTTCTGGAAACAGACACAGTCTGAGAAGGGAGAGCACGGCCCCCAGGCGGTCAGCGTCTCCAGCGTGGTGGGCAGGCCGCCCGCGCAGGGAGACGGCGTCACTCCTCCTTCCTAGCTTACGAAGCACTTCTCGGTGGTTGACGTGTTCAGGGTCCTGTGGCTAGTGAGTGGTGGACCCAGGCTCTGAAGCTGTTTCCTCTCTCTCCGTGATCTGTTACTGCCTCGTGGGATCCCTGGCCTTCTTGTTGGGGCATTTTGTTTAGTCGCTCACCTGGTTTCAAGTGGAAATCTGGCCTCAGTGAGTGTATTTAAAGTAAAAGCTGTGTGTTCTTGAAGCATTGAATGTCGGCTGATGCCGTCAGAGAGTTTGTACCGCTTTTGAGTCTGAACCAGTTTCCCTGTTGCGTTCAGCCAGCCATTGGTCATGGCTCTAACTCCAGAGGCCGTGGAGAACAAGTCCCTTTTCACCTGATAACCTGTCTGATATCCAGAGTGTATTAGTCAAGGTTCACCTAGCAGACAGAAGCCACATAGGAATTTGAACAGGAAAAATTAGCTCTGAACTTGTAACAGGATTTGTCTGCCACCCACAGAACTGCGCAGGAAGCTGCCCAGGGGGTGTGGAATTGCCTGGTAAACTGGCAGGCACTTCAGGGGAGCTCACCTGGAACCACCCTGGAGGAGCTGGGCTGACTTGCTGGTAGGGGCATTCATAGAATTCACTGGAAGCTGCCAGCAGGGGTGCTGTTAAATTCACTGGGATTGGGACCAGCGCTGTGGCATAGTGAGCTGGGCCTCTGCCTGTGGCACTGGCTTCCCACATGGGTGCCGATTAGTGTCCCGGCTGCCCCTCTTCTGATCCAGCTCCCTGCTATGGCCTGGGAAAGCAGTGGAAGATAACCCAAGCACTTGAACTCCTGCATGCTCCTGGGAGGCCCAGAGGAAGCTCCTGGCTCCTGGCTTCAGATCAGCCCAGCTTCAGCCGTTGCTGCCATTTGGGGAGTGAACCAGCAGATGGAAGACCTTTCTTTCTGTCTCTCCCTCTTTCTTTAACTCTACCTCTCAAGTAAATAAATAAAATCTTTTGGGATGGCACTGTGGCGCAGCAGGTTAACACCCTGGCCTGAAGCGTCAGCATCCAATATGGGCACTGGTTCGAGACCCAGCCACTCCACTTCTGATCCAGCTCTCTGCTATAGCCTGGGAAAGCAGTAGAATATAGCCCAAGTCCTTGGGCCCCTGCACCCACGTGGGAGACCCGGAAGAAACTTGTGGCTCCTGGCTTCTGATTGGCGCAACTCTGACCGTTGTGGCCATCTGGGGAGTGAACCAGCAGATAGAAGACCTCTCTCTCTCTCTCTCTCTCCCCCTCTCTCTCCCTCTCTCTCCCTCCCTCCCTCTGCCTCTCCCCACCTCTCCCCTCTGTGTAGCTCTGACTTTCAAATAAATGAAGAAACCTTACAAGATAAATAAATAAAATATTTTAAAAATAAATAAATAAATAAATTTTAAAAATATTCACTGGGATTGGGGTGCGTAGACCCTGCGGGCAAGTGCCCCCAGCAGTGCTGTATACTTGCAGGAGGTTATTGCCACTGTCTGCCTGCCTGCTGGCCAAGTCCTGCAAGAGCAGGGAGTAAGGAAGGCGCACCAGGAACAGGAAGAAGCGCCCCTCCCTCCTGCTTCCTCCCAGGTGTCCCTCGTGCTCTCTGCTGACACGGCTCCACACTGTGCCAGCATCACAGCAGGCCAGGAAGCCTGGATCTGACGTGGAGAGGCAGCGGGTCGGTAGCTGGCATGCTGTTTCTTTTATTTATTTATTTATCTATTTATTTGACAGAGTTAGATAGTGAGAGAGAGAGACAGAGAGAAAGGTCTTCCTTCCTTTGGTTCGCCCCCCCAAATGGCCGCCACGGCTGGAGCTGCGCTAATCCAAAGCCAGGAGCCAGGTCCTCCTGGTCTCCCATGGGGTGCAGGGCCCAAGCATTTGGGCCATCCTCCACTGCCCTTCCAGGCCACAGCAGGGAGCTGGACTGGAAGAGGAGCAACCGGGACTAGAACCCAGCGCCCATATGGGATGCCGGCGCCGCAGGCGGAGGATTAACCAAGTGAGCCACGGTGCCGGCCCCTGACATGCTGTTTCTTTAAGCATCCTACAGGACCTGGGTTCAGGTGCCACCCTCCAGACTGTTTTCTAGAGTTGTGGCATTTCCCGAATCTCAGCAGAGTCTAGCACAGCCCTTCTGAAGGTGTGAGCCAGGTACTATGGCCATCCCTGTCCCTTTCAGGGGGCCCGGGAGCTTGAATTGTTTTCGTAATATTCCTAGGGCATCACTTCCCTTTCCCGCTCTTTGGTTCTTACAAGAGCGCAGTGGGATTCTTCCAGAGTCCACGCGATGGGGAGTGACGTCGTCACTCAGTGGCTGGTGGAATGACTGTGTGCTGTGGGTCCCTCTGCTTTCCAGTGTCCTCAGTTGGCATTTCTGATACAGTAAATGATGTGCATGTGTGTGTGTGTGTGTGTGTGTGTCATGTAAGCAGAACCTCTTGGAGATTCCCAGTGATTTTTAAGAGTATAAAGGAATCCTGAAACCAAAAGGTTACAGAACCACTGGTTGAGTAGCCAGGGCTGTGACTCACCCTGTTTTATATATTGTCATTTAATCTTGTTTTGTAAGGATTTGAGAACAGTAGATATATGACCAGAATTGTATTTTTCTACAGAAGAGAGTGGGAGGAAAACAAGAATAGGGATGATAGCTGGAGGCAGTTGTCAAATATTCCTAGTTTTGTTCCAGTTCTCTAAAAACACAGATGCAATTCTCAAAGCAGTGGCTGGTACAGGTCCTCTATCATTTATTAGCTGTGTGTCACTGGGCAAGTTACCTAACCCCTCTGAGCCATGCGATTTCCACTTTGTAAATAGTTCCTGCCCTCTAGGGCTGTCAGGAGGATTGAATGGCAGTGCATCCGTAGAGTACGGAATATGCTTATTCTCTCCCTCTACTTATTTGTTTCCTGAGAAAAAGGGACTTAAAACTCATAGATCATGCAGAAATCAGATCTCCAGTCTCAGTCATGTGCCCATGCCTTTATTCCAAAGATATTTATGGATGGCATGCCAGCAGGGAAGCTGGAATTAGCTGTTGTTGAATGGAATGCACCGGCCCCTGGGATCCATTTCTTTGGTCTCTGGTTCAGCCCTTTCCCAAGGGGTGCTTCTGTTGGCATTGGCCCCCTTTTTAAGGCACTGTGCACATGTCTTCTGTAATCACGGAGCCCCTCATTCGCACAGAGCCCTTCCAAGACTGAGGGAGCACCCGAGGACAGCACTGGGAAACAGGCAGAGGTGAGCTCTCTTACCTGCCGTCAGCTGAGACAGCCTTTTCTCCTTTTGACTCTGCCTGGCTTACTTCTCCTTCAGCGTTGCGACAGGGTGAGCACAGCATCGGGGGGCTCTAAGGCCCACACCCGGCTCTCCTGTTCTCACTTGACAAAGGTGTGAAGAGCAGACTTTCCCTGTGGGGGGCCCTGAGGTCTACAGACCTGGGTGCTATTATGCCAAGGGGGTGTTAATTTCATGCTGTGCTAAATGCAACATTCAAAAACAAAGAAGCTGCGGTTAAATGGCCCCAGTCATTTTAAAGTAGGAGGGGGGGAGCCGGACGGCAAGTCACGGGGGCGGGGCGGTGTTGCTTTGGCACACTTGGAAATCCCACATAATTGGACATAGAAATCTGATATTTACTCTGTAAATTGGTCGTGATGAGAAACCGAACCTAGCGAACCTGGGGGAGGGGATAAAGTGCCAGGTTAAGAAAGCCACACTCATTCAGTGAACGTCCTCTTGGGGGGGGGCTTAGCAGCACGGACCGCGGACGGTCCTCGCACTGTGGGGGTGGGCACGGCGGGCAGCGTCTTCAGCCTGTGCTCTGTGTCCTGGCCCGGCTGCAGGTGTGCCAGCCTGAGCGTCTTGCAGAGTATTTACCGGAAGTAGTTGCATTCTGACAGCAAAGCCGTGGTCCTGAGAACGAGGTGTACCACTCTCTTCTTCCTGTCGCCGTGGGCTTGGCCCAGTCATTTTGCTTCTCTCTGCCTCTCAGTTGGGAGTGGAAGCCACTTAATTCCTTCTGTGGTAAGACAGCAGTGAGAATTAATCGTGTTGTGAGGTTCTAGAGAGGTGTGAGTGTGTGTGTGTGTTGCCATGGAAACGCGACATTCGCACCGCAGACTCACTCCCTGGATATGATGAGGGCCGGGGCATCGGTTGACTCTGGCGTCTCATTTGGGGCACGATGCCTTCACCACCACGTCATCTCTCGGGCGGTGGGAGAGTAGTAAGTACCTTGTTTGTCCTTTTTCCAGAGTCTCTCTGGCCCAAAATCCGAGTCCCGTTAAAAGTCGTGAGGACCGCTGAGAACAAGCTGAGCAACCGCTTCTTCCCGTACGATGAGATCGAGACGGAGGCCGTGCTGGCCATCGACGATGACATCATCATGCTGACCTCCGACGAGCTGCAGTTCGGCTACGAGGTAAGGAGCGCGCACGCAGTATGTTTACGTGTTTGCCGTGCGCTGCCAGCCACGGCTTGTCTTTCCTAAAACAGAGCGTTCCATTGCCCTCTGTGCACTCCCAGCGTCTGAAATCTCCTGGCAGAGCTCGGAAGCCAGGCCTCCGCGGGTGAACCATGGGAACCTTCTCCCATAATGCTAACTGTGCGCGCCCCCGGTCTGGGGAACTCCCAGGGAGAGTCCCAGGGGACATTTTCCAAAGCGCATCGAGAGCATTTAACAGGCACTTAATCGATGTCTCCTCGGATAGCACGTCCCCTGCCTTGAGCAGCTGGGGCAGCGCAACAATAAAAACATCAGTCAGCGCCGAGGCCGGCGGCACTGACAAACAGAAAGCAGGCCCTGCTGATGGCTCTCCTGGCCCTCGGAGTTTGAAGCGGAGGGGCCGGCTGCCTGTCTTCAGGGAGAAACAGTCCCTATCACCGTTCATTCACTGTGGCTGATGGATTAGGCTGGGTTCAGGGGTTAAGTATGGAGACCAGGAAAGGTCTCCCCAGGGGAAAGTGCCAGAGCCCGGGCCTGGTGAAAAGCACTAGGAATTGATGAGGCCTGTCAGGGAGGATGTCCACGAGATGCAGGATGGCGACAGGCAGGGGCCCGCGGCGGCAGGGCGGAACGGCGGGATCAGACCGAAGGCCAGCGAGTGTGAGAGCCACAGTCAGCCACCGCCGGCGCGGAGCGGACCCGAGAAACCGCCCCCCTCGGGCTGCCCTGCCCTGGGAAGGGAGGTGACCATTTTACTGACGTCACGCAGAATGTGTTGCCTTTGGAATTCCTAAGAAATCGTGAAATTGTAGTAAATGAAACTGTATCTGTCACACATTCAGACTCTTAAATTGAGGTGGCTTTTAAGGGGAAGAAATAATCACACCAGCACCATCACCGCAATCACCAGCAAAAGTCAGGCGCTCAAGTTTTCGCAGTGTTTTTCATAGAGCTCTCTCTGAGTGTCGAGGAAGCTGTTACATGGTAGACTGTTGGGTGAGACTTAGGTTGATGTCGCTGCTGGCCAGTGAAAGCCATGAGAATAGCTAATGAAGCCTCCATTCATCTCTCTGGCGCCCATTCATGAGAGCTGAGTTGCACGTCACGTCTAGGGTTGTGGATGACATTTAATAAGCTGGCACTGCCAGTTTTAGGAAGGTAAATGGCCTACTTTCTTCTCTAGCTAAGTCGTGGTGCGAAAACCACTTCCTTGTCCATCAAGGTTTTTCCTCTTCATTGCATAGAATGACTTCAGACGCCACTGTGTGTTAGCGTTTGTGACAAAAGCAAGGTTGAGGTCTCCTGCGTATTGAAACCTGGGTTCTCTTTCCAACTCGAGTTTGTCCCCAACAAGAAGGAGCGTGCTTGTGAGCACGTGGAGAGCCGGAGCTGGACTGACCTCCTCTTCCCGGTGGCTGCCTGTGTTAGGTTCCACGTTATTCTAGAAAAGGAATGCATCTCAGGGGTGCGAGAGCGGGAAGCAACGTCTCGTGAATCGGTGGGAGGAACAGCTTTGACAGCCACCGCCAGTGAACAGCGCACTGCGTTCCTATCAGAGATCTGGCCCCACAACCACGGGGCGTGACTTGTTTTTCCTCACGCTATACTGAAAGGCCGCAAGGTTAGATAGTTTGCCTAACATCACAGAGCCCGTAAGGGGAAGAGTTGAGACTTCAATCCAAGTTTCGCTGCCACTGTGCTGTCCTCCCCAAGATCTGACACTGGGTGCAGTAGTCAGTGACCACCGAGCCTCCCGAGTAGCACTTGGAGCCATCCTTGTATTGTGTGCCCGTAACTAAATTCTCTCAGGGCTGCCATTGGTGCTGTACGGTCTTTGTAAAGTTGTTTTTGGCATTACTAGTATCTTTTTTTAAAAAGATTTATTTATTTATTTGAAAGTCTGAGTTACACAGTGAGAGAAAGAGGGGCAGAGAGAGGTCTTCCATCTGCTGCAGCTGCGCCGATCTGAAGCCAAGAGCCAGGAGCTTCTTCCAGGTCTCCCACGTGGGTGCAGGGGCCCAAGGACTTGGGCCATCTTCTACTGCTTTCCCAGGCCACAGCAGAGAGCTGGATAGGAAGTGGAGCGGCTGGGTCTCGAATTGCTGCCCAGATGGGAGGCCGGCACTGCAGGTGGTGGCTTTACCCACTATGCCACAGTGCCGGCCTCACATTCTAGTATCTTAATTATTCCAGTCACAGTTCTGTTATGACATGTGAAAGAGACTGCTGCTTTTGCTAGTTAGGAGGGACTTTTCTCTCCTGCAGAGGGCACTTAGTTTGGCATTAATCCAGAAGAGCAGAAGATGATGGTTCCCTGAATTCCTGCTTTTTTTAAAAAAAAATTTATTTTATTTATTTGAAAGACGGAGTTACAGAGAGAGGTAGAGACAGAGAGAGAGAGATCTTCCTTCTGCTGGTTCACTCCCCAAATGGCCACCATGACCAGAGGTGAGTCTGTCCGATGCCGGGAGCCAGGAGCTTCTTTCGGGTCTCCCACATGGATGCAGGGGCCCAAGAATGTGGACCATCCTCTGCTGTTTTCCCTGGTGCATTAGCAGGGAGCTGGATCAGAAGCGGAGCAACCGGAACTCAAACCACTGCCCATATGGGATGCTGGTGCTGCAGGCCTGGGCTTTAACCCACTGTGCCACAGCGCCAGCCACCTGAAATCCTGTTTCTATGCCAATGCCCAGGTTTACAGGAATTGGGAGCAGACTTAAACTGATTGAATAAGTGAATTAATTAGTTAATAAAAATATACATTTCAGGGGAGTTATGTTGGAACCTAGATCTGCTTTTTTGTGGCTTTTATCATAGTCTGTTGGGATTATATCTATATTGTTCACTCCTGTCGTCCTTTGACACTCAGCTCGGTGTTGCCATATCAGAGAAGTTTCTGAAAGTTCCATCTAGTACAGTCAGAGCATTCGGTACCTTTGTGCAGTCAAATCATTGATTATGAGTTATGTTATTTAGTATCTTCTCTTTCTTATAGAATGTGATCACCATAGGGCAGAAACCCTGGCTGGCTTCTTCGTTGGTATCTGAGCCTCACCCAGTTCATTACATTCAACAGTTACTGAGTAATATTTGATGAGTGAATAATCTCCACCGTGGACATGCACAGGGAAGATGTGAAACAGATCATGGTGGCCTGCATGCCCTTCCACTTTGCTGTGATAAGCAATCTGGGCACAACCATGTTGAAAGGTTTGGAGTTTAAAATGTTAAACATGTATCTACCATTTGAGCCAGCCATTCTTCCTGTGGGCGTTTACCCTAGAGGAATAAAAACGTAACGGCTACACAAACACTTATACGCTGATATTTTTAACAGTTCTTGTTTTAATGGCCAAAAACTGGAGGGAAAACAATGCCTATCAACGCGTCCATGAATGAACAGTTGTGGTACATCCATGCAGCTGTAGAACACAACTCTGCGATGAATGAAAATGAGCTGTTGGTCCATGCAGGACTGCGCATGTTTCTCAGACTCACTATGCTAACTTAATGAAGCAAGATGAAAAGAACACGCTTTGTGATTCCATGTACATAGGACATTTTATCCCCTAGTGATGGAAGGGCCAGTGGTTGCCTGGAGAAGAGGTGCAAAGGGTTGGACTACGAAGGGCAGCCAGGAAGAATAACAGGGGGGCTCGGAAAGGCTTTAGGGGAAATGGGTACATTTATCCTCTTACTTATCCTCTTATTTGAGGTGATGGCTTTACTGATGTACACAGATGTCAAAGTGCATTAAACTTACACACTTTAAATAGGGTCGGTTTTATCGTTTATCAGCTGTATTTCAAAAAAACATAAAAGTAATATTTTTGCAGTAGCATAAAAATGAAATACTTGAAAATTTTAACAAAATGTTAAATTACTTTCGGTGGAACCTACACATTGCTGAGGGAAATTGAAGTACAACATCAAACTTGGAAAGACGTGCTATGCCTATGGACTTACCGTGGTTAACGTGTGAATTCTCTCCTGATCGTTCTGTAGACTCAAAGCAATCGCAGTTGCAATCCCAGAAGACTTTTTTGTTGTTGGGACTGACAAGCTAGTTCTAAATTTGTAATAGGAATACAACAGATCTGAAAAAAATCCAAAGCAATTTTGAAAAAGAACAAAGTTACAGAATTTACACTATCTAAAGTCTTCCTGTAAAGCTACCCTAATCAGGATATGTGGTATTTGGGTAAACTTAAGCACATAGGTCAAGGATAAAGAAAAAAGGGTCCATAAGTAGGCCACACCTGGACGAGGGAGCTTTAAAAAGTTAATAGAAAATGGAATTAAAAGGTAAGGCAGGGGGCTGGCGCTGTGGCATAGCGGGTAAAGCTGCTGCCTGCAATGTCAGCATCCTATATGCCTGCTGGTTCGAGTCCCAGCTGCTCCACTTCCAATCCAGCTCTCTGCTGTGGCCTGAGAAAGCAGTGGAAAATGTCCTATGTCTTGGGCCCCTGCACCCACGTGGGAGACCCAGAAGATGCTCCTGGTTTCAGATCAGCGCAGCTCCAGCCATTGCAGCCATCTGGGGAGTGAACCAGCAGATGGAAGACTTCTCTCTCTCTCTCTCTGCCTCTGCCTTTCTGTAACTCTGACTTTCAGATAAATAAATAAATCTTTTTTAAAAAAGATAAAGCAGGAGCACTGGGGAGTGTCTGCAATGACTGGGTTCCTGGCTCGGCTGGGGCTGCGAGCCAGGAATTCATTCCAGGTCTCCCTTGTGGGTGGCAGAGACCAAAATACTTAAACCATGATCTACGGCCTCCTAGGATCTGCATTTGCAGAAACCTGAAATTGACAGCACAGCTTGGACCTGAACCCAGGCATCTGACAAGGGATGCAAGCATCCCAAGGAGTGCCTTAGGTGCTTCACTGAACATTCCCCCTAACCAGGAACTCTCCAAAACTCTTTTGTAGGGTTAGTTAATTTTCAACCAAGGAGGCAGCCCAGTCAGTTCAATGTAGACAAAACAAACAGCGTTTTCACTGAACAGTGCTGGAACAAACTGATAGCCATATGTTAAATATATATATTATCTATTATCTATTATATGTATGACCCTACCTCATAATGTATAGAAAATTTAACTCAAAATGGATCCTAGTCCTGAATGTAAGAACTAAAAGTATAAAACTTCTTGAAGAAAGCCTTTATGTCCTTGGGCTAGACAGTATTTCTTAATTAGGTCTCAAATTGTATGACTTATAAAAGAAAAAAAAATAGATCAGTTGGTCTTCATCAAAATTAGCAACACTTGGAAAAAAAGACACTTCTAAGAAAATGAAAAAACAAGTCATAGACTGGGAAAAGTATTCTCAAAGCATGTATATGATAAAATCTTATGTATCAGCTCTTTGTTACTACAGCAAAATGCCTGAGATAAGCTACTTATGAGTAATGAGGTTCAAAGCCAAGATGAAGTGTTCCCATTGATTTGGCATCTGATGAAGGTGGCAGATTGCAGTGTGGAGCACATGTGGAGGCAGGGGTCACATAGTGAGTCAGGAAGCAGAGAGGCTAAGCCCAACTTGGCTTTTATAACCAACCCTCTACCTATACCATCTTCTGATCACATGTCCCTGTGACCTGAGGACCTCCCACTAGGCTCACCTGCTAGACACCATATTTCGAGGAAGTTGCCATGCTCTTAGTACTATTGAATTATGACTTGCGTGTGTTCAGGAGCCAAATCATGTTCAAACCCTAGCATCTGGTATACAGAATATATAAAGAGATGTCATAACTCAGTGATGAGAAAATAAGCCAAGAAGAAATCGTCAAAACGTTTTAGCAGCTACTTCATGAAGGAAGATGTAGAACAACAAAAGCAAAAATAGGCCAGTTAGGATTGCATCCAACACAGTCAGTGAAACACCAGAGTGGAAAGACGGCCCACAGATGGAGAGAAAGTATTTGCAAAATCTTACATCGGGAGATGAGCTCATACCCAACTTGTATCTGAACTACTTGCTGTGGTTTGGATGTGGTTTGAATGTGAACCCCAACTATTGGTGTGTTGGGAACTTGATCCTGGGTGTGTCAGTGTGGGAAGAGGTGGGGCCTGGTAGGAGGTCTTCAGACCATTGAGGGAGCTGTCACAGGACCCCTGAGCTCTTGGGAGAGTGGTTACAAGAGTGAGCCAAGTCCTGAATCGTTTTTCGGCTTCCTGTTTCGAGATGTGGCCTTTTCCTTCCACGTGTACTCTTGCCATTGTGGTGATGACCACCGAAGGGTCCTCACCAGAGCAAAGTACCGTCAGTGCCTCACCTTGGTGGCACAAACCTCTTTTCTTTAGGAAGTTACCCCAGTTATAGCAACAGAAAGGGACTAATACTCTACACAATAAAAGAAAATAGCACAATTAAAAATTGTTATTAAAAATTAAAAATAAAATATTTTTTTTTTTTTTTTTTTTTTTTTTTTGTGTGCAAAGGACCTGAGTAGACATCTCTCAAAAGAAGACATACAGGTGGCCAACAGATGCACTGAGGCCAGCATTGTGGCCCAGTGGGTTAAGCCATCACTTTCGACATTGACATCCTTATTGGAGTGATAGTTTGTGTCCCAGCTGCTCTGCTTCTGATCCAGCTCCTTGCTAATGCATCCAGGAAAGCAGCAGAGGATGGCCCAAGTATTTGGGTCCCTGCCACCCACAAAGGAGACCCAGATGGAGTTCCAGGCTCCTGGCTTTGGCCTGGCCCAGCCAGGAATAAATTAGCAGGTAGAAGATCGATCTCTCTCTCTCTCTTTATGTCACCTCCCTCCTTCTCTCTCTCTGTCACTCTGCCATTCAAATAAATAAATAAATCTTAAAATGTTCAACATCACTCATTAGAAAAATGTAAATTAAAGCCAGAATGAGCGATTGCCTCCCACCTGTTAGGATGGTTGGTAACAAAGAGATAAAATATAAGCGGATGAGGATGCGGAGAAAAAGGAACCCTTGTACGCTTGGGAATGTACAAATTAATATAGCCATCTTGGAAAACAGAATTCTAAAAGCAGAATTACCATATGGCCCAGCATTTCTAGGTACATACCCAAGAGAATTGAAATGAGTATTTTGAAGAGGTGACTGCACTCCTGTGTTTATTGTAGCATTAGTCACAATAGCCAAGATATGTAATCAACCTAAGTGTCCACTGGCATGAATGGGTGAAGAAAATGTGCTACATATGCAATGGAATACTGTTGAGCCTTTAAAAAGAAAAATTCTGGGGCCGGCGCTGTGGCACAGTAGGTTAATCCTCTATCTGTGGTGCCATCATCCCATATGGGTGCTGGTTCTAGTCCCAGCTGCTCCTCTTCCAATCCTGCTTTCTGCTGTGGCCCGGGAGGGCAGTGGAAGATGGCCCAAATCCTTGGGCTCCTGCATCCACGCAGGAGACCGGGAGGAAGCACCTGGCTCCTGGCTTCAGATTGGCGCAGCTCCAGCTGTTGTGGCCATTTGGGGAGTGAACCAACGGAAGGAAGACCTCTCTCTGTCTCTCTCTCTCACTATCTGTAACTCTACCTGTCAAATAAATAAATAAAATCTTTAATAAATAAGTAAATAAAAGAACAATTCTGTCACTTGCAACCCATACGTGAATCTTAAGTGAAATAAACCAGGCACAGAAAGACAAATACTGCATGAGCTCTCTCACAGGGACTCCAAACCTTTCAGCCCCGTAGAAACAGGTAGTGAAATGGAGGTTGTCAGAGACTGGGGGCCAGGATGGGGAAAGGAGAGAGGTTGGCCAGAGATAAAAAGTTTTAGTTGGACAAGAGGCATAAGTTCAGGTGATCTGTGACACAGCAAGATGACTGTAGGCAATTATAATGTATATAATTAAATTTAACTGTTCCGACCACAGAAAAGTAAATATGACAGGTAATAGGTATATCAGTTAACCTGATTTGCTCTTCCACAATGTGTATTTGGGTCAAAGCATCACAAATACACAGTTAACTTTTTTTTTAGGATTTATTATTTATTTGAAATGCAGAGTTACAGAGAGAAGGAGGAAGAGAGAGAATCTTTTATCTGCTGCTTCACTCCCCAGATGGCTTCTATAGCCAGTGTTGGGCCAGGTCAAAGCCAGGAGCCAGGAGATTCCTTGGAGTCTCCCATGTGGGTACAGAGGCCAAGGACTTAGGCCGTCTTCCATTACTTTCCCAGGCACAATAGCAGGGAGCTGGATCAGAAGTGGAGCAACTGGGACTCAAACCCATGCCCAAATGGGATGCCGGCACTGCAGGCCATGGCTTCAACCCACTATGCCACAGAATTGGCCCCTACAGTTATTAATTGTCAGTAAAAATAAAACTTTTGAAAGCTGAAAAAAGAAAGGATTGAATAGAGGGAAAAAGAATATACTGAGTAAAAGTCATTGCATGAAACATTTAAAAAATATAGAGATGCAAAAGAACATGAAAAAATTCTGGACATCATGATCGCTGGAACAATCCTAAAATAAAAGCACCGTGGGCTACCACCATATACCCTGCAGAACGACTAACTGAAATGAGCAAGTGTGACCACACTGAGCACTGGTGAAGCCCTGGAGCCTCACTGGTGGAAACGTGGACTGGTGCCACCTATTTGGCAAACAGTTTGGCAAGTGGTTTTAAAGCTAAATATACACCTCTGCTATGAGGCAGCTTCCAAAAGAAATGAATGTGTATGTCTGCACAAAGACTTGCACTCAAGTGTGCAACACCTTACTCATAAGATCCCTGAACTAAGAACTGGTAAATGGGAAACCAGAGTGAACCACTGCCCCAGAGAACCATCGGCAATGAAAGAAACTAGGGGCCGGTGCCGTGGCTAAATAGGCTAATCCTCCGCCTTACGGCGCCAGTACCCCAGGTTCTAGTCCCGGTCCGGGCACCAGATTCTGTCCCGGTTGCTCCTCTTCCAGGTCAGCTCTCTGCTGTGGCCCGGGAGTGCAGTGGAGGATGGCCCAAGTGCTTGGGCCCTGCACCCGCATGGGAGACCAGGAGAAGTACCTGGCTCCTGCCTTCAGATCAGCACGGTGCGCCGGCCCCAGCGGCCATTGGAGGGTGAACCAACGGCAAAAGGAAGACCTTTCTCTCTGTCTCTCTCTCTCACTGACCACTCTGCCTGTCAAAAAAAAAAAAAAAAAAAAATAGGAATGCGCACGGCAGCCTGTGCAAGTTCCAGAAGTGTTGTGCTAAGGGAACAAAGATGCGGAAGACTCCTCACTACAGGGTTCCAAGAATGTGAATTCTAGAGTAGAAGAAGCCACATTGCCAGGGCCAGGGGGATGGCACTGACAGCACAACAGCAAGAAGGAGCCTTTCAGGGGATGGAACCATTCCAGGCGATCGCGGTGCAGCTTGTATGAGAGCTTCAGGCAGTCGTAGACAGATGGAATTAAAAGAACAGTTGACTTTGGTGTAGAAAACTTTTGAGATCTGTGCAGTTTTCCACTAATACTCACTTTTCGTGAGCTTTTTGAAGACCCCTCATATAACTGTCTGCACTTGTCACAGCTCATGCACTCGCACACCTGAGATTAATGATTGTGAATTTAAGTAAACTGTATTCCAACACTGAAAATGTTGGTGGGAGACAACTCCGAGTGGTGCTTCAGGGGGATCTGTAGCATCAGATGTTCCTGTTAGAAAAAGAATGGTCTAAAAACAATGGCCAAAATGTTCATTGCATTTGAGAAAACTAGAAAATGAAGAGCAAATTAAAGCAAGTAAAAGGAAGGAAATACAGAAAGGCAAGTGCTAAAATCAGTGAAGTTGAAAAACAGACAAATAACATATCTAAAAGCTGGCTTTTTGTAAAGATCAACAAACTTGATAATTGCTAGGTATGTGTCTGTGTGTGTGAGAGAGAGAGGTTATCAGGAATGAAAAGAAATTCTGGAAGGGTTGTCTTACAGGCAGGTCTTAAAAACGTGGAAGAGAATATGATGAAAATTTATATGAAATGGAAGAAAATTGTGATTTACACAAATTGTACAAATATGAGGGAAACACTCTATTAAAGAAATTATAATATTATAAAAGTCTTCCCACATAGAAAACTCCAGGCCCAGGTGGTTTTACTGGTGATTTCTTAAAGAAAAACTGATAGTTTCAAGTTGGAAAGAAACTTGGAGATGGTCAGCTTGCTCACACGTGCATAAGGCCCATTCAGGCCTCAGCTGGATGAGGTGGATAAGTGACGTGCCCGGTGGCACCAATGGGCAGTGACCCCTGTTAGTGCTGCTTGCACATGTCATCCCTCCCAGATGGACGTCACTGAGTCAGTCATTCTTGATGTTTGCCTCTATGCCATTCAAACCCATTTGTTAAAATTTCTCTTGGTGAAGAAAAGCAACGAGGCTTTTTTCAAATTCAAGTAAGAATCTGTATCAGGAAAATGGAATCCTCTTCAGTATTTTCAGGAGGATGAATTTTTTTTTTAATCTTTTATTTAATGAATATAAATTTCCAAAGTACGACTCATGGGTTACAATGGCTTCCCCCCCCATACTGTCCCCAGGAGGATGAATTTTAAGATGGGAAATTCTATAATGCACAAGGATCAGAGAGTGGAAAATGAGAAAGGAGAAGGCTTTTTTTTTTTTTTATGCACAAGGAGATAGTAAATAACTCCTGGAACCACCTGCCACCCCTAAGAGGGGAGGAGCAAAGGAAATCAGGGTGGGTAGGGGGTAGGGGTGCTTAGAACCTAGCAGCTTGCAGGAGGGTCCCCCACTGGTGGGCTTAGGAGGGCTGAAGGGGGAGCCACTGATTGGCCATCGCTCTGAGGCTGATCGCCTGCTGCAGCTGGGGTTAGATGCCACCCAGGCTGGCAAAGGGAGTAATACCTCTCCACTTCCTGGTCTCCAGTCTCTTCTTAGGCCCCCTCTTGACAGAGCCCAGCAGGAAGCCACTGGCGGGGTTCAGGCGGGGACACGGAGGGGGATCCTGGCGCCGGCTGCGAAGCTACTGCTATCCTTTATGCACACACAGATCCTTCACTCTCTCCCCAGAAAGGTCTTCATGCTCATAGTATCAACCTCTAGACAACTGGAACTCCGACTTTAATTTAGCCCCAATTCTTCTTGAATATTTCTGTAACTTAAATTCCCATTCTGGGTAAGATTGAGTAAACACATTCCACCCTGTTCGTGCTAACTATAGCTAGAAGTCCTGGAGAAAGTACTGACTGATGGAAGATTCTGGGTGGCTGGTGTTGGGGCACAGTGGGTTAAGCCACTGCTTGGATGCCTGCCTTCCATATCAGAGTGCCTGTTCAGGTCCTGGTTCTGCTTCTGACTCCTGATTCAGCTTTCTGCTCTCACGCCAGGGAAGGCAGCGGATGCTGCTCCTGCCACCCACATGGGAGACCCAGATGAGGCTCCTGGCTTCAGCCTAGCCCGGCCCTGGCTGTTGCAGCCATTTGAAGAGTGAGCCAGTGGATGGAAGATCACTCCCTTCATCTCCTCCTCTCTCTCTGCCACTCTGCCTTTCACATAAATAAATAAATCTTTAGAAAAGAGGAAGGAAAGGAAAGGAAGAAGGAAGGAAAGAACTTAGAAGATGCTGATGATGATTCCGAAAGGTAGAAAAAGAAGACAGACTGGGGATCTCGAACTTGAGGGGACCCAGCGATGAAGTCCCTTTGTGTTATTTTTCTTTTAGTTCTTCATTTTCCTTCCCCCCCACCCCTTGTATATCCCAGCTTCAGTGCTGGAGAAGACTTTAACCTTAATAGGCAAGATTTAGAGAAGAAGAGTGCCGGCGCCGCGGCTCACTAGGCTAATCCTCCAACTTGCGGTGCTGGCACACCGGGTTCTAGTCCCAGTCGGGGCGCTGGATTCTGTCCCGGTTGCCCCTCTTCCAGGCCAGCTCTCTGCTGTGGCCCGGGAGTGCAGTGGAGGATGGCCCAAGTCCTTGGGCCCTGCACCCCATGGGAGACCAGGAGAAGCACCTGGCTCCTGCCATCGGATCAACGCGGTGTGCCGGCCGCGGCGGCCATTGGAGGGTGAACCAACGGCAAAGGAAGACCTTTCTCTCTGTCTCTCTCACTGTCCACTCTGCCTGTCAAATAAATAAATAAATACAATTAAAAAAAAGAGAGAGAGAAGAAGAAAACCCCACTTTCTCCAGCTGGAGGCCTGGGGAGGGACCTTCTTGACTGCAGCTGCTCCACTGCTGGCAGAAGCCATACCCTGCTAAAGAGATGCTGACCGCGCGCGCACTGGTCGGCCCAATCCTGTCAACTGCCCTCGCGATGCGCTACCAGGAGGCAGGTCAGAGACACGCTCCTCCCACTTCCCAGGCTGCCCAGTGACACCGCAGGCTGGAGCCATCCCTGCCCTGCCCAAAGTGGACATCAGCAAGGAGGCTGTGGGTCAGCGTCCCGTCAGCCATCCCCAGCCTGCACCAAGCACAGGCAACAGAGGCAGCTCCTCTTCCTTCCCACCTGGAGAGTGGAGGGAGGGTGGTGGAAAGCAGAGAGCTGGGAAAGGATCCCTGGAATCTGTGGGAGGTCCTGGCCCCCTCCCCCGCCCTCCCAGAGCAGCCCAGGCTTGGAACTGACCCAGATCAGCAGCAGAAGCCTTGAGCAGTAACGGGTGGGGGCAATGCGCAAGTCTCATGTTTGCCTCCATGCAGACCAGAGTAACACTGTAAAGACTTGGAAAACGAAACTGATATTCAGTCCACAGCCAGGCCATGTGTTCTGGGTCTGAGCTGCTTGCTAAAATAGGAACCAGCGTCCCCAGCAGTTCTAAAAATGCTCCAAAATTGCTCACACTGGGAACCAGGAGAGGTGTAACTTTAAATGAGAAAAGATAATTAACAAGTGCCAACACCATGATGACACAGATGCTGGAGTCTGAAACAGCTAGCACCTAAAGATGATCTTAGACGCAATTATGTTGAAATAGTTGAAAAAATGCAAAGTCTCAGCAAAGAAACAGAGTGGAAACTTCAGAACTAAAAATTATTATAATACCCAAAATTGAGAACTCTCTGGGTGGGCTTAGGAGAAGAATGGAGATTGTGGGAAAGAATTGGTGAACTTGAGGATAAATTAGTAGGAATTACTCAATATGAACAACAAAAGAAAATAGATTGAAAAAAATGAAAAGAGCCTCAGGAGCCTGGTGAGACCATCACAAAACATTTAATATTTGTGGTCTTCAAGTTTCAGAAAAAGAATGCTTGGTGATAAAGCATTCAAAGAAACAAGAGCTGAAAATGTCCAGAATTTGACAAAAGACATAATCTAATAGACTCGAGAAGCTGATGAAACCACAGCCAGCCAAGAGTAACTGTAAGAATAGATTACAGCAGCACCCAGCATTTCACATAGGAACTGGAGGCCGGGGTCGTTGCACAGCAGGTTGCACTGCTGCCCTTGTGACACTGGCATCCAATATGAGCTCCAGCTGCTCCCCTTCTAATCCTGCTCCCTGCTGATGGGCCTGGGACAGCAGTGGAGGACGGCTCAAGGGCTTGGGTCCCTGCCACTCACATGGGAGACCCAGAAGAAGCCCCTGGGTCCTGGCTTCTGTAGCAGCCATTTGGGGAGTGAACCAGTGGACAGAATTCTCTGTCCTTGACTGTCTCTCTTTCTCCCTCTGTAACACTGACTTTCAAATAAATAAATCTTTTAAAAACAGTAATTGGGAGGGAAGAGGAAAATAAATTGGTTTGTGTGTGCAAATATATATAAAGAAGAAAACAGGAGCTGCCACATTCCCTGCTACCATGCAGCTTCCCCTCCCACTCCGTCCCTTGTCCCCTCGGTCCTCAGCCAGCTCCCTTGCTTGCCGACTGCCAGCTCTGTTTCTTTAATGCCTCAGCCTTTCCATCTCTTCCTGTGTCAGTTTTGTTAAGTTGTGTTTTTCAAGGAATTGTTCAGTGTTTCCCACTTGTAAGATGTGTTGGTAGAAAGTCGCTCGTGGTACTCTCTTGTTGTTTAAAGACTGTTGGAATTGGGAAGATGTGTGTGGGGAGCAACTGGGAGCAACTCGGACTAGACTAAGTTACTGGAATTAAGACTTATTCTATGCATCTGCTCTCCCACAATATGGCGCTGGGAGAGAAGAAAACAGCTTCTACACAGCTGCCTCCAGTTCAGCTAATAAACTGTAGGACTTGCTCCTGATTGGAGGAGAGCAGCATACTCGGCGTGTGGGCAGCCGAGTTGGGATTGGCAGAGGAGGACTATAAAGGAGGAGAGAGACGGCATGCACCAGGGAACATCTAAGGGGAACATCTGAGGGAACACCTGTGCAGCCCCCGAGAGAGCCGGCCGGCGGTGTGCCGCTCCCCTGCGGAAGTGGGGAATGTGGCAGGGGGAACCACCCTTCCACGGAGGTGGAAGGGACAGTAGCCAACCCGGGAAGAACCAGCAGCAAACCCGGGGAGGGCCGAGCAGACGAAAGAACAGCGCAGGGTCCTGTGTCGTTCCTCCATGAAGAGGGGGAGCGACATAATGGTGCCGTGACTCGGATAGGAAGCCTAGGCAGGGTTTAGTGTCGTTCCTCCACGAAGAGGGGGAGCGACATAATGGTGCCATGACTCAGATAGGAAGCCTAGGCAGGGTTTGGTGTCGTTCCTCCATGAAGAGGGGGAGCAACAGATGTGTTCTTTCTCATCCTCAGATTGGAAAATCTTTTTTCTCATTTTCTCGATCAGTTTTTGTTGCAGTGGATTTGTTTCTGGGAGGAGGAGCGTGGTGGGGGCAAGAGACGCGGAGTCTCCACACAGACCCTGGGAGTTGGGTGAAAGCAGACCTGAGGCAAGCAACCTGCAGACTCGTTTATTTCAGTTGCTATAACAGCTTATACAGCCCAGGCAGCCAATCTGGTCAAGGGGCGATCTATGCCCCAACAGTCACACCTTGTTGCCAGGCAGTTTCTGAAGCCATCCAATCACAGCCTGTTGCCAAGCAGACTCTGCTGTCATGTGGTTTCCGAAACCATCCAATCACAACCTGTTGCCAGGAAGACTCCGCTGTCATGTGGTTTCTGAAACCATCCAATCACAGCCTGTTGCCAGGCAGTTTCTGTTGCCAGCAGCCATCTTGGCATGGCCTTCTCATTCCACCACAAGTTTTATTAAAGGTTTATCAAGGACACAGACTCCTCTAAGAAACAGCTTTCCGTATCCGTGGCTTTCCTCTTGCATATTTGTTTTGTACGTAACTAATACTTCTCTGTCCATAACTAATTTCCTCTTTGACTTTAATGAATTCAGTTGCTACTTTTTTTCCTGGCCTTTTGACTTGATAGCCTAGATCATTGACTCTAGTACCTATTTTTCTAACATGCATTTTAAGCTATAAATTTCACTTTAATTACTGCTCATTCCTGAGCTTAATGTCATATTTCTATTATCCTTACATTCAGAGTACTTTCTAATTTCTGTTGCAAAATCTTCCTTGATCCATAATTATATAAAAGTACATTACTTACTTTTATGAAGTTAATCCATCTTTTTCTTTTTGATTTCTGGTTTTATTCTGCAGTGTTCAGAATATACTCTGTATGAGCTTACTATTTTGAAATGCTTGAGTCTCATGGCCAGTGGAAGGTGTATTTTGGTAAAGTTCTATATATACCTAAAAAGAGCACACATTCTACAGTTGTGGATTTAATGCTGTTACTAGATCAGTTAGGTGAGCTTAGTTTCCTTGGTACTTTGAGTTTTTCCTATTTGAGAAGCAGAGAGAGCGAGGGAGCAAGTGAGCGAGCGCACGAGTGGGCCCTCCACCCGCTGGCTCGTTCACCACATGCCTGCAAAGGCTGGGGTGAAGCGCAGCCCTCAAACTCAGTCCAAGTCTCCCACGTGGGTGGGGAACCCAACTGCTTGAGCTATCGTTGCTGCCTCCCAGGGTCTGCAGGAGGAAGCTGGCGTCAGGGCTGGAGCGGAGACAAACTGAGGCAACCCAGCGTGGGGTGCAGGCTGCTTCTCCATTCGGCTAGAAATCCACTCCGGCGCTTCCAGGTTTTACATAATCCAGACATTGCCCTGCTTGCTTTTCCTCTGAGAAAAGTATCTCCATTTCTTCTTTTATCCCCCATGGCCATCATCATTTCTGCAATGGTTAAAAGCGTTATCCTAGTTTAAATTTTAAAAATGTTTAAACACGTGTTTATTATGTGAGAAATCAAAGGCCAGTGATGAAAGAAACTTTTTTATGATAGCTCCAAAGAATTTTTAGAGAAATCAGGAGAGACAGGGGAGTCTCCCCATTTGGGAATTTTTCATCAAAGGGAAGCCAGCAGTCTGGCATCTAGCATGGTTTTACTAGTCCTGCCTGGAGACAGAATGGACCAGATAACTTCCTGAAACCCCTGCTGGTGTCACGACTCCCAGGGCAAGCCTGTAAGGTGTGAGTCCATGGGCAGAAATCCCATGGAAACTTCTGTGCACAAAAAGCATCAGGTGCCTTCACTCTCCCTTGAAACACGTAACGATTGTGAGTGTGAGCATCTGGCGAAATTCAGATTGAGAGTGGGGGCCTCCCAGGTGTTTGGAGACTGTGAGTGTGGGCGTCCTGGGTATGTAGAGTCCGTGCCAGCTGCATATTAGAAGTTGACGGGAGACTACAGAACTTATGTAAGTGGAGAAAACCAGTGGGGAATACGGTGAACCAGGGCCAGTGCTGTTCATGATTCTGGTGGTGTAGACCCATGCCTCAGCGTTTGCTATGTGACTTCCACACGGGGGGGGGCACTCCAAGGCCATGTTGTGGGAAAGGGTTGGAAGAACAGATTCGCAGACTGATTTAATGACGTCAGATGACAGTGTGTGTAAGAGGCCAGGAGCAGAGTGACGGCCAGCTCACGCACCGCACACTTCCTCGGCTCTGGAAGAGGAGTCTGGGCCTAACGTGAGAGCCACACCATGTCAGGGCAGTGATGCTGAGGCATTGCTTGGAAGTGGACAGTGAGCTGGAGGATCCCTGCCCAGGTGGAAGTCCCCAGAGCCCCCACAGGCCTTATCCAGTGTTTGTGGAAGCATGGCACACTTAGGTGATGCTGGTACCGGACACCGGGGCTCACAGGCAGGGCTGTCGTCTCTCCCTGCGGCCCACCCTCCGCCCACCACTGGGTGGCTGAGACAATCAGATCCCTGCATGCCCTTGACCCTCTCACAGGGCAGGACTGGAACAGGGCGGGCCTTAGAGATGGTCCTGACACCCCACGTTCTATTGCTGAAGAATTGGCAGAGTCAGTGTCCAATGACTATAACCCCGAAGCGCCCACCATAGCAAGTATGAATGCGAGGCCAAAGGGCTTTTCTCCTCCTGGGCCTGTGACTTGAGCACGTGGCCATTTGGCCCCACTACTGTGCATCATTATTTATTTAATTGGAAGAAAACACAGGGGTCACATTCCCTGGGGACGGCCGCACCCTCTCCGCAGCCTTGAATCGGGAGCTCGGAGCGCTCCTCTCCGGCCCTGCACGTTTTTGACTTGCCTGACAAGTGCTAGAGCTACCAGATGTGGCCGTTCTTTTCGGCATGGGATAATTTATTTATCTGTTTATGTTTTCACTGGGGAAGTATCTATTGAGTTCTTGATTCTCATTTGCAAGGGGCTCCTGGGGGAACGGTAGCAGTGTATAATGTTACTGCAATGTTTGATTTTTTTTTTCCCCCAAGTTTGTCTGCTTTATTTAGGACCTAAAGAATTGGGAAATAAAAAGGCCACCTTTTCCCCTCCTCTCCACCACCCTCGAGGGAGGCAGTTTAAAACATATGGCAGAAAATGAGCCGTGGAGACTTGGCTGGATATATGGACCCGTGGATTTATTTTTCCTTTCATACTTTGATCCACATTTCCAACCATAAAAATTATTAGTAGCACTTAAGTGTTGAACACTTTCCACCCGAGAGATGTGAAACGCTCTTGGCCAACAGTACCTGTGATAACGTTGATCGTTCGTGTGGGAGTGGGAATTCGCCCAGAGCAGCTGTGTGCTGTTAGGCACGCAGAGTGCTGGAGCCTTCTTGTACTGCCTGGGTACCCGTAGTGGGAGTGGCTGGGCAGACCTCCTGAGTGCTAATAAATGGTGAGAATTTATTTGTATTATTTCCTTAACTCCCCAAGGTAATGGCAGGTGTATAATCACAAGGAACCATGAGAAGGCAGCCGAATAGCATGAGATGCCCCCTTTTTTTTATTTCATAAGGACCACAGGACAGTATGGGAGTAGGCCTTCTGATATTGGAGGTGCCGAGAAGCAGGGCAGCCAGTGAGGGTGAGCTTCGTGTCTGCAGTAGCAGGGGAACTCGAGCGAGGGCTTTGCTTCAGTTAACAGTGGAAATGTGGTTGGTTAGGCAAGAGGGTGAGCTGGCTCCCAGGCTCAGAGGCTGCCTGCAAGTTTCAACTGATGGGCAGTAAAGATGCCCTGCAGGGGCCGGCGCTGTGGTGTAGCGGGTAAGGCTGCCGCCTGCAGTGCCTGCATCCTGTATCAGTGCCGGTTCGAGTCCCGGCTGCTCCACTTCCGATCCAGCTTCCTGCAAATGCACTTGGGAAAGCGGCGGAGGATGACCCAAGTGCTTGGGCTCCTGCACCCACGTGGGAGACCCAGAAGAAGTTCTTGGTTCCTGGCTTCAGCCTGGCCCAACCCTGGCTATTGTGGCCATTTGGGGAGTGAACCAGCACATGGAAGATTGATATCTCTCTCTGAGTCTCTCTGTCTCTCTCTCTGTAACTCTGCCTTTCAAGTAAATAATATAAATCTTCGGAAGGGAGGAAGGGAGGGAGGAAGATAGATAGATGCCATGCAGATTTGTAGCAAGATGACTGGTAGAAGCTGTCAGATCCCAAGATGAATTAGAGGTAACAGTGGAAAAGAGGGAAAACCCGTTAGACAGTAGTAGCAGAAAATCCACAGACTCAGCATTTGAGTAGATCAAAAAAGCCAGGAGAAGGGAAGACAAGTTCCCACTGTGGCTGAGATTTCACATGTGACGAGGGACTCAGCTAACTGGAGAAGTCCAGAGCTGAGTCACGCTCTAACCAGACACCCGTGACATCGATAGCTGTCTACCTGAGCCGCCAGAGAGACCGGGAGAGAGGCTGTAAGCTGTGGCTCTGGCTAAGCTGGAGTGCTTTTTCTCTTCTCGCTAGAATGGCTGAGAGAGGGAAACGACCTCCAACAGAATCCGCCTTAAACACTAGCAGAGAACTGGAAAGACAGAGTGACTTCTGTCCTCTCTTCGTCCGTCCCAAGCCTCCTGCCAATACAGGAATCCCAGATGCCGCATCAGAGGGAAAAATACAAATGCAAGACAAGCCGTGACTTGTGTGTTCCAGGCTGTGGTGATGGCTAGGACCCCTCAGATGGGAGACTGCCCGCTCCCTTCCTTAGGTGTAAGCCCCCGAGACCTGAGTCTGAAAGTGCGCCCCGGTGTGTTGGGAATGCTGGAGGCCTGTACAGAAAGGTTTTCCCGGCTCGTCCTGCCCTGGGCTCTGGAGCAAGCTTGCTGCTTGCGCTCATCCAGGGTCCCAAGGAAATCAATGCTTACCCAGCCAAGGCTGATAAAAAGGGAGCCCCTCAATGAGGAGGTCAAGTTCAGGCCCACGGCTGCGCTGGCTGGACAGTCCAAGCACTGGAGGTGATGGAGCGCCAGCTTGCATTTCCAGTGCTTGACCGCTAGCCTCACTCAGGGCCTGGAGCCTTCGCAGGGTCTGAGCCGAGAGTGACTGGGAAGATGGGGAACTCCAGTGTTGCCGTCTCTCATCTGGCGTGGGCCGTAGCAGGGGGTCCGGAGCCCGTCCGCGTGGCTGCTGGTGTGCCGCAGGGGCTGGGGCTCTCAGAGGGCCAGCCCGCTTCGTGTCTGCCCTTCGCCCAGGCCGAGCTGCACCGGCTTCTGCACAAAGCGTTCCCATGTAGCCAGATCCATTTGCCGTGCTGACCTGTGTGAAAGCCCTCTTTCTTGGGCGCTCACCAAAGAAGTTGAGTGCTGCAAGCTCCCTTTCAGCCTTGGGAGTGAGTGAGTGGCAGCTCCCCGGGTACTGTTCCTGACCCTGGCCATGATAGTAGCAGTATGGTTTTGAAAAGGACATCTGTCTGTCCGTCTGTCTGTCAAGTGTCTCAAGAGTTACTGTTACGGAGACCATTGTCTTCAGAAGGGAGAATGGGCCGAGCAGCTCATTCCTGCGCATCCCCTGCAGCCCCCCACCCCCAGTAAGGGACAGTCAGAGCTCCCCAAAGGAGACACGGGAGGACCACGGTCAGAGACGAGCTATGCCCCGGAGTGTCTTCTACAGCGTTTGCGGCTCCCTGTTCTCAGCCTGCAGAGCTGGGTAATCTGTCCGGCCAGTCCCATCTCCACCTTGCATTGATTTACACCCCCAAGACTCATGGGACCCGGAGGGGGAGTAGCTCACGTGTGCGCCGCTGCCATCGCCAAGCGCCGCTGAAAGAAGATCCCAGCCGCGGGCCAGAAGCCGCGGAGGTGCTGAGAGACGCTGCAGGGAAGTCTGACCTCTCAGAGCACTTCTGAAGCACCCAGTCCCCACTGGAGGACAAGCCAAGCAAATATTAAGGGAAGGAAATCGAATATGTGCGCTGAACGTTGCACGAACATCTGACCGCTTTGCAAAGCACCCAGTTGGGAATTGGAATGGAGTACCACTTTTTTCTTTCCCGCCGAGCAAGTTAAAACAGCACGTTCAGAATTTGTTTACACAGCCATTAACGAAACACCAAAGGCAGGCCCAAGGAGGACAGCGTTTTGTGCACCCTGCTGGCGCCTCTCCCCACCCCAGCATCCTGCCCCCTTCTCCGCCCCCGCCACGCACACTTCCCGTCCCACGTGAGGCAGGTTGGCTTGGGTAGGCATCCGCGTGTATTCCGTAGGAGCCTACTGTGTGTGCCACTCTGCTGGTGAGGAAAGAGCCATCTGAGCCCTCCCAGAGCAGGCCCCCGGGCCCCTACCCTAGTCTCCCCTTGCCTTGCTTCGGCTCCTGCCCGTCTGTGCACCGGCACGCTGTCCTGGCTTTGTATCTCGGTGCCTCAGGATCAGCGCGCACGACGTGGGGTGGTTGTTTTCCAAAAGGTGTCGGAGCGTTCGACGGGGTAGAGGACATGCGCCCTCCCTCCCTGCTGCTGACAGGCGGTATTTGCAGTGCTCCTCCACCTCTGAAAGGATCCATATGTCCTGGGCTTATTGTGCCAGAAACTGCCTGCTGTCTCCCTGGGACTGGCTGCGGAGAACTCTGGCTGCTTCAGGCATTCAGGCTTTCAGAATTTGGCTTGTGCTTTGGAGAGCTGAGCTGTTTTGTTGTGCTGGGCTGTTTCTCTGCCTTGACTGTGACAGAGATGCCTACGGGAAGTGTGTGGCTGGGCCGGGCAGGGCTCAGGACCAGGGCCTGGGGGCCACAGCAGCGTCCAGGCCCTGTCCCTGCCAGCTCTGTCAGGAGGCGGCGGTGCCTATAGTTCCAAAGGAAGCCTCAGTGTCGCGCCCCCGAGTGTGAAGCCGTGCCATTGTGAAATCGCACAACCCTTGCAAAATCGTAATTTTGAAGCAACAGCGGGGATCGCTGTCGCATCAGATGCATTGATTTCCCCTTTGAGGACACAGAGAAAGGACACTTAAAGGGCGAGAGTCGGCTCTGACCTCAGCCGTGTCACAGCTGGGAAGTGCGCCTCTGGAAAGAGAGATGAGCTAGTCAGCGTGATATTTACAACTTGCCTCTCAGATCATCTTTATTTCTTGGGGCTTGAAAACTGGTGCCGAGGGCTCCCATTAATCATGCTTGCAGTCTATTTGCTACTGTCCGTTGGCTGGTTTAGATCAAGAGTTGGCAGCCTTTAAAAGTAATATTTCTAGGTTTCCAGCCAGCCTTCAGGTTGGGCTGAAGATGGGAGGGGTTGGGCAGGGGTCAGAGTCACATGCTGATACGCTGCTCCTGGAGAGGAGAGGAAGAGGCTACCCGGGCCGCTGACCACAGCCACAGCCACCCACAGCAGAGGCTGGAACACTCCGCTTAGCACGGTCCGTTCCAGCAGGGGTCACGTCGGCCTCGTTCACGTCCATGTGCCCGAGTGCTTGGCACCCAGCAGATGCCCCACACCTCCTGCTGACTAGGCGAGCCGCATGTGTGGGCACTGAGTTGGTTTACAAATACTCTTCCTGTGAGTAGGATTATACGGAATTGTTCTATGTAAAATGGTTCCACAATCTGTATTCGGTGGAAGGACCCTGGACTTCTATTTGCTGGCCTGCTAGCCATTTAGCAAAGAGTAGTTTTATATTAATTGCTGACCTGGTTAGAGACAATGGGGTCTCATTGCTAACGTCGTAATTTAAGTTTCTTTTTCCTTTTCTTCCTTTAAAACGAAATGCTTGAAGCTTTGTTTCTCATTCTCTGCTTCCCCACCCCCAACCCAGAGGTAAGCTTTCCATCCTTTTCACTCCTTTCATACTTTTGCCTGTGTCCTAGCTTTCTGCTCAGTTTTTGAAGCATGTGCCACCTGCTTCTCTGAATTACAAGTGCCTTGGGACGTGTTGTCGACTTTGTCTCCGCACTCACTCCCTGAAGTATGAGACATTCTCTTAAACTTGAAGAAACAAAAGATGCGAACACGATTCCATAGAGGGAGGATAGACTTCAGAAAAAAAAAATGGTGCTGAGAAATTAGACAAAAATTTAACCTTGAACTAAACTTCATACCCTATACAAAAATTCACTGAAAGTGAATCATAGACTTAATGTAAATCGTAAAACCACACAACTTTTAGGAAAAAAGGACCCGGGAGTAGGCATTGTTCCTAAACTTGACACTAAAAGCATGATCCATGAAAGGAGAAATTTCTAAACTTAACCTTATCGAGATTAAAAACTTTTTGCTTCGCAAGAGATTTTAGAATGAAAAGGCAAGCTACAGACTGGAAGAAAATATTTACAAATCAAACATCCAACACAGGACCAGACATCTAGGCTATATTAGGAATCTTCAGAAAGTTTATGGAAAATGTGTATTATGAGAAACTAGCTATGACCTTCAAATTTTTTGAACCAAAATAAGTTTATCTTTTAATTCCATTTCCTTGAACTTTTTTGAAGTGCCCTTATGTAAAGAACTTTGAAAACTCAGCAGTAAAGAGCATATAACCCAATTAGAAATGGGCAAAGAATACACACAGCCTTTTCACTGAAGAGGCTTTATGGATGGCAAACAAGCACACGAAACAGGCAGGCCTTGGGGCACAGCCGTCGACCTGCCACTTGGGGCGCCTGCATCCCATCTCAGAGCGCCCTGGTTCAAGTCCAGTCCAGCTTCCTACTCACGGGCACCTTGAGAGGCAGCAGACAAGTACCTGGGTCCCTGCCACCCACACGGGTGACCTGGATGGAGCTTTGGGCTCCTGGCTTCAGCCCAGCCCGATACTGGCTGTTGTAGATCTCAGTGTCTCACTCTCCTTCTCCCTCTCTGTGTGTCTCTCTGCCTTTCAAATAAATGAAAAACAGAATTTTTTTTAAAAAGTTGATCAGCATCATTAACCACTAGGAAAATACAAAGTAAAACCACAGTAAATTATCACCACATACCCATCACGATGGCTAAAATAAAAAAGAATGGCAGGCCGGCACCGCGGCTCAATAGGCTAATCCTCCGCCTGCGGTGCCGGCTCCCTGGGTTCTAGTCCCGGTCGGGGCGCTGGATTCCGTCCCGGTTGCCCCTCTTCCAGGCCAGCTCTCTGCTGTGGCCCGGGAGTGCGGTGGAGGATGGCCCAAGTGCTTGGGCCCTGCACCCCATGGGAGACCAGGAGAAGCACCTGGCTTCTGGCTTTGGATCAGCATGATGCACTGGCTATAGCGGCCATTGGGGGGTGAACCAACGGCAAAGGAAGACCTTTCTCTCTCTCTTTTACTATCCACTCTGCCTGTCAAAAAAAAAAAAGAACGGCAGCAGCAAGTGCTGGTGGGGATGCAAAGAAACTAGAGCACTCGTACTTTGCGGGTGGGAATAAAAGACGGTGCAGCTGCTCTGGAAGACGCTTTGGTCGTTTCTTATCCACTGAAACATGCGTCTTCCATACAACACAGCAGTTGCACTCTCGGGCTTTCGTCCCAAGGGAATGAAAATTTATGCTCACATGAAAACATGTGCGTGTTTCTAACAGTTTTGTATGTAATTGCCAAGAGCAAGAACCGGCCAGATGGCCTTCCGTGTGTAAGTGATTAAACAAACTGTGGCGTTAGCATACCGTGAAGTACTATTCAGCAATAAAAAGGGGCAGACTTTGGACTTACACAGCAGCTTGGATGAATCTCTAGGGAATTCGGCGGCATGAAAAAAAAGCCAGTCCCGAAAGACTATGCACTGTATGATTCCATTTATGTGAGTACAATCTTCTGGAAATGATAGAGTTATAGAAATAGAGGAGAGATGGGCGATTGCCAGGAGACAGAGATGGGGGTGGCGGTTGTATCCTAGAAGATAACGGGGGAGCTCCTTGTGGCGATGGACATCAATGGGCTGTATCAAGGTCAGGATCGTGTCATGACCGCCATTCCCTAGTTTTGCAAGAAATTGCCATCCTGGGGGTTGGAGGTTGGTGTGTGGGGAGCAGGGACTGAGCAGAGGGTACCCAGGGCCTCTGCAGTATCTCACAACTGCAGTCCTCTCGAAGTGTGTTTAATGTAGACAGTAATGGATGGCACTGAGCTGCTGAGTCAGTCGCATGTGCCAGTGAGTTGAGAAAGTGAGAGCATCCACATCTCTCCAGCCCCAAACTGCACGACCCTCATGTGCAGTTAGATTCCGTGCCTTGAACTTGATATCAGAGTTAATATTTTTAAGATAAATGGGAGATCTATGTTTTGTGGGATTTTTTTGTTGTTGTTGACACTGCTGAGGGCATCATTTGTTATGACAGTTTGGGCTTTATTCTAGTTTTGCCTTCTATGGGACGCTACCCCAAATTATGTTTTGGAAATTGATGGAAAGAACCCCAATGAGATTGTGGGGTGGAAGCCCATATGCAGGGCAATGTGATGCTTCAACTCCTTAAATGATTGTTCTAGAACCACTTGTATGCTATAAAGTCACCCAGGGTTACAGAGTTTGTGGTCAGAGTCCTTGCTCCGCTTTGCCCTGTGAGAGGGACAAAAAAGGGGTGTGGCTGGTTGTGCAGTCACATCGCTGACTGTGAGTGATGCAAGTTGCCAGGGCAGCCAGAGAGAGCTAATATCATTGACCCCCTGTCATTTAAATTGAGCCTGACAAAAATCAACGTGAAGTTGTGCTGGCCCGACAGTGGTTACTGCTAAGGAAGACAGGTCTCTGTTTCATCTCTTCGTGCGGGACGTAAAGAGAACAGTAACCATTCAGCATATGCTCACTGTTCTTTGAACTTCGCTGAGCAATCTCCCGAGACCAGACTTAGAAATAGTACAGTCCACGCTGGGGCTGGGGGTGTAGAAATGGAGCCCAAATTAGAAAACCCACGACCCGATCCTGACCCGTCTCTTCCTGCTCCCATCCTCTCACACGCACCTCTCTCCTTCCCCTCCTTATTGGCCCCCAAGAGGTTCGGTGCCTTGTGAAAGAGTAGTCGGGTTTAGTCTTTCATTCCGCTGCCTTCCGCGTGCATCTCCTTCTCTGCCTCGGAGCCTCACAGGTTCCCAGGTTCCAGTGGAGTCTCCTGAGTGCCGCCCACAGCTAGTGGGGGTCCCTCCTTCCAGTGGTGTGAACGGGGGCCTTTCTCTGCTATGTGGAAATCACATTCAGCGAAGAGCCTGCCACTTCTAGCTGCTGGGTGCTGGTGGGAGCGAAAGGTTTTGCCCTGTTCCCCACTTCTTCTCCTCCCCCCAGTTTTCAGCCTGATCATTATCAGGCGAATGCGGCTCTTACCATATCTGCCCTTGGCACCCCCGAGTGGAAGGACACTGACCCTGAACATGGCTTCAGACGCCATAACCCGACATCTTTGTTTCACAGGTAGGGGACAGAGCTTAGGGAGCTGAGATGCTCTGTAGACTCAGAATAGTGGGCAGTCGTGTCTCTCAAACAGGACCGCATGGGCTGTTAGGACCAGTGTAGGTGACCCAGCAGGTGCGCCCTGGAAGAGCCACTTCCTGCCCAAGTTCTCAGTGTTCTCATCTGGACAGGGAGGGAACTGGGCCAGATGATCTCTGCCTTCCCAGCAACCTCTAGGTTGCAGATCCCAGAGACAACATGGACAGGGTGGGCGCGGTGACCCCGCCAAGTGCGTCTCCTCCTTACCACCCACAGGCAGCATGCATGGATGCCAGGGCTGAGCTGCTACCGACAAGAGGGCAGAGCCGATGGTTCAGAGCCACTTGTGCAACGGTGCCTTCCTAACAGCAGCAGCCAGAGAGAGACAGGACAGCATACGTTGCCACAGCAGCTGCGCCAGCCCCACTCTGCCTCTGCCTTCCCCCTGCCCCCGGCCTGAAGGGAGAACCTGAAAGGAACGAGGAGCACGTGCCGCAGCACCGAGGCCTCACCCCAGCCAGACCGGCCGGGCACATGGGAAGGCTGCCAGGACCCCAGAGGGCGGCCTGTGAGCCTGCGTTCCCACGTGTAAAGATGGACACGCGACACAGCTTGTGCAGGTCTGTGTCAAGGCCGGGCAGCGTCAGGGTTGGACCACTGCTCTGGGTGTCCGGCATCCGCACAGAAGCGTCCCAGGCACAAACCAAGGCTCCTGGACTGTTTGCAGAGCACCCCCTTCACAAAGGCTGCCCACTGCCACTGTAGCCAGAAGCTCAAGCTGAAGCTGAAGCCGGTCACTCTGTTCCACTTTAAGTCAGGGAATCCCGTTTGTGAACCCTATTACTGACTGGCTCTTCTGGGGAAACCGGCTCAGGACTGGAAGCAGCCAGCTGCCCCTTGCTGCCTGGACAGCATGCGGCATACAGCCTGCAGGGCTGTATGGGCCCCTGATTGAATGACATTCACACATTAGGGCCCCTGCAGCTCTGCTTTGGCCAGCCCCGGCATGGGACCACACAGTTTGGTTGTAACCCACTTTGATGGCCAGGGGCCGACCAGACTCACTGCATGCAAGGAAAGAAATGAAACCCTCGCCCAGTGTGATGCACCTTGATTCTTAGCCGCCATCCCCCGTGGCGCTCACTACCTGCTCGTCTATCTTCCAGCCCCCGAGTCCTGAGCCGCGTGACATCCTTCTCGCCCAGTAGCAAAACCCCGTGGAGCTTTGCCTTTGAAAGGGTGACGACTTAGCAGCCGCTTCAGAGAGTGACTTTTCTCCTGGAGTGACCTGTGAGTTCACAGTCGCACATCCCAGATGGGCACCACCTGTTGTTACACCTCCGTTCTCCCACCCCCGTCCCGTCTGTTTCCAGAATCTGACTGTGGTTCACACACACCCTGAGCCTGAGCTGGCTTAGAAGGTAGCGCATTATCCTCTTCTCGGGAACATTTCTCGGGCACCCAGACTTGCAGGACATTTTAAACACAGTTAAACAGCGCTAGCCCTCCCATTTAGAAACTTACAGCTTGAGACACATTGCACTTGATGGGTTTGTCCCTCGAGAGCAGGTCAGCGAAAGACATCAGAGGTCGCTTGGTCCAGCCGTCCGTCTTGCGGATGGCAGAATGAAAGCAGGACTCTGGGAGTAGTCCCATTACACAGCTCTCCACTGGCAGAGCTGGCCTTGGTATACTTGGGCCATGGCCCCCTGGTGCGCCACGTGCAGGATGGAGGACTCCGTCTAGGCTGCCTCCTGTGGGCTGTAAGACGAAAGCAGATCTTAGTGTGATCCCGTAGCCATGGCAGGCCCCAGCAGACCCCAGGGGTTAAAAAACAAAAAAGAAAGAAAGGAAAAAGGACTTGGAAAATGGCCAAGTAAGCACAGCTGGGAGTCCAGTGAGGCGATCCCCGTGATCAAGTAAAAGGTATTTAGGTTATAAACTTCAGAACGGAACCGCTGGAGGATGGTATTGTGTTGTCATACCCTGCACTCGAATCGGCACGTGGCATCGCCCCAAACGCAAGTGCTGGCCGCAGCATGGCTAAGTCGCTAATGAGGGCATAGAGTTCACCCTCACGGAGTTGGGCCTCTGTCCTCAAAGACGTTTGCGGTTAAAAATAGCCAAGGACACTGTGCGCAGGGGCCTGGAGAGCCTCATAAGGGCACTGGAAGCACCTTCACTGGAGTCCCCGGGGTCCCCTGAGGGCTCTCAGATGCCCACACCCCCGTGCAGGCATCCGGTAGTCGTGACAGAAGGCTGACCCCAGAGCGTTCCCCTGAGATGGAAAGAAAAGAGCTGAATGAGAGTGGGGGTGGGGAGCTGGGTGGAGCCCCGGGGGCCGAGCCTGACTCCTGGCTCCGCTGGCTGGGAAAATGCTTTACTGTCTACATAATCGACTTCGTGCTCCACGAGGGCGCGATTAGCGTGGGCCCATCCCATTCGGCTCCGCTGCGTTTTGATCCTGTAGTCAGCTGCAGAGTTATAGATGAAGTGACAAGGATGGTATCTTGATTGCATCCAGCTGCCGGGAATAAGTCAAGGGCAGAGAGGCCCCGCGCAGGAACCACTGTTCCCCGGGCAGGCTCTGAAGGAATCCGAGATGCAGGACGCTTCTGATGCCTGTTGGAGCAGCGGCGCTTAGCGTTCTGTGACCCAGTGTCACCAAATTAAGTCCCTCTGGAGAGAAGTCTGGACTTCAGGAGGCAGTCAGAGGACTGAAACCTCAGCAGCACTTGACCCTCAGCCTGAACCAGTATTACGACTGCTGCTGCAAAGGGAGGGCTTGCAGTGAAGCAGAGCCCCTGGGGACGGTGGTCTGGACTGCTTTGAGCGGAGGGAGCAGCTCCCATCTTGGGCGGAAGCGCCGGTTGAATTGCACGCCTCGCCTCCTCCCCATGCCCTGCCCCTTTCCAAACTCCACTTGGCCCATCCCTTCAGAAAGCCCTGCAGCTCCACGGAGTGAAGTGGGGACGGTGGCAGGTGCTCAGTGCTTGGGCAAGGAAGCCAGCAGTGCGTTCAGTGGAGTCTGCCAGGGCTCCCGACCAACCAGAGTGAAGGCGCACATCACCACGTGGCTGCCCGGGGCGCTGTAAAACTGTAGTGGTATCATATTATTTTAATCGGCTGCAACACAAGCCCCGGAGCAGGCAGCACAAGCAGCAGCCTTGCACGTCGGAGGAAATGCCTGACATGGACTCATTTGTCTGCAGCTATTAGGACAGTGCCTGCAGCTCATTAGCTCTGCTGGCTGTACGGTGGTGTTAATGAGGCCGCGGCTGCGGATCCGAGAGCCCTCTGAGGTGAGCTGACTGCACACGAAGCGAAGCTCTTCTCATAACCCCAGACCACACCCAAGCCAGGTCAGACGTCTCAGAAAGCCGTGCCGGTGATCACAAGGAGGAAGGGAGGAGTCTGCGCAGTGACTCGGCCGCTCAGGGAAAGCGATTCGAAACACGTGCGCTGGCGCTCCTCGCACACAAAGGATGTCGCGTTATTATTAATGGCAATGTTGATCGCGGCTGCTGCCGGCTTCCTTCCTGGATCCGAGTGCAGCGGCGCTGGCTGTGAGCAGAGAGAAGGCTCTGGGTCCCCTTCTTTGGCTCTCAGCCCCTGAGCCGCTGAGAGCCTGGGCAAGTGTGCGTGCGGTAACGTCACTGCTCTTTGTGCTTGGGATACCTCAGTGAGTAAGAGTGTCTTTGTCCTCTTGGAGCTTAATTTTTCTTTTTAAGATTTATTTTATTTATTTGAAAGAGTTACAGAGAGAGGTAGAGACAAAGAGAGCTCTTCCATCCGCTGGTTCACTCCCCAAATAGCCAAAACAACTGGAGCTGAGCTAATCCAAAGCCAGGAGCTTCTTCCGGGTCTCCCACATGGATGCAGGGGCCCAACAACTTGGGCCACCCTGCACTGCTTTCCCAGGTGCATTAGCAGGGAGCTGGACTGGAAGTGGAGCAGCCAGGACCTGAACCAGCGCCCCTGTGGGATGTTGGCACTGCAGGCTGGAGCTTTAACCTGCTGCACCACAGCGCCAGCCCCAGAGTTTAAATTCTGCAGGAGCAAAGGAGAGAATAAATAACTGCAGGAAGTGAAAGTTTCGTAAAGCAAGCATGGAGCTGAGGGGATGTGATAAAGAGTGGCTGTTTAGGGGGTAGTAGTGTTTGCCTTAGAGGACGGCCCAAGGAGGCCCCTCAAAGTAGTTGACATAACCAGAGACTTCGCTGATGAGGAGCCAGCTTTAGAACAGCCATGAGAACCTTCCAGATGGAAGAAGCAGAGCATGCAAAGGCCTTGGGGTGCAGGCCTGGTGAAGGAGAAAGATGTTGGGGTGCACGCAAGCCTGGGGCAAGAAGATGTGAGGATGAGCGGCCCTCAGGCTGTGGGAAGGGGTCCAATATTGTTCCTAGGGAGATAGGAACCTTTTTGTTTGTTTGATTGGGAGGGTGGGGTTTTCTTAAAGACATTCCAGGGGCTCTGTCGTGGGTTCAATTGTGTCCCTACGGTCCGTCCAGCGTTGACCCCCAGCAGGTCAAGAAGTGACTTTGGGTGGAAGTGGAGCCTTAGAGGCGGTCATGGGAATGAGGTCGCAGGGTGGTCCTCGGCCAGCACAACCGGCGCAACAAAGGGGCGACGTGGGCGCAGACACAGACCTGGAAACACAGGGATCCGAGTGATGTTTGTATTCGCCAGGGGCGCCCAAGGAGGACCCCAGGGAGCATGGCCCTAATGACGCTGGGAGTTTGGACAGCCAGTCTCCAGAACCTGAGACAAGCTTCTGTGATTGCAGACCCCTCCTCCCCCTCCCCCCCGGTTTGTGGCTCTTCGCTCTGGTGGCCGGAGCAAACCCAAGAAGGTGTGGGGGACCTGCCGACACAGCACTCTGCCCTGGGGAGTGGCACTGAGGGCCCTCCCTGCACCCAGCAGCACTGTGTGTTGGGGAAGCTGCTGGCTTCTCTGGCGTGACACCATGTCTCTCTCTCACACACACACAAATTTTTAAAATACATAAATGTTTAAAATACACAAAAAGTAGCAAAATCCTGTGCAGAATCTCCTAATTGTCTTTTAGGAGCGGTCTCTCAGGGATGCTGTGCAGGAGTGGTGGGGAAGGGCAGGGACAGCATCAAGCAGACAAGGTAGAAGGCACTCACAGGAACTCTGGTGAGAGGTGGTGTACAGAGAGGGAGAGACGGTAGAGACGATGGCAAAGGCCAGCAGACGGAGAGGCAGCAGGACTTGCTGATGGATTGGACGGGAGGATGAGAAGGAAAGGCTGACTGGAGCTTTGGGGCGTGAGCAATGGGCTGGATGATTTACTGAGGTGGAGAAGATGGAGAGAGTGTCTTGTCTGGAGATACGGAATCAAGAGTTATGGTTTGGACATGCTAGGTGGAGATGCCTGCTGTTTATCCAGGTGGAGATACTGAGTAAGTAGTTGGTTATCTCAGGAACGTTCAGGGCCCAACATAAATTTAGAGGGCAGCAGATTATAGGTGGTTTTTAAAGTGACAGAAAGGACGTGAGGTTACTCACAGAGGAAAAGTCTGAAGACGAGAGGGGGCCCAGGCTGAAGCCACAGGAACTCTGCTTGCAAGTGCGGGAAAGGTTTGGGAACTAGCAGATGGGACTGAGAGGAGGCTCCCGGAACAGGCTGCAGGTCGTCCGCACTCATGGATGGGGCGGACTCTCTCTTTCAAAGGGTGAACCAGACTATACAGAAATACGTGGGAAAGGGCATTGGAAGGGCCTCATGCCAACACGCAAAATTCTGTTCAACAAAACTGGCTAAGGATATGGAGATCAGGGATTTGTTTCCAAAATGTTACAGATCATAGAACCCAACAAACCCTCTGGAAACTTCCAGCAGTCCTAAGAATGGGAGTGTGTTCAGAAGAAATGGATGCACCACCACCACCACCACTACCCCCACCCCACCCCACCCCGCCCCAGGAAGGGCCATTTTGTGAGTTTGTATGATCGCCTGTTTAATACAAATCAAAGCAGTTGGCTTGCAGGGTTCCGTGTGTTCATGTGTGCATGGAGCCTGTTTCATTGGTCACGTGGTCATTGGTCACGTGGTCAGAGATGACCCACCCTGGCCTCCTCAGCCGTTACCGCGCACTACCTGCAGTGACCACACCTGCACGAGAAGTAGCGCCGGAAGTCAGAGCCCACGGCTGCCCTCGAGTACTGGCCACTGGCCGAGAGACCCGCGTCCGTTCGGTGGAACCGGCCACTCTCACCGCGGCGGTCTCTAAAGCTCTCACCTCTGGAGAGCTGAGGCCTGGGAGGGTGGCGCGCTGGGGGCTGACCGCCAGTGTGCTTCCGCCCGTAGGTCTGGCGGGAGTTCCCCGACCGCCTGGTGGGCTACCCGGGCCGCCTGCACCTCTGGGACCATGAGATGAACAAGTGGAAGTACGAGTCCGAGTGGACCAACGAGGTGTCCATGGTGCTCACAGGAGCTGCCTTCTACCACAAGGTGAGGGGCGCGGGCTGGGCCAGGCGGAGCCCAGGGCGCGAGGGGCGCGGGCTGGGCCGGGCGGAGCCCAGGGCGCGAGGGGGCGCGGGCTGGGCCAGGCGGAGCTGGGCGCCCAGAACCCAGGGCACGAGGGCCATGGGCTGGGTCAGGTGGAGCTGGTCGCAGAGAACCAAGTGTTTTTTATGACAATAAAATGAAAATTCACTTGTAATCTTGTCACTTAGTGGTAACCACTGTTAGTCTTTTGATGCCTTCTAGCTTGCCTTTTATTAATTTTCATACGAACACAGGGTCGGAAATGTTCTCATTACCCCGTATTTTGCATGTGTTGTGAGCGTTTTCTCCTGTCATTCACATTTCTTCATTAACCATTGCTTCTTAGCGTAATTTATTTTCGTATTCCATCAATCATAACTTTATCATTAGAAATTTAACTTTCTAATTTTTTGCTATTTTTTTTTAATTTTCCCTTTAAGTTTTTTAGTTTTATAGTTTTTGGTTAACAACCAAAGTTTGTACATTTTGGGGATACACATACATATACAGAGCATAAACTGATCAAATCAGGCGACTAGCCTTCCCACTTTATTATTTCAGTTAACATTTAATGCTCCATGATTAATACCCACTTTTATAACTGTATTCATTACCACTATGAAAGATTACATATTATTACACGGAAGGGAATGAACATTTGGAGATTTTACACACACACACACACACACACACACACACGGGGTACTTAAAAAGAGCACGGACAAATGGAATCAAAAGATAATGTGCATTTTCCACAAGCTTTTTGAAGGCCCCTTGTGTGAGTGTGTATGAATATGTACATGTCTGGCTGTTGGCTTCAGTATTATTTGTGCCAATTTACACTCTCTTTTACTTTTTTTTTTTTTTTTAAAGATTTATTTATTTGAAAAGGCAGAATCATGGCTGGCGCCACGGCTTAATAGGCTAATCCTCCGCCTGCGGCGCTGGCCCTCCAGGTTCTAGTCCCAGTTGGGGCGCCGGATTCTGTCCCAGTTGCCCCTCTTCCAGGCCAGCTCTCTGCTGTGGCCCGGGAGTGCAGTGGAGGATGGCCCAGGTGCTTGGGCCCTGCACCACATGGGAGACCAGGAAAAGCACCTGGCTCCTGGCTTCAGATCAGGGCGGTGCACTGGCCGCAGCACACCGGCCGTGGCGGCCATTGGAGGGTGAACCAACGGCAAAAAGGAAGACCTTTCTCACTGTCTCTCTCTCTCTCACTGTTCACTCTGCCTGCCAAAAATAATAATAATAATAATAAACTCACTAAAAAAAAAAAAAAAGAAAGAAAAAGAAAGAAAGGCAGAATCAGAGAGGCAGAGGCAGAGAGAGGTAGGGAAAGGTCTTCTATTCGCCGGTTCACTCCCCAGATGGCCGCAACAGCCAGAGCTGCACTGATCCAAAGCCAGGAGCCAGGAGCTTCTTCTGGGTCTCCCACTTGGGTGCAGGGGCCCAAGCACTTGGGCCATCCTCCACTGCACTCCCTGGCCACAGCAGAGAGCTGGATTGGAAGTAGAGCAGCCAGGACTCGAACCGGTGCCCTTATGGGATGCCAGCACTGCAGACCTGGGCTTTAACCCGCTGCGCCACAGTGCCGGCCCTGCCAATTTACACTCGCACAAACGGAGTGCAAAATGGTCTCGTTCTCACACGCTGAGTTACGTAAAAAATTTGAAAATTCAACTTAGCTATTTTGAAAGTGAATCCTAGTTTTAATTTTGATCACTAGTGAGAAATTCCTTTTGATTACTGATTAGCCTTTTGCGTTTCTCTCCTGAGACTCACCACTTGATGGTTTCTCTCTTTTACTGGGGAGAGACTGGAGAGAGACGCGTGTGTTTTTAGGACTACTCAGTGTGACGGCAGAGTGCCCTCTGGGAGAGTGTGCTTTAATTAAAAATAACAACCCGTCTCTTTGCACAGCGGTGTAAGGAAGTGATGTCAGGAGGAAGGGCGGCTGAACTCGGCCTGGTGGACTTGCCTGGTGGTATTTGGATCGCTTGCTGGGCTTTAGCTCAGCGCTCTATTTTTCAGGGCTTTGGGTCCAGCAATAGATTCTGTTCTGAGCAAGCCCCTCGGTGTAAAATTCTGGGGACTTGCGGTAGTTGGTAGACTGTGTACGCACTTACTTTTGACCCATGTGCCTCGTCACTATTTGAGATACACACAGGTTATGACAGATCAGAATGGCCTCGTTTTTGTCCTACTTGTAAAGCATCTCCATTTGTAAGGCAATGACTGTGTTAACGGTGCTGGCTTTGGCCCCTTGGCATCCAGCCTCGGGAGTAGCCCTAGGGAGAGAGGCTTGATCCCCACACCATGATGAAGTCGCCCTTTTATGGCAGTCAGCTAAAGGGTACTGTTTGTTTCTTCTTCTTATCTCACCCGACAGTATTTTAATTACCTGTATACCTACAAAATGCCTGGCGATATCAAGAACTGGGTAGATGCCCATATGAACTGTGAAGACATTGCCATGAATTTCCTGGTGGCTAACGTCACAGGGAAGGCCGTCATCAAGGTAAGGCTCTGCCAACACGTGCTCCGTGATCACAGACGAGTCTTCTCTCAGCCCGGCGAGTCCCCGTGGCCGTGAATGAAGCCCTGGGCCGGGGGACTTACAGGCTCCGTGTAGTTGAAAATCCGTGATCAACACTGTCACACTGGAAGTGTGAAGCTAGGCTCTGACCATTTAAACGTTTTTGTTTTTTTTTTAATAAACTCGTTCTTTGCATTTTTAACCTTCAGCATTAGAGATAAGGGCTACAGTGGGCCATCTACAAAAATTAAGACAGAGCTTAATTTTGTTGTCAAATCTGGCTTGGAGTCTAGCTCTGTTTACGCTGTTCTTAAGGTCTCTGATTGTTTTCTCCAGTGTTGAGAAGATTATGTAATTCTGTGACAGTGGTTGTCCTAAGCACATTTTAAATTGTTGATTTCCAGTTTTAAAAGGTAATCTTCCCATAACATATTAAAAGCTGAGGGTACGTAGAAATCCCATAGGAAGGCTTTGCGCCTGAAAAGATGTCCATTAGTCCTTAAGTTGAGCTGATTTTATCCCAGTCTGAGCCCCAGGTAAGTTGAAAAGGTGCACTTCTTTATATGGGCAGACTGGGCTTGGTTTCCTCGTGGATTCAAATTCTGTGTGTGCACATGGGCAGTGCTGGATTCCTCCAGGACAGAAACCTGCCCTAAAAGGACCAGGAGCTGCAGCTCGGTGTGGCATCCTCCAACCCAGCCCTGGAGCCCTGGAGTGATGGGAAAAGTCAGATTAGACCAGAAGGGAAGGGGGAGGTCACCAAACTTGCCTTTATCCCCACCGACCTGCAGCTCCCTAAATAACTCAATGACAAGCCACCATAAGGAACATCAAAAAAAAATGGAAATCCCAAGAGGCGCTTTTAAGAGGCCACTGCCATCCCCAGGTCTGCTTTTCCTCATGCTTCCCAGTGTTCTTGGCTGGGGCTGCTTCCTCTACCAGGGGCGGGGAATGTCCACCCCACCCCACATGCCGTGTAAGACCCACAGGGACATCTGACCTGGCCCTGTGAAGGCAGCCGGAGGTGGGACGCACAATTCAGTGCATCTGTAGCAGGTTCATTTTCACACTGATCATTTTATACGGCCTGCCAGTGACGTTCTAAATATCCAAATGGCCCTTGGCAGGAAAAAAGGGTCCCCACCCCTGCGTCTACGTACCTCCCGCGTCTCCGTGCCCTCAGCCTTGCTGTAGTTCTCCACTTTCTTTCCTTCCTGTCTCCTCACTGGTTTTCCCTCGTTCCCTGAGTCGTCCAGAAAGCTCGCCCGTTGTTGGAAGTTTAGGGCTGGGCATCTTCACGGGCATGGTGCAGCTCATAGCATTTGCATTTAGCTGGGAGAAGGAGAAAGGGCGCCCGTTGGAACTAAGGTTACGGTGAAAGTTATGGGAAGCTGTATTTCATCGCCCTTATGGCTGCAAGAACAAATGGTGTTTATACAAGGACCTTGGCAGTGAGAAAACAGTCATTAAACAGGAATTAAGGAGCTTGTCATCACCACTTCTTTCCAGTTACAGAAGGCAAAAGCCCTCCAAGCCTCTTTTATTGGGCCCTTGTGAGTTCTGCCATAGGCCGAGCCAGCAGGAATTGAATGGAGGAATGGAGGTGTGTGTGTGTGTGTGTGTGCGCGCGCGTGCACATGCGTGCACGTGTGCCACATCTCAGCTTACAGCACAGAGTGTGCAGAATGTGTCGCAACATGATTTTCTGGTCCTTGGCACGCATAGCCAGGTATGTGTCTGTGCTCTTCTTGTAGGTAACCCCACGGAAGAAATTCAAGTGTCCTGAGTGCACAGCCATTGATGGGCTCTCGCTAGACCAGACACACATGGTGGAGAGGTGAGTGAGCCTCCAGTCCAAAGCCCGCCCTTGCCTCCGAGCCCCGTTTCCTGCTTTGGGCCTGTTTATGGGACTGTGTTGAAGATATAAGGACAGCAGCTGGTAGCCATAGTCACCTCCTTTGCACTGTGGGAATTGGGTTAGTTCAAGCCCAGGTCACTCAAAGAATTAATTTGGAATGCTACTCATTCAATTTGTAATGGCTGGAAGGGTCTTAAAAATATAGCTGGCCTTAAGCCCCAGAAGCCAGATTCTGCTTGTAGACTAAGCAGCTAACCATCTACACTCAGTGGAGGGGAAGCTGGTTCATTCCTAGGAAATACTGGGTTGTTTTCAGGGTAATTTCTCCAGGTTACAGTAAAAGCCTGATTAGAAAGAATTCAGTCAAACCCACCAGAGACAAATTACCTTTGCTGACACACCTAAAACACCTGCCAAGAACAGGCTCGAAGGCCAAGCTCTTGACATCGCAGAGGGGTCTGGGTAGTCCTGAAATCCTCCTTTTGTGCCATTCAGTGCATCACTCAACAGGCACACTGCGTGTAGCATGGAGTCCCCGGCTTTGTGAGGTGAGCGTGGAAGGACGGAGCTGTTCTCTTCCCCTAAGACCGTCTGGTCTTACACTAGAGCCAGCAGTTCTCACTCATGCCCCCGGAAGTCCCCAGGCTTTGAGGTGATGGTCAAATCCGATTCTTCCCGGAGGCAGCTCCTTCCGCGGGACAGCCAGTGCTGGCATCCCAGGAGCACTGCTGTCAAGGGCGCAGCACGCACGCAGAGTGCGTGACTGCCCTTTTAGAGACAGATCTCTCTGTCGGGTTTCCACAGATGTCACATACACCAGCCTATAGAACTCACTGTGAAACCTGCGTACCCTACGAAAAGGTCTTCAAGCCTGGAGGGTTTTGTTTTCTTACAGTTTCTTTCACCGGGCCTGGATTCTTCTATAATGCTTTACTCTTTATTACTGTCTAAGTAGTTTCTCATACACAGTCTAAATATCTTTCTCAAATGATGTGACTGCTACCAACTGTTGATATGACATCATATATTGTTGTGGGCTTGGGAAATATCTGTCCCTGGTAATCATATGTGTTACTCAGTTACGGGCAGTGACGTCAACTCTCAGAGCTCATTTGGAAGAGACCCCCCCCCCCCCCAATTCTAATTCTATGGGCCTAAAATGAAACTGTCAGTTAAACTTAGCCTGTTCTGTGTTTGGGAGAATCCATAGTATTAAGCTACATGGTTATTGATTGAGCTGGACTGAAATGATGGGGATACGTGATCCAGGAAAAGAAGTGAGAGGAGAAAAGTTGACTTGATAATGACCTTGAAGTTCATGATGAGGCTAAACAACCTTCTCTGGCACCATTGAGATGATAAAACAAGCAAAGAAGCTTAAAATGCAACAGGAGAGATTTACCAGAGACATTACTATCATTCGATGCTGAACAAAGCAGCTAGGGGAGGAATGGAGGCTTCCTCTCTGAAAGAGAATCCTGAGAGTAAAATGGGCCTTGATGTTGATGGGCTTGGATCAGAGCATATGAAAATTTTATAACTAACACACATGTGCACGTGCGTACATATGTGTCGGTGTATATGTATTTATACATAATACTTATCTGAAGCTGTCTATGATATACGCCCTGAGGGAGGCCCAAAGTGTGGAAACTGATCAAAGAAAAAAGAGGTAGCTTCTTGCTAGAGTGACCATTTGGAATAATATTGTAAGCAGTCACTAGGATCTCAAACCAGGGAAACCGAGCAAGAAGACGAGACCCAGGAAGGGAACCGAGTGGTCAGAAGTGCCGGGCCAGCACACCCAAGGCTTGCTGGGCAGGTGGTGAGGATTCCAGTTGGGCTGGGGCGTTAGAACTCTGGCCTATTAGAACCAGACTGCAAAGGGCTTTGAATCCCCAATTAAGGGGCTTGAAGTCTTTCCAGCAGGCGCTGGTAAACCAGAGTTTTTGAACAGGGAGCTTATTTGATCAAAGTATTGCCTTGAGATTAATTTGGAAGTGGTGCCTAGGGTATAATCAGGGTGAAGAGATTAGAGAAAGAAGACCAATTAGAAGCCTGGAGCTAAACTAAGTGTGAAAAAGAAGAAACAAATTAAATCACAGGAGATTTCTCCCCCCAAAGGAAAATGTACCAGAACTTGGTTTCCCACTGAATCAGTGTGGGGTGGTTATGGGGAAGGGGTTGCCAGAGATAACTTGGATTTGGAGTCTAAAGGAATCCTAGTACCTTCCGTAGTGTTGCAGTTAGGAGGGGATGCTAATTAGGGGAGGGGCTGAGAGGAACAGTTGCCTGTTTAGCAGTGTAATCAATGGGGCTGGGCTGTCTTAACCAGGAGCGACATTGTAGTATAGTAAGGTAGGAAATCTGGGTCTTGCCCTCTGGACGCAGATGTAGGTACCAAGCAGGCAGTTGGAGATGCAGAACTAGGACCAAGCTGAAAACAAAGGGAGGTGTTTGGAAATCAGCTCCCCAGAGATGGTGGGATCTTGTGTAGTTCTGCTGTTGAGGAGACAAAGTAATGAAAGAAGAGCCGACACTGGCGAGGCCGGGAGAGAGACGCCAGGACCCGAGGTGCCCAGAAGCCAGGGAGGAGCAGGGCACTTGCGGCCTGGGAATGGTCTTTGAAGTCAGTTGTTACTGGTGACCTTAAAAAAGGTCATAGGTTGATGAAGCCAGAGGGCTGTGAGTGTGAGGAGGTGGGAAGGAAGTGGAGTTAATGAACATAAACTTCCCTTTGGACAAAGTGGGTAGGCAGTAGAAGGAAATAAATCTTGAAATAAATTAGCAACTGGAAACAGAGCTACTTGGATTAAAGATTGAGTCGCTGAATTATTAAATAAGGCACTTAGGTTGGGAGGGAAGCCATTACCTAAGCCATCTTGGGTAGGCCAAGAGATGGAATTACAACTGGAGACTTGTTCGCTTGCTTTACTGTTGATCGGTTCCCTTTGTAGAATGCACACTTTGCACAACCACTTTACAAGTGTATGCCCTTGGGAGGGGTTTGTGGTTCAGCAGGCTGGTGTGTTCCTGTATCTGGGGCTCTGGAATCAGAAATCTCAGCTGTGTGGGACAGTGGCTTTTGCTCCCCAGCTTCTGTGCCCAGAATTGTCTAGACAGTTGACAGGCAGCACTGATTAAAGAAAAAGAGCGGAGTATTTTGATTCAGGCCAATCTTTGTTCAGATCACGAGTTTGCCACCAAGTAGCTGCCTGCCTAAGAAAATTAACTTACCTTATCTGAACTTCCATCTTTTCATTTCCTGGAATAGGAATGCATTAATATCTGTCAAATGTAATGGCTATTCATAGGTTCAACAAACATTTCCCGGGCGTTTGTACCAAGCCCTCTGTTACATGCTGGGGATGAATGGAGCCCGGAGCACAGTGCCTGGTGGTGTTCATGTCCTTCCCACGCCACTCCTGGTTACCTTGGGTGACAGTTTGTATTTGAAAGGAAAACAGAAAGGCGTTAGTCCCGTCTTCCCCAGATACGTGTGTCCCTTCAGCCATAGATGTTGGCAGGTCGTAGTACATTTGCACTTGATCGCTAAACCAAGGCAGCAGAATAGTTGCTGGCCGGGGAGCTGGACTCCTGGCGGAACCCCTCAGGTGGGCCACCAGCGACCAGCCCGACTCATCATCTGCCCCAGCCTGTCCCAGGCCCCCTGTATGGAAAGGAAGTAGGAAGCACTGGCATTACCTGGAGAGGTGAGCGCCTTTCCCCTCCCGAGCGGGCCAGGGAGTGCTACTCCTGGGCAGGGCTGCGTGGAGGACAAAGAAGGACTCAGCAGACCCAGCTCGGCCAGGGCAGCTGTCCAGCGAGGCGAGCTGGCCTGCCGCCCATGCGCTGCCGGCAGCTCGCGTTACAAGGGACAGATTATCCTCAGTCCTCCCCGCAGGGCCCGCGGGACTGCGAGCGAGCGGGATTCCTCTGTGCAGATATCCACGCCGGGACCTATTCTGGGCAGGGTTGGGCTGAGCTGGCCGCAGCCCGTGTGCATCAGAGCTGGCAGCTGGAAGGCCCTCTCCGTGTGCACAGCAGAACAGCTGTCACCCATCAAGCCTCGGCGAGACCTGGCTCTGTCTGCGCTCTCTGAGCCCATGCTCCAGAAGGGAAGCTCTTGTTCAGCGGTCCGCTTCGCTTTGTAAAAACTCCTCAGCCCCCCACCCCACACACACACCCCCTCATGGTGGCAGCCAGGACTAGCACGCCCCAGGTCTCAGAAGCCCGCCAGCAGGAGAGCACCTCGGCTCCTGGCGACTTGTGGCGGGGTGAGAGGCAAGGAGCGCGCTCCGTGGCCAGCGCACGCCTTGCTGGGAAGCCCAGTTCCTCCACTTTCTAGTTCTGGCTCCTTGGGCAAATTACCTAATCTCTGACTCATAATTTATTTTATTTATTTATTGTATTATTATTTAAGAGAGAGACGGACAGAGAGATACAGATAGAGGGATCTCCCATCTGCTGGTTCACATCCCAAATGCCCACAATAGTTGGAGCTGGGCCAAGCCAAAACCAGGAGCCCAGAACTCAGTCTAGGTCTCTCCCGTGGGTGGCAGTGGCTTAACTCTTTTTTTTTTCCCCATGTATCTGTTGGCCATTTGGATTTCCTCTTTTTTTTTTCTTTTTAAGATTTATTTATTTATTTGAAAGTCAGAGTTACACAGAGAGAGGAGAGGCAGAGAAGGAGAGAGAGGTCTTCCATCTGATGGTTCACTCCCCAATTGGCCCCAACAGCCGGAGCTGCGCTGATCCGGAGCCAGGAGCCAGGAGCTTCTTCCGGGTCTCACACATGGGTGCAGGGGCCCAAGGACTTGGGCCATCTTCTACTGCTTTCCCAGGCCACAACAGAGAGCTGGATCGGAAGTGGAGCAGCCGGGTCTCGAACTGGCGCCCACATGGGATGCCAGTGCTTCAGGCCAGGGCATTAACCCGCTGCACCACGGCGCTGGCCCATCAGTGGCTTAACTCTTTGAGCCACCATTGCTGCCTCTCAAGGTGCAAATTAGCAGGAAGATGGAATCAGTCTTCCCCAAACAAAACGGAAATAGTAGTAGGACCTACTGCATGGGTTGTTGGGAGGACTAAGTGAGTTATTAACACATGGAAAGAACTTCTGACGCAGCTCGGGACACATAATAAATAGCACTTGTTGATGTGTTGTTCGTGACGGTGATGGTAGGGGAAAGCTCACAATGGAATCACAGATTTTTTTAGATACATATTGACCAAGAGAAAAGAATTCACAGTGACAGATGTTCTCTGTTATTTGGTTTCTTCCTAACACCCAAGCACTTGCATACAGACTTGTTGATTACAGTAATTTGAGGGGCGAGCCTTTGGTGCAGTGGTTCCAACACCACTCGTGAGGCCTGCGTCCCGTGTCAGAGTGCTGGAGGCCTGGCTCTGCTTCCGATTCCAGCTCCTGCCAGTGTGCACCCTGGGAGGCAGCGAGTGACGGCTCACAAAGTTGGGTCCCTGGATGGAGCTCCTGGCTCCTGGCTTCAGCCTGGCCCAGCCCTGGTTATTGTGGGCATTTGGGGAGTGAACCAATGGGTGGAAGATCTCTCTCTCTACACGTGTCTCTGTCTCTCTGCCCTTCAAGAAAATGAAAATAAACACATTTTTTAAAATCCCGATTCAGGACAAAGAGACTTGGTTTGTGCCTGGTCTGCGGCCCGGCCTCTGATTAGCCTGTTCTCCTCGGAGCTCTCTGAGGGCCTGGCAGAGGAGCGAGCGTGTTGACCTTTCTGAAATCCATCCTTGCCGGCCCCCGGACTTCAAACGCAGCTCTCTCAGGCTTGTGTTCCCCTCTGGTCTGCTGCCGCCGCGCCCTCATTACCCAGCTGTCACACTCGGTTGGCCTGATTGACCTGAACCATTCCCCCAAAAAACGTGCCTGACCTGCTCACCTCCAGGGGGGCCGACAACCCGGCTTTGGGGGGGCAGGGTGGCAGTGAGGACCCTAGCCGCTCCTCCCAGCCCCTTCCACAGTGCTGTGCTGCTCCCAGGCAGCCCATAAGGTAACTGAAATTGTGACAGCTGAGCCTGGGCAAGCCGGCTGACGCCGCCTATGGGCGCCCCAGAAATGCTGGTGGGCCGAGCAGAGCCTCGGCTGAGGTTCGCATCACCCACCCGCTGTGCTCCTTCGCCCTCCGTGGCTCCCACGGCCCAGGCCCTCCCTCCCGCCTTCGCCTTCGGCTTCAGTGAGCTACAGCTCGGAGCCCAAGGGCTTTTTCCTCTCCATCCTTGGCCTGTCTTCCGCTGGCAGAAATGGGGTTAAGGATTGTTGGCAGCTAATCCACCTTGGTTTGAGGCCTGCCTGCCTGGAGCTGGAAAAATGACTGGAATTCGAGGGGGAGGGGAAAGAGGCTGACCCCTGCAGGCCCATGGCATCCCAGGGCCCACTTTCTCCCCCGCAGCAGGAGCCCCACTGTCACCCCCGCCTCTCCACCTTTTCAGGAGCTGCGGGCCAGGCTGGGGACACTTTGTTGGTGTTGAATGTTATGCACGGGCCAGGCTGGGGACACTATGTTGGTGTTTCAGTGTTGAACGTTATGTTTTGAATACTTTGCTCTTCTGCCTGTCCCATCCCTCTCCCCGCCCGCCCGCCCCCTCCCCCACAGGTCGGAGTGCATCAACAAGTTCGCCTCCGTCTTCGGGACCATGCCGCTGAAGGTGGTGGAGCACCGAGCGGACCCCGTCCTGTACAAAGACGACTTTCCCGAGAAGCTGAAGAGCTTCCCCAACATCGGCAGCTTGTGAACCGTGCCCGGGCGGAGCCTCCTCGGCCAGCACTCTGCTGCCCAGGCCGCTGTCTGGGGCGGAAGGCGGACATCCCGGGTCCTGGCACAGCCCCACCTCGCCCACTTTCTCAGGAATAGGAGCCTCGGGCGGCTGGCGCGGCGCCTGGGCCCGGGCCGCCTCGTGGCTGTGTTTCTGATGGTCGCCAGTGGGTTCTTTCTGAAAGTGCTACGTGGGAGCCCTTGGGGCACGCTCCAGACTTCACAGCTCAGCCGCCGTCCAGTGTTGCAGTCGGAAAGGAAACGCGACTCTAAGACTTCTGGTTATCTCACATCAGCGAGTTCCGTGGAGAAACAGCTAAGCCCGGAACTGGCTGCAGACCCCAAACACGTTGGTGGGATTCGACCCAGGCCTCGGGACCCAGGATGCTGGGCTCACGGGGAGGAAGAGGCCCCACTGCTCAGTCAGGATCCTCGCACTTCCATGAACTCTCTATTTGGCTTTTTTGAATGTGATTAAAGTGATTTTTATTCCTTTTCTGCCGTGTCTTCAACACTGATTCTCCATAGTCCAGACCCTGTCCTCCTTTGGTGTGTTTAACTCCATCTTCCGGTTTACCGACAGTCTGGAGAGGCAGGAGGAGTACTGGGTCTCACGCGCCTCCGTCCTAAGAAGAACAAGCCCTGAGCACTCTAAGAGCAAGTGACTCCCAGAACCGCCTGGGGACCACGGGCTGCCCGAGTAGGTCCCGTCGGTGTTGTATCCGTGTTCCTGGGCCTGCGGGAGCCGTCCACTGGGGCGCCCTCACTGGTACTGTGGAGGGACCTGTGACCCGCCTCCACCCAAGGGGATGCCAGATTGCCCCCTCCCCTTCTGTGCGTATAAACATAACATTAGCCAGGGACCTTCTGGCTAACGTTAAGTGCTGCTGTAACAACTGCTTTGCAACAGTTGCCCATATCCTTTAAATCATTAGATTTCAGCATTTAGTAATAGCACACACGTGTGAATTCTACCTCTGTGAGCCCAGTTGATGAACCAGTCTCCTCTGGTGAATGTTAAATGTTACGGATTCGAAACCAATTTATCTGGCTCTAATATTAAGATTAGCCACAGTTTGGGCTTTAGCCATAACATATGTCCCCAGCACACAAAACGCATAACAATTTGCTTAGAATGTGGATGTAATCATGGAAACCTAGCCCTGTGCCAGGCGGAGCCAGGGGTGTGCAAGTCCCAGGGAGTGACGTGAAGGTGCGCGCTTACTGGGCTGTGCTGTTAGACAAGAGTCGCTTGGGATGTGTTTGCACAGACTGGGAGGGGTCCAAGAGAAAGATCGGAAGTAGCCAAAGAGAAAGGGGGACGCGTCATGAGAGCTTCCTCTGGGTTCCTACCTAGGAGCGGCGGGATGATGGACAGGGTGATGGACAGCGGCTGCAGGGAGGAGGGAGAGCTCGCCTCTGCCAGTCCACTCACCTTGCTGCCGTACACTCCAGGGCTGGGAGTATCACAGCTGCAAACACAGGTGCTCAGGACGCTGTATGAGCCTGGATACCACGCACTGGTCCGCAGGGGACCTGGGAAGTCCTGTGGCTCTTGTGTTCCCTGCACCGGGGATGGCACGCTAAGCAACGAGAGAAGGCAAGTGTGTTGTCGGCGAGACACCGGCAGCAGGCACAAGCAGCAGGTGCCTCTGACCTTGCTAGGGGTTCTCCAGCTTGGCTGCCCAGATTGGGAGGGCGGGGTGCAGGGGAGGGGAAGGGCCTCACCTTGGAATCCCTGTTGAAAGCCGAGACTGGTGCTCACACGGCCCTCAGCCTGCCTCCTGCGTCTGTCTCTCCCCATCTACTCATCACGGGACACTCCTGGTGGCTGATTTCTGACCTAGTTCTGCCTCCCAATGAACGGGTAAATTGCTTTGCTTCGCTTTGCTTTTCCAAAACCCTATTAGCCCTTTGATTTTGGCAGAGAAGCTCTCTGATCTGAGATCGCTGGGAACCCCAGGGAGCTGGGTGTGACTTCATCACCTTCGCGGGAGTGCCTGGGCTTGAAGGACATAAAGGCTTTATTTGAGTACCTCCCCACTTCTGCACATACCCGAGGTCAGACTTTGCAACATATCACACAATGAGTTAGAGAAGAATTACGGCAGCCTCGGCACCTAGCACAAACTTCAAAGGTTCTACCCCGTGAGTGGCAGGTGGTGCACTCATGGTGAGAATCAGAAGACGACCCAGCAAGTGACGTGATTCCCGGATCCACAGGGGGCCGGGCCCCCCGCACTCCTGTCTGGTGTATTCCTGAGCTGCTACCCAGCATGCCTCGCCCATGGGCCTGGGTGCGGCTCATCTGCCCTGGGTATGCCATCGACCCCACTTTCAGAAGCCAAACAATAATGCTAATGAGAATGTCGTGTTCTGGCCTACAGCAGACAGCAGCTGCTGTTAGACGAAGAAATCTTTTTAAGGAAATTGCATCCTCCTGGCCCATAGAGAAGACGAACTTGAACTGGCCCTGGCCCTGGCCCAAGTGTGTGCGCCGAGCCACTGCCTTGGTGTCCCCAAGGACCTCACAGGGCTGGGTCCACTTGGAATGCTGGGGTAAGAAATAGAATTTTCTGCTGATTAACACGAGACAGTATTTTTATCGTGTGTAATTTAGCAAACCTCACACATGCTTGGGCAAAAACCTCCTATTCTGGACAAGTTGGAAACACAGCAACTTTGGTCCTCAATATCACTGGTTCCTTCCTACCCATGATGCCCTGCTGCCTCCTGACCTTGATGTCATCAAGGTCGCAGCTGTGGCCGTCCTGCTGCCCTGTGCTGGGCAGGACTGGGCACTGGAGAAGGCGAGCTCCCTCTCTGTGCTTGTCAGTTGAAGGAGTTGCCCCCTACCCTGGGTCCCCGATGGGCACCCAGCCGGTGAGGAGGCCAGAGGATTCTTGTCCCTGGAGGACCATAGGTTTGTAGCCACGGGTTCCGCCGTCGCGGCTCTAGATTAAATCCGAGACGCTTTGACAGGTTTCAGCCAAGGTGGTGTCAAGAAGCAGACAAAGCGGAGAGCAGGCCTGGGAAGAGCATGGGTTCTGCAGCCCGGGGGCCTGTGGGCACCCAGCGGAGGGGGCACAGAGTCTTCGGGTGTGGAGAGCTTCCCACCGGCCACCCACCCTGAGCCTCCCAAGTGCCTCCTGTGGGGCAGGCGGCCTATTCCATCTCTCCCGGCCCAGGTAACGCCCTGGCCAGAGAAGCTGCATAGAGGGTTGTAGCGGCCCTGGCACAGCGAGGCAGAGACGGAACACTAGGCTGGGATCCAGACCATTCCAGCCCCTTCCCGGGGAACATCCTGGCCCGAGTCAGCACCAAACGGGCAGGCAGCTGCCACCAGGAAGGCTGTAGAAGCAACTTGAACTTTCCACCGCATGTCCCGGAGGCGTTTGAAGCACGAGGGGCCTGTCCCTGCCCCGCCCCTCCCTCCAGGGCTCTCTAATCCCTGGGGCTCCCAGCCTTGGCCAGTGTCCGGTGCTCACCGGTTTTTCTACTGCCAGGTAAAACCAGGGCCAGCCTGGGGCCGCTGTAGTCTAGCACCCGGGGCCTGCGTGTCTGAAGAGGCTCCCCTAAGCAGCTCCCAGCAGAGCAGAGCGGGGCAGGGGCGGGCAGGCGGGCCCACCCCCTGTGTGTTGCGGCTTTCCCCTCTCTTTAGGGCGGTTGCTGTGAGTTCGGCTGAAATCTGGGGCCAGCATTCCCAACTCAGCCCACAAGCTGTCTTCCACCTGTTCAGTGGGTTCTCGGGGGCCCTCGGCTTCCGGGCTGTGTGGCTCCCCGGGTCTGGCCAGGCGGGGAGATGGCTGGGAAGGCCTCGGCCGCCTCTCCCAGCTTCGCAGGCCGCCTCCCTCTTGGGGAAGTAGTTGAGTCCCTAACACCCGGGCCTGTGTCTTGTGTCCTGCGTAGAGCGTCCTGCTTCGCTCTACTCTGCACCGGGGGGGGGGGGGGGGGGGGCCCTGGCTGCCTCTCCTGCCCTCCCCTGGAGGACACAGCTGTCAGCCAGGGGACAAGGTGACTCTCAAGAGGCCCCGGGCAGCTGTGTCTGTGCTGGAAGCTTCCTCGCGCGCCATCTTCTCGGGCACCTCCCCAGCACCTGCACGTAGGCTGGAGATGCCGACAGAGCAGGGGCCTGCGCGGCTCACGCTGAGGCCGAGGCTAGGGCCGTGTCTCCCAGAAGAGCCTCCCTTCAGGAGACAACCTCTGTGGGCTTTTCTGAGTGTGCACCCAATGGGCAACTCCAGGAACATGCTGAGCTCAGCCGGAGAACAAACTACTGTTCACCGATCCGGGTGAGGTGACAGGCGTTTGTTCCGTCATCACCGGGTGCCAGGTGCCAGGTGCCAGGTGCCAGGTGCCGGGTTCAGGAGCTGTCCAGGAGCTGTGTGGGCCATCTCGGGCTCTGTGGGATGGCGTGCGGTGGCTGGGGGCCCAGGCTCTGCGCCTACCTGTTTCCATCCCAGCTCCATCTTCTGGAGCGGATGCAGGGTGCGGTTTGTGGGGTGCAGGGTGTAGCATGGGTCTAAACATCCTTTTGTCACTGAACCTTCCCCTGAGTGGTACCCCGGCCCGCCCCCGACCCATGGCCTAGAGGGATCCGTTCCCACGCCTTGGTTTCCTCTACCGGGGGCTGGAGATGGCAAGCCCACCGAGACCTAGGCTGGCGAGATGCCGTGGCGCCTGCGTCTCCTCCGTATGACCAGGTCTCTGGCCAGACAGTGCCTGGCGATGCTGGCAGCGAGCCGTCTTCCGCCCCTACCTCTGCTGACCCTGGGGCTCTGGATCCTATCCGGGCCGTCAGGCGGGATTACCAAATGAGCAGCTCTTTTCGCTCCAGTCCCTCTCCTGCGCTATAAATAAGCCCCATGTTTATTTTCTTCTGTTATTGAAATGAGCACTTGTGTTGGGGGCCTCTCTGGGCAAGTCCTCCCGGAGAGCGTCCATCCGGTGCCTGGCGAGGGCCCTGCACGGCTGGTGCTGTCTGAAGCTATTTGGAGCCCCTGGCCCTGTGTTTGGGATGTGGCTTAATTTCTACCGAAAGGGCCGCATGCAGCCCCGTATCTGCTGATTTTCAGGTTTCAGCTTTCTGCCAGTGTCGCTGCCTGCTAAGAAGTCAAGTTGTGTTTCTCATTAGAGGGATAACAGCCACAATTGAGGTAATTAACGAAAATTGTGTGTTGGTGGCAGCAGCGGCTCTAGGGTTTCCAGTGGTCTCCTGAGCAGATCCTGAGGGGCTTACCTCCAACTCCTCCCGCTGCCTGCCTATGCCCTGTCCTTGTTTGCTGGCTGCAGTCCCAGTAATTTCTCTCCCAGCAGCCTTGTTCTTGTCACCAGTGGGGTTTGAGATCTTGACAACTTGGCCAAGCGAGGACTCCTTTAACCCCCTCTTCTCCGACGCGTGCAAGATTCCGGGACTTCTTTTTGTTCTCTTGTCATAGCACCTTCTGGATGCCCGTCGTGCCCTGGCCCCTGCTGGGACTCGTACGACCGAGGAGCCATTGGTGGCAGACGGATGCTCCCTGTGGACGCGCGTGTCCCATAGGAGGTCCACGGGGAAGGTGGCCAGCAGTGGTGCCGGGTCCTCTCTGCCCTGCGGACAGCTGGGAAGCGAGGGACTGTTCTGAGTGAGGACTCGCCGAGGGGCGAGTTTCGTCGCCTTCTGGCCTTGACAGCAACACTGAAAGTGGCCCTGGGGGGCAGGAGCAGGACTCGGCGTCACCTGTCAGGACTTGAGCTGCAGTGTAGACATATTAGCTGCATCTATTACACACGGTTTGCTTCTCTTTCCAGGGCCTGCATTGCATTTCTTTCCCAGAGTCGCCCTAGTCACGTTATTTTAAAATTGGTATATTTATAAAATAATCTAATCAAATTAAATGCCCATCACCTACTTCTCAGGACAGGCGTGGGAAGCCACTCAGGGGAGACGCCTCACTGGCTATACCCGTATCTGAAGTCTACTAAGGGGAGTGCATCTAACATAAAGGGTTCGTTCTCTTCTAGAGAAAGGACTAGGAGACACTGAATTTTCACTCGTGTGCTGGTGGGCCAACGAATCCTAAGGATTCTTTCTCTTTAAAAGTTAAAAACCCGCACATGATGGGTTCACCCAATCAACAGATGTCTATGGAACCCTTGGTGCATGCCAGAAACGGTTCTTGGCGTGAGGGTGCTGTGTTGAACAACTTATGCGCTTATTCTAATCAAGCTTACATTCTAAGAAGGAAGGAAGTCGAAACAAGCCAACTAATATAGTTTCAGATGTCAATAAATGCTATGAAGAGACTAAAACAGTACTGTAGATAGATAATGGGTTGGCATGAGGAGGTATTTTCGGTAGCTTGGTCAAAGGTGACATTGTAAACATGCATCCAAATGTTGAGGGAGCCATGAAGATACCAGGCAGCTGGAAGAGTCAGCACAAAGACCTTCAGGCAGGAGGCTGGCATGGTGGTGCAGCAGGTTAAGCTGTCGCCTGCAGCGCCAGCACGCCGTAGCAGAGCGCTGGTTCGAGTCCTAGCTGCTCTGCTTCTGATCCAGCTCCCTACTAATGATCCTGGGAAGGCAGCGGAAGGTGGCCCAAGTGCTTGGGCCCTTGAAACCCTGTAGAAGAGCCAGAAGGAGTTCCGGGCTCCTGGCTTTAGCCTGGCACAGTCCAAATATTTTCAGTCATTTGGAAATGAGAAATTCTCTCTCCTCTCCTCTTCTCTCCTCTTCTCTCCTCTCCTCTCCTCTCCTCCCCTCTCCTCTCCCTCTTTCTCTCTCTCCTCTCCCTCTTTCTCTCTCTCTCTCCTCTCCCTCTTTCTTTCTCTCTCTCTCCTCTCCTCTCTCTCTCTCTGCCTTTCATAAATTAGTCTTAAAAAAGAGAAGGCCTGAGTCTCTTGTTGTGGGGTAGTAGGTAAAGCTGCCACCTGAGATGCCAGCATCCCATGTGAGCACAGGTTCGTGTCCCGGCTGCTCCACTTCCAATCCAGCTCTCTGCTGTGGCCTGGGAAAGCAGTAGATGATGGCCCAAGTGCTTGTGCCCTTACACCCACATGGGAGACCTGGAAGAAGCTCCTGGCTCCTGTCTTCAGCCTGGCCCAGCCATGGCCATTGCGGTCATCTAAGAAGTAAACCGGGGCCAGTGCTGTGGCGAAGCCGGTAAAGCTGCTGCCTGCAGTGCTGGCATCTAATATGGACGCCGGTTCGAGACCTCGGCTGCTCTACTTCTGATCCAGCTCTCTGCTATGGCCTGGGAAAGCAGTAGATGATGGCCCAAGTCCTTGGGCCCCTGCACCCACGTGGGAGACCTGGAAGAAGCTTCTGGCTCCTGACTTTGGATCAGTGCAGCTCCAGCTGTTGCAGCCATTTGGAGAGTGAACCAGTGGATGGAAGACCTCTCTCTCTCTCTCTCTCTCTCTCTTTCTCTTTCTCTCTCTGCCTCACCTCTGTGTAACTCTGACTTTTGAATAAATCTTTATAAAAAATCATATTTAAAAATATGAACTAGAGAAAAGATTCATCCCCCATCCTGCTGTGTGTGTGTGTTTGTGTGTGCGTGCATGTGTGTCTCCCTCTCTCTCTGGCTCTTTCAAATAAATAAAAAATATTTTAGAAAAAAAAGGTCCTCAGGCAGGAACATGCTATTTTTTTTAAAGATTTATCTATTTATTTGAAAGTCAGAGTTACACAGAGAGAGGAGAGGCAGAGAGAGAGGTCCTCCATTCTCTGGTTCACTCCCCAGATGGCTGCAACGGCCGGAGCTGCGCCGATCCAAAGGCAGGAGCCAGGAACTTCTTCTGGGTCTCACACATGGGTGCCGGGGCCCAAGGATGTGGGCCATCCTCCACTGCTTTCCCAGGCCACAGCAGAGAGCTGGATCGGCAGTGGAGCAGCTAGGTCTCGAACTGGTGCCCATATGGGATGCCAGCACTTCAGGCCAGGGCATTAACCCGCTGCGCCACAGCGCCGGCTACAACATGCTATTTTTTTAAATCAAACTCTTTAATCTCCCTTTACACATTATATTAACATCCATATTGCAAGGCGGTCCATTCATAGTGTAGTTTGATAAAAACATAACGCACATACCCCCAAAAGTCTACCAGATCCAGTCTCTTTACTAAATCTTTAAAATAATAAAAGTAATGAAAACATTATCCTCGTTCTGTGAAAGCAATGAGGTCTGAGGCACTCGAGGAAAGGTGTTCTCTTAAAAATATGATGTGTCAGGAGTATCAAATTATATTATAGGACAGTCATCAGAGACGCAGTAATCAAGTACTCTGCAGTGACAATGACTTTATGACCTGGTAGGAGGAGCATGCTATTTTAAGAACAGTAAGAACCCATATATCTGCAGTGCATTGAGTGTGGAAGTCACGGTAGAAGTTGATGTCAGAAACTCAGACCAGCACCACATTGTGTTTAGGTCACTTGGGGCCAAAAGGATTCTAGATGCCTTTTTAAAAAACATTTTTATTTATTTGAAAGAGTTAGCGCATGCACACTTCCATCTGGTGGTTCACTCCCTAAATGGCCACAATGGCCAAGGCTGGGCCAGGCTGAAACCAGGAGCCAGGAGCTTCATCCAGGCTTCCCACGGGGTGCAAGGGCCCAAAGACCTGGGCCATCATCTTCCACAGCTTTTCCCAGGCCATTAACAGGGAGCTGGATTGGAAATGGAGCAGCTGGGTCACAAACCAGCACCCACATGGGATGCCGGGGTCACAGGCAGCAGTTTGACCTACTACGTCACAACACTGGCCCCAGATTATTCTAGATTGTTAACGTAAGCCTGAGAGGAAGACACTATAAAGCTTGAAGCAGAGGAGTGACATATCTGGGAAAGATTGTTGCAGCTGCCAGTTGGAGAACAGGCTGTAGGGAGCAAGAGCCAAAGGAAGGAAATCGGGCGCTCCTTCAGGGAGCCCAAGTGAGAGATGGGTGTGTCTGCTTAGCCCGGTGTGCTAGCAGCAGCAGCAGCAATGTGTAGACTACTGGATTTACTGGTGGACTGGATATGGGGAGGAAGGCAATAGTGGATTCACAGCTAACTCCGAGGTTTTTCTCCTAATTGAGTGTAGAACCATTAACTAGAACATGGCAGACTAAGCAGGGTGAGGCAGCATTGAGAGGGAGAATCAAGAACTCTGCTTCAGATATGTGAAGCTTAAAATGCATATGGGACATCTAAGGGATAAACTGTGATAGATTAGCATTAGTATTAATATTGGTATTTAGAGCAACCACTAAAAGCATTTTAAAAGAAGAATCCCTGATAGGGAGGAGGGGGTGGGAAAATGGGTAGGAGGGGGCAGGTATGGTGGGAAGAATCACTATGTTCCTAAAATTGTAATTGTGAGATGCATGAAGTTTGTATTCCTTAAATAAAAGGTTTCACAAAAAAATAAAAGAATCCATAATAAGGCCATACTGTAATTGGAATACCAAAAATACACTCAGTCAAAACAAAACAAGAAGAGGAAGAGTAAACAAAGAACAAATAGAATAAATAGGCAGGGGCCGGCACCGCAGCTCACTAGGCTAATCCTCCGCCTTGCGGCGCCGGCACACCAGGTTCTAGTCCCGGTTGGGGCACTGGATTCTGTCCCGGTTGCCCCTCTTCCAGGCCAGCTCTCTGCTGTGGCCAGGGAGTGCAGTGGAGGATGGCCCAAGTCCTTGGGCCCTGTACCCCATGGGAGACCAGGATAAGTACCTGGCTCCTGCCATCCCCTACCAGAGTGCCGGTTTGAGTCCTGGTTGCTCCACTTCCCATCCAGCTCCCTGCTAATGCTGCAGGGAATGCAGTGGAAGACGGCCCAGTGCTTGGGCCTGTGCCACCCACGTGGGAGACCGGGTGGAGTTCCTGGCTTCTGGCTTCGGCTTGACCCAACCCTCGCCACGGAGCCCATTAGGAGAGTGAAAGAGTGAATGGAAGAAAGATATTTCTCTTCCTCTCTCTTTCTCTTTCTCTCTGTAACTGCCTTTCAAATGAATAAATAAATCTTTAAAAAAAAAAAACCTTCTAACACAGGGATTAATAAAAACACAACGGAAATTATAAAATATTTTTAATAGTGAAAAATTAAATTGTATCAAAATTCATGAGATAATTTAGAGGGAGAGCTATAGCTTGATGTGCTTAAATTAGAAAAGAAGAAAGGTCTAAAATGATCTAAGCTTCCACCTTAAAACTAGAAAAAAAGAAGAGCAAATTCAATCCAAAATAAATAAAAACAGAACAAAGATAAAAACAGAAATCAATAAAATAGAAAGTGGAAAATGATGGAAAAAATTGATGGAGAACTGGTTCTTTTAAAAAAAATTTAGTGGCTGGCACTGTGACATAGTGAATAAAGCCACCGCCTGCAGTGCCAGGATCCCATATGGACACGGGTTCATGTCCTGGCTGCTCTACTTCTGATCCAGCTCTCTGCTATGGCCTGGGAAAGCAGTAGAAAATGGCCCAAGTCCATGGGCCCCTGCACCAGCATGGGAGACCCAGAAGAAGCTCCTGGCTCCTGGCTCCTGGCTTTGGATCAGTGCAGCTCCAGCTGTTGCAGTCATTTGGGGAGTGAACCAGCAGATGGAAGACCACTCTCTCTCTGCCTCTGTCTCACTGTAACTCTTTCAAATAGATAAATTTTTTTAAAGTTTATTTTTTATATACTTCCATCTACTTGAAAGGCAGAGAGACAGACACAGAGAGATTTTCCATATTTGGTTCACTCCCCCAGATGTTTAAGCAGGCTGGGCTGGGCCAGCCTGAAACCAGGACGAGGAGCTCCATCCAGGCAGGGCCCCAAGGACTTGAACCATCAGCTACCACCTCCCAAGATGCAACAACAGGAAGCTGGACCAGAAGCGCAGTAGCTGGGACTCCAGAACGGGTCCCCGTGTGCTGTGCTGTAACGCCCACCCCAAAAAACTGGTTCTTCAAAAAGATCAGTCAGTCACTATTGGACACTGAAAGAGCTAAATTACCACTATGGGGAGTCAGAGAGGGGATATTGGTACAGATCCTCAATGTATTAAAAGGGTGACAACGTCACTATACTATGACTGGGTCTCCCCAACATTCACATGTGGTAGCTGAGCCCCCAGGGCCGTGATGCTGGCAGGTGGGATGTCTGGGAGGAGATTGGGATTAGTGCCTTACAAAGACACTTGTTTGTTTCCTTGGCCTCGTGAGGGCGCACCTTGCCATTTAGGTGGACTGGACTTTCAGCTGACGCAGGTCTGCGGGGGCCTTGATGTTGGGCTTGGCAGCCTCCAGAACTGTGAGCAGTAAATGTCTAGGGTTTGTGAATTTCTTGGTCTGTCTTGTGTCAGCAGCTCGAGTGGACTGAGACAAGTACACACAGCTTTACCCCAGTTACGTTATTGAGGTGGGGCGGACACACATCCGCAGAAGACACAAATAGGCAAAAGTGCCTGAAGAAGAAACAGAAACTCTGCATATCTGATGTCTGCTTTAAAAAAATAAAATCATAGTTTACAGTGATCAGTCAAGAAATACTCAAGTCCACGTTGTTTTGTTTTCAGTGTTGTTATTTATTTATTTATTTGAAACACAGATAGAAAAGGGCCCTCATCTGCTGTTTCACTCCTCAATGCCCACGTGGCTGAGACCTGAAGCCAGGAGCAAGAAGTCAGCCCAGGTCTCTTGCACGGGTAGAAGGGACCCCCCTACTTGAGCCATCTCTGCTGCCTCCCGTGTCCTCATAAGCAGAAAGCTGGGATGAGGAGCTGCAAATGTGATCGAACCAAGTACTGCAGTGTGGGGCAACCAGCATCTTCACCGTGAGGCCAAATCCCCACCCCCCCACCCCCACCAGGGCACGTAATTTTAATGGTGAATTCTATGGAACATTTAAGAATGCATAATACCAGGGCTGGCGCCGTGGCTCACTTGGTTAATCCTCCGCCTGCGGTGCTGGCATCCCATATGGGCGCCTGGTTCTAGTTCCGGCTGCTCCTCTTCTGATCCAGCTCTCTGCTGTGGCCTGGGAAAGCAGTAGAAGATGGCCCAAGTCCTTGGGCCCCTGCACCCGCATGGGAGACTGGGAAGAAGCACCTGACTCCTGGCTTCAGATTGGGGCAGCTCCAGCTGTTGCAGCCATTTGGGTAGTGAACCAGCGGATGGAAGACCTCTCTCTCTGTCTCTCTCACTGTCTGTAACTCTACCTGTCAAATAAATAAATAAAATCTTTTAAAAAAAAGAATGCATAATACCAATCTTATACAAACTCTTTTCAGAAAATATGTAGGGGGAACAAAATGTGTCCCAGCGCATTTTAAGTGACCACATCCTGTTACCAAAGCCAGGAAAGAAAATAGTACAAGAGACTTGTAGGTCAATCACTCCTGGAACTTAAATACAAGCATTTTTTAAAAGATTTTATTTATTTATTTGAGAGGCAGAGTTGCAGAAAGAGAGAGAGAGAGAGAGAGAGAGGTCTTCCATCTGTTGGTTCACTCCCCAAATGGCCCAAATGGCTGGAGCTGAGCTGATCTGGAGCCAGAAGCCAGGAGCTTCTTCCGGGTCTCCCATGCTGGTGCAGGGGCCCAAGGGCTTGGGCCATCTTCTACTGCTTTCCCAGGCCATAGCAGAGACTGGATCAGAAGTGGAACAGCCAGGACTCAAACCAGCACCCATATGGGATGCCGGCACCACTGGCAGAGGCTTAGTTGGCTATTCCACAGCACTGGTCCCAACAAAAACTTCTTAACAAAATATCAATAGCAGACTGAATCCAGCAGCATATGAAAAGGATAATACATGGGGCCAGCACTGTGGCACAATGGGTGGAAGCCCTGGCCTACAGGGCAGGCATCCCATATGGGCGCCCGTTCAAGTCCCAGCCGCTCCACTTCTGATTCAGCTCCCTGCTGATGCACCTGAGAAAACAGTAGAAGATGGTTCTAGTGCTTGAGACCCTGCACCCACGTGGGAGACCCAGAAGAAGCTCCTGGCTCCTGGTTTTAGATCGGCACAGCTCCGGCCATTGCGTCCATTTGGGAAGTGAACCAACAGATGGAAGACCTCTCTCTCTCTCTTTCTCTCTCTTTCTGTACCTCTTTTTGTAACTCTTTCAAATAAATAAAGTAAATCTTTTTTTTTTTTAATAAAGGATAAGGCCGGCATCGCGGCTCACTAGGCTAATCCTCTGCCTGCGGCGCCGGCACACCGGGTTCTAGTCCTGGTTGGGGCGCTGGTTCTGTCCCGGTTGCTCCTCTTCCAGTCCAGCTCTCTGTTGTGGCCCAGGAAGGCAGTGGAGGATGGCCCAAGTGCTTGGGCCCTGCACCCACATGGGAGACCAGGAGGAAGCACCTGACTCCTGGCTTCAGATTGGCGCAGCACCAGCCATGGCGGCCATTTGAGGAGTGAACCAACGGAAGGAAGACCTTTCACTCTGTCTCTCTCTCTCTCACTGTCTATAACTCTACCTGTCAAAAATAAATAAATAAATAAATAAATAAATAAATAAATAAAATAAAGGATAATACTACATGACTTACGGATGCAGAGTCAATCCAACATTTACAAATCAGCCAGTGGACTCCACAAGAGAGGGAAAGAGAACATATTATGTAATTATCTAATGTATTGAATATAATTATTTCAACAGATGTACAGAAAGCATATGACAGAATGGCACACCCATTCATCCTTAAAAATGTGTGTGTATCTCCACACAAAGAGTTGCACACAAGTGTTCATGGTGACTTTATTCAGAATAGTCAAAAACTAGAAATAAATATTCTGCAGCAGTTGAGTGGCTAGACAAACTGTGGTCTATCCATATAACGGGCTGCAAGTCAGCACTCAACAATAACACACTGCTGAGAGGCACAGCAGGTGCATGGAAGAGGCTGGACACAAAAGAGCACCCAGGGTCATCATGATGTGTGCGTGCCCCACGCACACAAGTGGCAGCCAAGATGGGACCAGGAGGGGGCTCCAGGCAACATCCTGGGATGAGGGACCACACTCACTCTGTATTTGACCGTGGTGACGGCCGCATGCCTTGCTGTGTTGTCCCAGCTCATCCAGTTCTACACAATGACTAGTACATTTCAGGTAAGTTCTACCGCAAGAAAGGCGATCCAGAGAAAACCGAGGGCGGGTGCTCTCACCCTCCGCAGCTCCTCCTCGGGACCTCGGCATCAGGGGCCTGCCTTCCACCGCCTCCACCTAGAGTCTGTGCTGCCCTCAATGTGGGCTGCCGCCTCCAGCTCTCCCGCTAAGCCCCGTGAACTACCACGTGAGCCGTACTGCGCCGCGTGCCTCGGCTACCAGAAGATGCGTTCTGCCTTCTAGGGGCTTCTCTTGGCATCGGTATTCGCAGATCAGTCCCATGCGGCCTTGACTGCTGCGTGGGCAGTGCGTGGCCACCAGGGACCTGCGCCCCTTGCCTGCTGGGGAAGGGGAGGACAGGTCCTTCTGACTCGACATGGGGCTTGAAGTTCATGGTGGAGATGGTATTAGGTGGATGGGGTGGGGAGCGGTGGGGGGACTGGGCCAGACGTTTTGAGAAGGAGACATGAAAGGAAGCAAGCAGACAGGGACACAGAGTGGATGTCCTGGTGTTGCAGGGGCTTGGACTCCAGCCTGGAGTATTAGAGAAGCAGCTGGGTCAGAGACTGGGGCTGGATCAGCGCCTCCAGAGACGGAACCAACAGCACAGGGAGAGAGAGATGACGGGACTTCAAAAGGCTCGTGAAAAATGGAATTTGAAAATGTTGCAATTTTGGCATAAGACGTTTTTGAGCTCCGTGCCTATAGGGGGTCTTCAGAAGGGTCATAAAAATCGCATATTATGAAGAAATGGCATAGATCGCCAACGTTCTTGGCACCAAAATAAACAGACCCTTTAATTCCGTGTTTCCTTGAGCTTTCTGAGATGCCCTTGCGTGTGATGGGCTTGTTATTAAGGGGAACTGGCTTCTGGGGTAACGGAGGCTGGGAAGTCCCGCGACAGTCAGCCTAGTGGGAAAGCGCCTGGCTGGGGAAGCTGACGATACGGTTCTCGCCCCGACGCCAAATGCCTGGCAGCACAAGGGGGCAGCTGGCGTGAGTCCTGGAGTCCCAAGGCCACAGAGTCCAGAAGTCTGGGGTCCAGGGGCAGGGGGAGGAGACGGTTCTCCCCAAGCGCCCTGCTCAGCACCATGAGGGCGGGTCCTCCCCGCCTCCATGCTCTCACCCCACACCTGTCTCCTTGGAAACGCCCCCCCCCCAGGCGCACCCAGAAGTAATACGTTAGCAGGTGACACCTACACGGACCACCACGGGTTGGACTACCGAGCTGATCTCCAGGCCGGAGCAGGGCTTTGCAGGTTGAGGTTCTGGCCACGGCTGAGATCCGAGATGCTTGTGGCCTCGGCGTTGAGGGTAGGGCTGCAAGGAGAGGCTCTCGGTGGGCTGTAACCACCTAGCAGGGGCCTGGGTAGAAAGTGCCAAGGCACTGATGCCGAGTGGTTGCGGGCTCCTCTGGGCGCTTGCTGGGACTGGCTCAAACCCTCCGTGCTGGATGCGTGTCTCTGCCTTCCTCCGTCTGCTTTCGGTGACACAGACCAGCTACACTGCTTGTACTGGACCCTGCACCCAAGTCACCTGCTGGAGCCTAGCCTCTGGTGCTGACCTAGGGCCCACACTGAGTAAGAAGGCCTGAGTGAGGTCACAGGCCTGCATGCTACAGGAGCAGTGTCCTTCTCCAAGAAGGGAGAGACGCCACAGCTGTCTGTGTGTAGACACAGTGGGAAAGCAGTCATTGCAAACCAGCAAGAGAGGCCGCACCAGGAACCAAATTTGCCAACGTGTGCATCCTGGACCTTGGCCACCAGAACTGTGAGAGAGAAGACCCAGTGTGTGGCAGCCTGATCCACCACCCTGGTCCCCACCCCACCTGGCCAATCCATAAAACCACTGCCAGGGGCCCCCAGGGCTTTGTGGTCTGGCGACATGCTGCAGAACATGACCCAGCCTCTGGTACGCCGCCCTTAGCCACTTGGATGGAAGTCAACCCTTCTAGGTGCCTGATCCCTCCTGTCTGTGCAACCGGCCTCCAGCTCTGAGTATTTCACCTCTTCACAGGCACCTGGCGAGGTCAGCAGGAAGCAGCCGGGGGTCCCCGTTTTACAGGTGAACACACTCACAATGACAGCCAGGGTGCCGCAGTGGGCTGCAAAGCCAGTTCCGAGGCCCGGGTCTCCTGTCGCTCAGATCTCCCCGGGAGCTCCTGGCCTGCGCGCTCCTCTGTGCTGTCATCTGGACAGAGCTTTCTGTCCAAAGTGTCTTGGCGAGGCGGTGTGGGCTGCTCCTGCTTTTCCCCCTCGCCGGGCTCCTGCCCCTTCCTTTATCATCCCCACCCCCACTCACACACACACACTCATTCATGGTCATGCCCTGTCTTGGCCCCAGGGAAGCCCTCCCTTTCCCAAAGAGCCTGGGGATGATGGGGGTACCTTGGGGGCCGAGGACAGAGAAGGGAGGAGGAGGGGCTTATGAAGCCCAGGGGATGGGGGCGGCATGGCAACCACACTGTCTCCTGTCTCTAGGAACCACATCCTGCCCGGGGCTCTGGGGGCACAGAGCCCAAGGCGGGTCTGCCCCCCACTAGTCGCAGCAGCTACTCAACACATGGCACGCACATGGCCATGAACTGAAGCCCCTCGTGGAAGTGTGCCCTTCCTCCAGCCTGCTGGTCTGTGTTGAGCTTAAAAAAGAAAAGAAAAAAAATAAAATAAAATGTGCTTGGAACCACACAGGGTTCCTGGGAAGATGTCAACGCTCACACCCCATTGTCCTCCAGCCGCAGCTTGCGTCTCCCGGCTGGTGAGCCCGCAGACAGTTCGCAGTCTGAAGTCGGCCCTATTTTGGGGACCCGGCTATTTGCGGAGGGCCTATTGTTCCCGGCTGCTGAGCAGGCAGGTCTGGGACTGCGGCAGAGCCAAGCCCTCTCCACTCCCTGCCCGAGTTGGATGCTGTTTCCTGCAGCAAGGCCGGGGGCCGTGGGATGGGTGCGGAGCTGAAGCCTCCAGCAGCTTCTGCTGGGCGTGGTCCAAGGCCGGAAAGAGGCTCTATCTTCAGGCTACAGCGGTCGCGAGCCGAGGGCTTCCAGGGGCCGCGGATCATCCAGGGAGGATGGGCGGAAAATGGATGTGAGCCCGAGGCTAAGACACTCCAAGAGGAGCACTGTTGAAGCCAGGCCCACGGGGCCGCCCTGGCCGGGTAGGGGCTGGCCCCGTGCTGGAACACTGAAAAAAGAGGCCCCGCTCTCTGGTCCGGCCATGGCTCAGCGAGAGTGCACCAGGTCCAGGGTCAAGCGAAGGCTCTGACTCCTCTCTGGGCTGATCTCTAGTTACTCAGTTACTCCAAGCGCACTCACAGCCCACCGGTTCTTAGAGTCGCACCGCCGCCTGCACGCACGTGCGCACGTGCGGGGCTGCCGGGCCAATCAAAGCAAAGACGGGCCCGTGGGGGCCGGGCGCAGGGAACGGGCAACACTTGGAGTTGGGACCCAGAGTGAAGAAGGAGCTCCACGGAGGGGGTTGTCACCTGCAGGGCACCTTGCACAACAACGAGGTGTCCTCCAGATGCAGGGGCTGGGGAGGGAACAAAGGCGTCCAGGCAGAGGGAGAGCGGGCTCGTAATGGGACGGGCGAAAGGTCCCAGATGGCTTGAGAACAGGGCGGGCAGAGAGTGGACTGAGCCGTGGTCAGTGGTCAGAGCTCGCCCTGCTGGCTTGCACTCCGCCCAGTCAGGCCTCCCAACTTGCCGGTTCTGCATCCAAGGATTCCAACAGTCACAGACAGAAAATTTTCTGTGCAAGAAAAAATCATGTCTACACTGAATATCTACAGGCTTTGTGTGTGTGTGTGTGGGGGGAGATTATTCCCTCAGTTATTCGGTCAAAAAGCTGTTTCCATAGCACTTACACGGTACTAGGTATTGTTAGTAACGCAGCGTGGATCCGGAGCACACTGGAGACCCGCGGCGAGCTGCAGCGGGTGAAGGCGCCGCGTGGGGGCGCTCACATCCCGGCCGCAGCCCTAACTCGGTCCCTGCTGCTCCGTGCTCTGATCCAGCTGCCTGTGAATGCGCCTGGGAGGCAGCAGGGGCTCAAGTCCTTGAATCCCCGCCATTCACAGGCGTGGGAAGAGCTCCTGGCTCCTGGCTTCATCCCGGCATTGAAGCAGCAGATGGAGGATTCTCTCGATTTCTCACTCTCTCGCGCGCGCCCTCTCTCACTGTGAATTTCATATAAATACAACTTTTTTATAAAGCGTACAGGGGGATGTGTGCAGGTGGTAGGACTCATATACAAATACTCTGCGTTTTTTTTTCTAAAGGACTTGAGCATCGCAGGTTCGCTCTGAGTCCTGGAGCGAATCATCCCAGGGTACCAAGGCGACCCCATGAGGCCAGCCTCCCTCATCCCGAGTAGCCACACCCAGCGGCACTCTGCAGGGTTTGGAGGAACACAGCACTGGGAGGGGAGACAGCCTCCCCTGCCTGTGGCTCGTCCGCGGCTTCTCCCTCCCTCTGCGTCACTTCCTGTCCCGTGACCCGGAAGTGAGTGGTGTGGAGCGTCCAAGCACCACCATCACCCCCGCCCCAAGCCCTTATATGTGACCGATGCCATTTTTCCAGGCCAGCTCGAAACCCTGTTGCGTCTACACTGCACGTACTTACCCCACAGTTAGCAAATCGGAGACACGGCCCCAAGAAATCAATGGAAAGAAGGGAGAGCAGGGAGTTTCCTGAGACCCCCGCGCTGGGCATAACCGGGTCCTCCAGGTCGCTCTGCCCATGTACGGTCCTCCCAGCCTTCCCCAGAGGCAGTCAGCCAGACGGAGAAGAGTGCTTGTTCCCAGCCTGCAGGCGTGACCGTGGCAGGCACCTGGGTGGTCAGAAGGAGGACCCCTTCTCTGGGCAGTGGTCCCCTGGGGACTGCCGGTCGCCTGTTGAGTCACCTTCCGGCTGCAAGGCCAGGGGACACCTCTCCTCTGCAGGCACCGGGCCCTCCCTACTTCACGGTTTGTCTTCAGAGCCTTGCTTTAAAAACAGTCCTGAGAGTAGGGGGCGCTGCTTAGGACAAGGACGCCTCTCAGAGTGCCTGGGTCCCAGCGCTGCTCCAGATTCCAGTCTCCTGCTGGCGTAGCGCCCTGGCAGGCAGCAGTGACGGCGTCACTGGCTGGGTCCCTGGTGCCCACATGAGGTGGGTCCCCGCCATCCGTGTGGGAGACCCGGGTGGAGTCCCAGGCTCCTGACTTCAGCCTGACCCAGCCCTGGCTGTTGCAAGTGTTTGGGGAATGGACCAGTGGATGGAGGATTGATCTCTCCCTCTCTCTCTCTCTCTCTCTCTCTCTCTGTGTGTGTGTGTGTGTGTGTGTGTGTGCGTGTCCTGGCTTCCAACTTCAGCCCAGCCCAACCCTGGCCATTGTGGGCATTTGGAGAGTGAACCAGTCCGTGTGCATGTGCTGTCTTTCAAACAAACAAATAAGCAAAAATTTAAGTCATTCCAGGCCGAGGTGAGCAGCAGAGCTGGGGCGGGATCCTCCCTCTCCCGGGGGCCCGTCTTGTACTCTTGATGTCCAGCAGCCGAAGCCGCCATGTCCTGGCGCCACCCACCCTCTCAGATGAGCACCATTCACTGGCATTGAGGACACCATGTGGGGGCCCAGCACACACGAGACCCAGGGGAGGCAGGGAGCTGCCGCTGTGACCCGTTCTGCTGGCTGGGAGGTGGGCTCTGGCACCCCCAGGCAGCTCCTTTGGGACGATTGGGGGAGCCTGGAGGGCCTGGCGCCCACCCCCCCCACCCCCACCCCTGGCTGCTTTGTGCAGGAGCCCTGGCCGGCCACCTGTTGTTAATCTAGCCCCGGTAATCCGTTCTGCAGTGTGTCAGCAGTTCAAAAGGGCACTGTTAGTATTTTTTGCCGACTTCAATTAACGTGAGATTTCAGGGGCCCCCTCTGATCACATTTCATCTGTCACAAGTCAGGAACAAAACAGACAGATTCCAGTGGAGAGGAGGAAGGAGAAGGAGTTTATTGCAAACAACAACAACCAAACAATGTGGGCTTTGCCCAGCAAAGGGTGTTCTGGGAGCGTCCGGCTGTGTCTGCTCTTCATGCTGCTCCGGGCCTGGGCCCCTCAGTCCACTTCCCCTCGGGTTCCTCCCCTCCCCAGGGAGATGTAAGTGCAATAACTTACTGTAAAAGGCAAGAACATTTCTTTTAATAGTTTTGCTATAATGTAGTTACATGGTGGTATAGGCAGTTAACACTTTATGGAACCGACCTCAATTTTTTTGTACATTTTTTCTGAAATTTTTCATGTATTTTTCATATATATTTTTTAATATTCCACCCCAGGCCATTAAGCTAAAGGAAAAGTTGCATTTACACAGGGTTAAAATATCTTACAATGAGAACAGTAAGTATTGGTTGAGGTTCATGTTCCTTCTATCACTCAGCTCTCTCTGGCCACACTGCACACCCAGAGTATTAAACGCTGCAAACTGTTCTCCAAAATCAGTAGTATCAAGGCCTAGCTCTATGTTTGGGAGTGAACGGGGGAGAGAGAGGAGAGGGTAGGGCTAGCGATCGCCTTGTTCGATGCCATGAGGGTGTCCAATGGAAACGGCTTTCTCCCTACGACATCCTGCAGGAAGTGGGGTGGACGCGTCTGACATGCAGGGTTTTTGTCGAACCGTTCTGGCTTGGCCTGCTGATGGTTCCTATCCTGAGGGCCAGGTTGTCAGCTGTCCTCCCCGAGCTGGGCCTGAGCCTCAGGCCGCCCAACGGACCAGGAAGCCCAGAGTTATCTTCCTTGAATTTGGTCTCACCGCCACGCAGCCCCAAGACGGGGTGACCCCATAAGCAGGGGGAGACGTGGGGACGTGCCTCTCGCCTACCTAGCCAAAATGACAGGAGGGCGGGCACCTGAGCTGGGGCCTGTGTGTGTCACAGCGGTGCACACCGGACAGCCCTGTCACTCTCGCTGCCCCTCCCCCTGCCCCTCCCCCCCACCTCCTTGCAGTGTCTTGGAACCAACCTGGCCCCAAAGCTGGACACACACACGGTCATGAGAGCTGAGAATCAAGTATGGTTACAAGAATTCCAGGAAAGTTACAAAAGCCCATGTCCTCCAGGCGCCATTGGAGACCAGCCCCCCTGTGGCCCCACCCCTGCAGCCCCCTGTGCCCTCATGCCAGGGAGCGGCCAGGGCTCTGGAGGGCGGTAGCAGCACCTTAGTGTTCAGCCCCAACACTGAGGGGCCCACAGCGCTCACCTGCCGGCTACCCACTGCTTCCTCATGGCCCAAGGAAAACCTCACCTCTCTTAGCTTATTCGTTGAGCAGTGAGCCACGTGGCAGGTGGCGTGGCCCTCCAGCGAGCCACACGGCCTTAGCTTAACTTAGCTGGCTTTGCTGATCCAGACCCCAGGGAGGAGCCAAGGTCCTGTGGTTTCTTCCTGAGAGATGGGAGGGAGGTTCTGGGGAGCCGTGCACCTGCTGCTCTGGCCGCCAGGAAAGCCCAGGCCCTCGGAGCATGGGCAGCAGGACCGGCTCCTCTCCTATCTCTCTCTGCTCACCCTCAGTCACTGAGTCACCCTTCTCCGTGGTGAAGGGGCTAAGGGAGACCCTTGGAGTGGTTCCGCGGGCAGATGGGCCTTGGGGGACAGGTGGTCGCCTTGGCGAGAGGAGCAGGGACGTTGTAGGCGCTTCTCAGCTGTGCCGCGACCCCGGCCACGGAGCCTTCTCCTAACAGAAGCCTTTTCCTCTCAAGCTTTTGGGTCGAAATGTGCCTGGTTTGGGTCTAGCCCAGCCACCGGACACAGGCATGGAGGCCAGGGGCCCCTTCCAGAAGAACCCAGCCACAGCCAGTTTGCTTCTGGAGCCGCCCTGGCTCCCTTCTCTCTGGGGGAAACGTGGCCCCTGCCCCTCCCCAGCCACTGAGAGCGGCTGAGGAGAAAATGGGGTACGGTTCCCGCCTCCAGTCCGTCCTTGCCCTCGCTGAGTTTGGGGGGGGGGTTCTGAGCTCTCTCAGAGAACCTCAGAACGGGGAAGGGGCTTCCTCAATGCCACCCCCAGTTCTTCAAACATTTGACACTCCACGCCGAGCCTTCAAGAACACTTCATTCAATGCCCAAGACCCTGCTCACCACGCTAAGATGGGTTCGACAGCTCGGACCGCAAAAGGGTCTCTTGTGAAAAGTAGACACGAGTAAGCGAGGGGGACAGGGGTTCCTGGCACCCACCCCCACCCACCGAGACCCTGGGCAGCTCCAGGGCAGGGCTCTCACTCGTCAATGTCAAGGTTTCTCTCAGCTCAAGCCAGGAACCCACTCTGTGTCCCGGCCCTGAGCCTAGCGGGGCTGGCACTCCTCACGGGCAGCAAGCAAGGCATAAGGTAGAAAGGGAAGTGCTGTTGGCCGGGGACTCCCTGCTGGCAGGTCCTGCTTTGGGGACGGTCACTGTGTGCCATCAGCTTAGCTGATGGGCTGGGGCCAGGTGCCAAACCCCAGCAGCAGGTGTCAAGTTCAGGCAGACAGGGGACCCCTCCCACCCCAACCTCAACCCTTGGACAGGTGGGAAGTCTGGCTTTCAGGGATGCATCCTGCCATGGAGACAGCGACCCACGGGAGCTCACGAGGCCAGAGAGACAGGCTGTATTCTGACGCCCTGGGGATAAGACAGGTAAGGGCAGGGCAGGCTGGAAGGCAACAGGGGGAGGAACGCGGAGTCCCCACGCATCCCCACCTGTGAGAGTGGCCAGTGGGCAGCCACGGAAGGGCCCTGAGCCTGGCCACGCAGCTTCTGCGCTGCTCCTAACCCTCTGCTGCCGTGGCCTGAAGCCAGAGCTTCAGTGTTCGGGGTCCAGGACACGGAGATGCGGCCCACAGGGGCCAGTGCAGGACCAGGAAGGGAGAAGCACCTGCAGGTCTTCCTGGAGGGGCCCTGAGGGGGCTCCAGCCCCGAGCGGACGAGCGGACGGAGAACAAAGCAGCCCAGCTCCTGCCCACCAGCAACAGTAGCCTGGCGGGGCGTGGAGGGGGGTCGGGTGTGTTCTTGGTTCCTCCCCTGCAATGTCCACTCAGAGTTGTCACCGAGGAGTCGCCCCTGGGGCCGCAGTGCTGGGTGGCCGCGGGCTCCTCAGCCTCCCACGCCTCTCCTCTGCCACCCACTCCTCCAGGGGACCCAGCACCCAGACGGCCAGCAGCACTGTGTGTGCTCTCGGGAAGAAAGGACCATGGGGGCTGCAGCTGACCCCGCAGGGCTGACACAGCCACCGGCCTGGTGACCAGGGGTCCCACAGAATGGGAACGTGTGGACAAGACAGGGCTGTCCCGGCTGCTGGTCTGGGCGGGAACCTAACTTTGACTCAAGGTCAAATTCAGCAGGGCGGGAGTGAGGGGGGAGGGGTTGGGCAGAAGGGCCTTACAGTGGATGTAAAGTTGCAAAAAGGGGCCTCCTGGCTTTCTCTACTGCCTTCGCCAGGGAGGGGCCGGCACCTGCTGCCCCCTCCCTCCCAGCGGTCCACGGGGCCTCTGACTTGGGGCGGCCGAAAGTGCTGTGGGTCAGGCCCCTGGGCCAGGCCAGGTTCCTAAAAGGAAAGTTGAGTGGGGGAGGGCTGGGGGCCTGGAAAGCATGGGCGTGGCCACAGCCCCGAGGCCGGGGAGGGCAGGGCATGGGGCAGCGGGGGCCCTGTCATGTGGCCCAGGAGATGGCCGCACTGTGCTCCTTGGCCTTCATGCGCAGAGCCGCGATGCTGGAGGTCTTGCGATCCGGCTCGCCGTTCAGCTCGTAGCCGTTGAGGCCTGGGCTGAGGCCTGCCGCTCCAAACAGGCTGCCCATGTGCGTCTGGGCCACGTGACCGCCAGCCCCAGAAACACTCAGGAAGTCGGTGACGCTGCTGGCCCCAGAGCCAGGCGGATGGGCGTGAGGGGACATGCAGGCAGGCACCGGGTCACAGGGGACCACACAGGCTGGCACTGGGGACGCAGCCCCGTTGTTGCCGATCCAGGACGGGTTCTGAATCTGGGGAGAGTGAAGAGACAGGTGTCAGGCCCGCTGCAGGAGGGCGGGGTGGGAGGGGTCTAGCTCCCTGCCCGAGGCCATGCTCATAATGAAAACATGCTTGTGGCATAGCGGGTAAAGCCACCACCTGCAGTGCTCACAACCCCTATGGGTGCCGGTTTAAGTCCTGGCTGCTCCACTTCTGATCCAGCTCTCTGCTGTGGCCTGGGAAAGCAGTGGAGGATGGCCCAAGTCCTTGGGGCCCTGCACCCACATGGGAGACCCAGAAGAAGCTCCTGGCTTTGGACTGGTGCAGCTCCAACCATTGAGGCCAATTGGAGAGTGAACCAGCAGATGGAAGACTGACCTCTCTCTCTCTCTCTCTTTCTCTCTCTGCCTCTCCTTCTCTCTGTGTGTAACAGACTTTCAAATAAATACATAAAATCTTATTTAAAAAAAAAATGCTTGAGTGTTGAACCTTGACGGACAACACCAAGACGCCCACCCACAGGGGAAGTGGGATCACGCAATGGATCCTGGTCCCAGGGCCAGGCCAGCAGCAGATAGTGAGTTAGTCATAAGCATTGAACTTGACTTCAGCAGGACTGGTTAAAGGGCTGGCTGATGGCCCAGTCCCCTCAGCCCAGCAGGTGTCCCCATTCGGATGCCCTGTAGGCTTGGTCTCTCCACCCGTGGACAGTGGCTGTGTCTCCCTCATCTCCCAAGGGCACCTGAGGAAGGTGAGATGATCTCAACTCACAGAGCTCTGGCGTCCAGAGCAAAGCCCTGGGCTCCAGGTTTGTGGGTGGGAAGCAGGGGGCCTAACTCCTCCCAGAAGCTAAGGTCAATGGCTGAGCTTCTGGGACAACACTGAGGCTGGAGAACTGAGGGTGGAAGGGGCTGCCTCAGAAGGCGACAGAAGGATGGACGGCTACAGGCCCTGGGGAGGCCGAGGGTGGACGGCCACAGGCCCCGGGGAAGCCGAGGGTGGACGGCCACAGGCCCCGGGGAGGCCGAGGGTGGACGGCCACAGGCCCCGGGGAGGCTGAGGGTAGCCAGGCACACATTATCTTCCATCCGGGCAACTGCCATCCCTTCCCTCACCAGCGTCACATTGTGGTGCCGCCCAAGTGTTTCACAGGAGGTGGACACGGGGCATGGAGGACGAGACCCTGCGTGTCTTAGCTATGCACATGGGGGTCTCAGTGGCCTCAAGCAGGCTTCTGCTGGCCTGGCCTGCCCTCTGGCCACCCCAGATCCTGAGGGTCATCTAATGGTTGGCAGACTGGCCATGCCACGTGTACCCCCTGGGCTCAGGCCACTGGGAGCTGGTGGGTGCCTCACTACTGTGGCTTACAAGAGGCCTGGGATTGGCCATCTGTGATAGGAGGGTGAGGGGGGCTCTGGATCTCAGGCAGCAGCGACAAGGCCAAGGAGATAGGATGAGAATTCAGTCCTCTAGGGACCCAGGGAGGCTGGGTTTGTGGGTTGGGGAGGGGGAGGGGGAGGGGCTGGAGCTGCTGCAGACAGCGCTTGTAGAAAGAGCCCACCTTGCTCAGCCGCACCTCCCACCAGCCCTGGCTGTAAATCCTGAGGTCGTGGAGGAAGGTGCAGAGCTGGTCCGGGTGCGAGCCCAGACGCCCATCGCTAGCCGGGCACCGAGAGAGGCAGGAAGGAGAGAGAGGGCTTCCCGTGCGGCTCGCGGGCTGCCTGCGGGGAGGGGCCAGGCTTGGCGCCTCTGCTGCGGGGGTCTGAGGGCCGTCAGGAGTGGGCTTGGCCGAGAACGCAGCTCTGCAGGGGCCTCCTCGTCCCTCGGCACCTCGCCGAGCACTGCAGGACGCTGCTGGCACCTGGGAAGATGCAGCAGGAGGGCGGGTGGTGCACACAGAAGCCGGGGAGAGCCCAGCGCCTGCAAACCACCTCTGCGACCGTGCAGTTCTCGGGCGAGTCCTGGCAGTCTCCTTACCATCAGCAGCTTACAAAAGAGCTGGGGTGGATACCTCCATGGTGCCCAGTTTCCAGGTGGAGAAACTGAGGCTCAGACAGCTGGACACTTGCGTGAGGTGAGAAAGGCCTGGGGCTCGGAGGGACCTCAACCTAGGGACTTGGATTTCCATCTCTCTCTCTCTCTCTCTCCCTCTCAAATAAAAAGAAATAAAATAAAGGGAGCTTCCTGTTAATGCACAGCCTGGAAGAGTGTACCAGGGCCCCTGCCACCCACATAGGAGACCCAGATGGAGTTCTTGGCTCCTGACATCAGCCTGGCCCAGCCTCAGCCATGTGGGCATTTGGGGAGTGAACCAGAAGATGGAAGATCGATCTCTCTCTCTCTCTCTGCCTCTGCCTTTCAAAGAAATAAAAAAAAAAAAAAATACCATTCCATGTTCATCTTCACCTGGCCACGAGCCTTCCAAATTTCACAACTCTTTTTCCCAGGGGCCACTGCGAGTGAGAGCTGGTAGCCTGCAGCCCCGGGCCTTCCACCCGCCCCGGTCCTGATGCCACAGCTTTGGCTTGGGTGTCCCCCAGAGGGCCACAATGAAAGGCGCAGTCCCCAGAGTGGCACAGTGAGGAGGGGTTGGGAGGTCCCTGGGTCATTGGGGGCGTGCCCTTGGAAGGGACTGGGGGACCCCAGTCTCCCTCCAGCTTGCCATTGGGTGCCATAAGCTCTTCCCCATACACGTGTTCCCGCCATGGTGTGTTACTACCAGCTGCCCTCACTGCACCCCAGACCAAGGGGCCAGCCCATCTTGGATGCTGTTCCCCCAAAGCTGTGAGTTCAAGACCTCTTTTTCTCTTTAGAGTTTGCTGCCTCGAGTCTTCTGTTACAGTGATGGAAAGCTGAGCTGGGGCAGGGGCCAAGGAGGCAGGGGAAAAAGGGGCTCTCACTGTCCCCACCGTCCCTTCCCTGAGCCCAGCCAAATCTTGGACAATGATGATGATGTGATGGGCAGAAGGAGCTCTGAGCCACCCACACTGAGCTGGAAACAGGCACACACTTGGAATGTGGCTCAGGGGCAGCCATCTCCATGGACTTGGCTGCTCCCAGGGCCCGTTCTCAGAGTGCCCGGGGCTGGGGAACAAAGGGGCCATGGCAGTGACTTACCTGTGCATAGTTCTCAGCGCGGGTGAGGAGGGGAAGCTCGTAGGCTGTGGAGAAGTGGGTTCGAACCTGTTGCATCTGCCCAAAGCGCTCCCTCTTCCTCCACTTGGCTCGGCGGTTCTGGAACCAGACCTGCAGGACAAGGTGGCCGACACAGGGGTCAGGCCATGCACATCGCCCCCTTTGAGCGCCCACTGGGCCCAGTTGTTGGTGTGTCGGGCTGCAGGGCCACAGGTAAGGTTACCCTCTGCCTGTGTCTCGCAGAGCTTTCTGTCTGGAAGCATCGACACTGGGCTGGAAAAGCAGCCTGGTATTGGGCTAGAAACTGTTTTCCTGCTTCAAAACCTACAGCAGGCAAGCATTACACACACAAGACCCGTCACTAGTCATCTCGCTAGCAACCATCTAACCAAGCTCAGCATTAGGGTGCCGGATCCTCAGAGGGCCACAGGCTCCCTGGGCAACCCAAGGACAGCTGTGACGGTCACACGGGGCTTCCAGGAGGCTCGGTCCAGCACTTGAGGGTCTTGACCTCCCCCCATCCTCTCTGCAGCCTTCTTGTGGGAAACAGAGTCTCCCAGCTCTAAACCTTGACATGTGTAAGCAGGGGGAAGCCCTTGTGGAATAAGAGGGGCTTTTCTGGGGAAGAGGGTCAATCAGGGAAGGCCTCCTGGGGAAGAGGACCAGAGCTGGGCCCTGAGTGGTCAGTGGGAAGGAGCAAAGCCCAGGCCTGGATTTAGAAGCAGCAACGCGGGTCTGGAAGACAGGGGAGGCCAGGGCAGGGGAAGCAGTGGGATATAAGGAAGCCAGGAGGCTGAAGCTGGGTCTTGGAGGCCCTTGAATGACAAGAGAGGGGCTTGCCCTTGGCTGTGTAAGATCTCCTGCAGGGGGGTGGCCTGGTGCCAAGGGATGGCGGAAGCCCACCCACCACTGGGCGTGGGGTGGGCAGGGGACACTGGTTTGCCTGGAGACTTGGCTGGAGAGGGGACAGCTCCTTGGTGGGCAGTGTTGGGTCCTTTTCCTCTGCAGGAACATTTCTAGGGACAAGAGCCCTTGGGGTCTGCTCCCCTTGGCCCGTGACTTGGATGCAGACACAGGTGCCAAATGCTGCCCCCGCTGTCTGGGTGAAAATGCTCCCATGCCTACCGTGAGCAGCAGTAGCAGGAGCCATGCAGCCCGACCCCTCTGCGTGGGAGCAGCCGAGCCTCTCCCAGGAACCACTGTTTGGAGGGAGAAGGCCGATTGGCCTTGGAGGGAAGCTGACCAATAGGCTCCGGGGAGCATGGCTATTGCCAATGGTCTCAGTTTCTGCATCAGTCAAATGGGACTGACATCTTTACAGGCACAGGGATGACGCCTCTCATGCCAGCAGCAGGGGAGATGATGGGAAATTCTGCCACCGGGTCTTTAGAATACTCCGTATTTGTTTACCTTCTGCTCCTGACCTTTCTCGCTGTCTTTTTCTAGAGGGGAGAGGTCAAAAGGTCAAGGGATATGGGTCTCATGTTAGTGCAGGAGCAGAGAAGAGATGCTATCCCCACTCCTCATTCTGCTCCAACTCGATTTCCCCGTCCTAGCTCAGGTACACAAGCGTGCGTGCTCCGGGCACCGTGCGTGCGTGTCCACGCACTCCTCCCGTGCACTGCACCACTTGGTTCTGAGTTCCTCCACTTCTCCATCTGCACCGTGGTGTGGGAGAATGGCTCTTCCTGCGTCCTCCATGGAGACCGGCTTCCTCTGGGCTGGGCGGGGGGATGGGGGGTGGGGGTGGGTCTCAGCCCTGCCCCTGAACCTCCAGGCCCAGGCTTCCCACTGGGAGCTAAGGGCCCAGGGGGTCTCCCCTCTGTACTGCTGAAACGGGATCCCCCTTTATCAGTGGCCTGGGCTGGGGGGCTGGGGGCAGGAAGAGAGAATGAATCAGAGGAGCTTGTTTTCATTTCATGTTTAATTTCCTGCAGGCTTAGCTCAGTCTTTCTGCTCCTGCCTCAGCCTCCCAGGGTTTGCTGTGGGGGGAGCTGAGAAGGGGGAAGGAGAGGGGGAGGAGGGCAGCCCACTGGAGGGAGACATCCTTGGCTCCTCTCTGGCTCTGGGGATGGAGCAAGTCCAGTCTCTTGTTGCTGGGGGCTCCCCAGTGACTGTGGGTTCTAGGTGGCTGTCGCAGTCAAGGGAATGTGGAGGTGGGACAGGGACCCAGGGCCGGGCTGGAGGGACCCAAGGGCAGAAGGAGAGGCCAGTGCCCATCAGGGGGTCTAGAAGTGCAGGGAGGCATGTGGGGCTGAGCGAGAGGGCGACAGGGCGCAGTGTCCGGGGGCAGGGGGCAGGCCGGAAGCTTCAGTGGAGGGCTCTCGGTGGAGATGGTTAGGAGGTGGGCAGTGGCGAGGGCCATGCAGGCCTACTGCTCCCATGGGTCCGTCTCTCTCTGGGCCTTACCCTGTGTGCAAGGCCCCAGTTTCAGCTGTGACTTTTGCAACCCGGTCAAGGCTTGAGCACAGACAGCCTGGCCGGTCGGCAGAATCCTCACCCCTAACCCAGGAGGCGCCAGGGCCACCCTCACAGGTGCTTACTGGCTCGCACCCACAGCTCCCGAGGCATGGCACACCCTTTCCTACCCGACCCAAGCGCTGCCGTGTCTCGGGACCCATCTCTGCGGTGCAACCCCTGGAAGGGGAGCTCACTGCCAGGTCCCAGTCGCGCCCCAGGACCACCCCGCTCCTGGCCACCCTGGCCCGGCCTCACTCAGCACAGGCCTCTCCCGAGGACCCGGCTGTGCAAGGAACCAACTGTCTTGGCGGAGGCCCCCTAACCGCAGCCCATCTGGGGCCGGGGCGGGGTGGCCTAGGGCGGGGAGGCCTCTGTCTTATTGTCTTCAGACACCAGCTGTGGTGATTGGAATCCCAGACAGCAGAGAGAGGCCCCTACAGCCCCCGGAGCAGGGCCAAACCCCAGGCTTCTTCCCAGGAAACGTCCGTCTTGGGACTCCTGTCGCTCCCTCCCTGTCCCCACTGCCACTCCACGCCAGGCACCTAGCTTTGCCACCAGCTGAGTGTGAGCGCTGAACAAAGTCTGCAGAGCCAGGCAGGGGGTTCCATCTCAGCCCCACCCCCTAGGGCACTGCCAGGCTCAGGGCTCAACCCAGAGGTCTGACGCACACGACGATCCCACCCACCCTGCTGCCGTTATACAAAGAAAAAGACTCGAAACAATCTGGCACGAGTCCCGGGCCAGCAAACCGAAGGCAAAGAAGCACCGGACTGGAACCCAGGAGGCCTCGATGCCAGGGTCCCCACTGGTACTGGGTCCCGGCCGACTCTGGGTGACCAGGTCCCACCTCGGGGCCTCTTCCACCTCGGCTGTCAGAGGAGATGGAGCGACCTGTACCCACAGTACCATTCTGTGAGTCTATGGCCTTCCCATTAGACAATAAAACATGCGACCCATCAGGGTTTCCCTTTCTGCCTTGGTTGCCAGGAAGCTCAGGGTTGATGATCCTTAGCCTAGAGTTTTTGACATCATGACCTCTCTATTTCAGCACATAATTCTATTCTTACATTAAAACATTAAAATAAAAGCTTTGGAGCCAGCGTTGTGGTGCAGCAGGTTAAGCTGCCGCTGGCAATGCCAACATCCTACGTCAGAGCGCTGGTGCCAGTCGCAGGTGCTCCGCTTCTGATCCAGCTCCCTGCTAACGCTCCTGGGAAAGCAGCAGGAGGTGGTCGAGGTATTTGGGTCCCTGCCACTCATGTGGGAGATTCAGATAGAGTCCCCGACTCCTGCCTTCAGCCTGGTACAGGCCCAGCCATTGCAGCCATTTGGGGAATGAACCAATGAGTGGAAGATCTCTCTCTCTCTCTCTCTCTCTCTCTCTTTTCCTTTCAAATATATAAAATAGCTCTTAAAAACATGAAATAACAAATGTTTACTTGTAAGTGGTCTCAGCTGTTTTTGAAGTAGGCCTAAGAGTGTGTGTGCCTAAGTAGGCCTAAGTGTGTGTGTGCGCACACATGTGTGTGTGTGCGCGTGCGTGTGTATGTGTGTGCAGAGGCAACACTCCGCCTTTGCTGTGGGGCAGCATCTCAGCATCGTCTCTCTGTTTTTACTGAAGAGGTCATCGTCCTTTTACTGCACAGGGAGTCCTGACGCTGGGTACCATGCGACAGACGCACACGCGACAGAAGAGTGGCTTTTCCCACCTCAACACAGCACCTCCAGGAGCGTCCCAGACTTCATCAGCGGCCCCCTTTCTCCACTGTTGCAAGAGCTCCGCCTCCATTGTGCAGCTGGAGGGCAGGGTCGGAGGCGCTGGCTGTGCTACCTGGAAGGCGGAGCTTGGCGTTTGCCCCGCTAAGCGGCAGCTCCAGCTTCCGTGGGCGGCTTCTGTCACATGTGCTTTAGCTACTCAGTGGCCTCTGCTTTCCTCCTGGCTCTCTGGCCCAAGGAGGTCTGAGGGTCTACGCATACTTATTCTTTGCTTTGATCTCCTCTAATTGGTGGGAATACGGTGACAATCAGCGCGTGCGCTTGGGAAGCTCACCTTCTAGAAGGAGCAGACAAAATAATTTTGCCAGGCACAAATTCTAGCAACAAGACCGAATAGGGTCACGTGATAGCAGGTGGCCTGCTTGTGCTGTGTGGTGCTGGTTGAAGCTATTTTGCGTTGCACTGCATCAAGTTGGGTTGGGTTCCAGGGTGTTGGGTTGGGTTGCGCTGAGTGAGCCGTGTTGGGCTCTGCTGTGTTGTGCTGGGTTAGGTGCTGCTGGTTGAGTGTGGGGATGGGGGCTCCTGCTTTAGCCGCTGTGGTCAGGGAGACTCAGAGGATGCACGCTGAGTTGGGGGCTGACAGATGGCAGAAGGGGCAGCCATCCCAGGCAAAGGGACGACGGGGCCACTTCTGCTTCTGCCAGGGGGTCGCCGCAGACGCCTTTATGTTTGACCCGTGTCCTGCCCCAGACTAGGACTTCCAGTAGCTCATGAGAGGGCCCAGAATCTCATACCCAGTGGGGTCTGGAAGCCCAGGTGGCCGGCGTCCTGCCCCTCAACCCGAGGCACCCTCCCCCGCCCCGGTAGAGAAGCCCGATGGGAAAGTGGATACAGGTAGAGAGGCTATGGCTGGGGGCAGGGGCACAGCGAGCAGGCGGGGCACCTCCCCACCCCGGCTCCGCCCGTCCGGCCCAGGGAGGCCCCAGCCCCAGGCGGCCCTCACTGACCTGCACGCGGGCCTCGGTGAGGTCCGTCCTCATGGCCAGCTGCTCGCGCGCGTACACGTCCGGGTAGTGCGTTTTCTGGAAGACCTTTTCCAGTTCCTCCAGCTGGTAGCTGGTGAAGGTGGTGCGGTTCCGCCGCTTCTTGCCCTTGTTGCTCTCCGAGTCGGCCTTCTCCAGCGGGCTCGGGAGGTCGGCGCTGGCCCGCTCCTGGGGCGCCTTCACGCCAGCCTCCTTCCCGCTGAGGTAGCTGCTGTCCATCCCCACGGGGTCCGAGTCCGGCGGTAACTCTGGCTCGCCCAGGGAGCTCTCCTTGGCTGGGGGGGTGGGGAAGGACAAGGTCAGAAACAACACTGCACCAAGCGAGTGGGGGCAGGGTACTGGGGGACTCCAGTCCACACCCTCTCCTCCTCCCAGAAGCACAGTGGAGGGGAAGTTGGGAGACTTTGCTTCTAGTCCTGCGTGGGCAAGTCCTGCTCGGAGCTTCCCTGCCCACATCCCTGCCGTGGGACTCCTGCTTGGCCAACTTGACTTCCATCACCTTTGACCCCACCCCTGGGTTCCACAGGAGCTGTGGCGCCTCTGCCCCAGGTGTTAGGGGTCACCTCCCCTCGCCCTTCAGCCTCCCCTCCCCCCCACTGCTGTCACCTCCTGAGAACACAAGGGTCGTCCTTTCTTGGGGCGGGACAGCTTTGAGGGTCGCCGTGCCCTTGACAAACAGGCTCCTGCCCACTCTATCCTTGTGACCTGGCTGCTGCCATCCGGGGCCACTGCTGTGTGACGTCATGGGGTGCCCCAGAAGCTCAGGGCTGGAAGGAACTCACCATCCACCCATGCAGGTGGTGGATGAGGAGGTGGAGCCCGCGTGGAGGGGGCAGGAAGTAGCGCGTCTGTGTCCGATAGCTCAGCCAGCATCCTAGGCAGACTAGCCCCCCAGGGCATGGACTTTGCAGCCCGCCCCAAGGCATCCGGTACTGAGGACTCTCTAGCTCTCTGCTTCGGGCAGAGTTCATTTAATCACCCCGGGCCTCAGTGTCCCCCTCCAGAAAATGGGAGTGAAAAGACCTGTGGGATTTTCCCCATCAGGGCAGTAGTGAGCAGCAAAGAGGTTAGCAAAGAAGGCACTCAGCATAGCACTGGCTGTGTAGGTAACTCCCAGTCCCCGTGTGGATTCGCAGGCCTGGGGCCCCGGGAGGACCAGCTACCTCCGACCCGGGGAAGTTCCCCGAATGTGGGGGTCTCTGCATCCCGGAGCCCAGGCCGGGCACCCATGAGCACCACGGGGAGCACACCCACCGCGGTGTCTGGAGTGCAGGCGTGAGGCCCTCTCTCGCCACACTCCCTTGTCTGTGACGTGGGGAAAGGGAACCTTGGGGAGCTAGAGGAAGCAGCTGATGAATGAGGCACCTGGGGAACACGGGACAAGGCCTGTCCCACGCACAGGTTCCCATCATCACAGCAAGCATGGCGGGCAGGTCCCAGGGCAGCTGAGAGGGACAACTGGCTGTGACATTATCATCCCCTCTCCAGGACACCGAGCAGAGAGAGGAGAGGTGTTTCCCGAGGAGGGTGCAGAGGCCACGGGGTCATGTGTGTGTGTGAGAGAGAGAACAGCCGGGACATCACACATGACACCACATGAGTCCAGGCACACGCATGCGCACGTACACCCACACACAGACACACGGACAGGCACACAGGCACACTCGGCCACAGCTTCAGTGACAGCATTATGCAAACTGCAGCTGGTAGCTGTGCCAAGAGCTTTCAGCAAAGATATTTATCTTCCTGGCAGACAAATAAGTTTTATGTTTTGGGTTTTTTTTTTTTTTTTAAGGAAATAAATCCCACCCAGCTTCACCAAAAATAAACAACCCTGTTATGCAACTTCCTGGAGGCCAGACCGCGGTGGGTGCGGGGTGGGCAGCCCCTGCCCCCTCCTGCCCCAGCACTGGCTCCTGGGCCCCCTCTTGTAACCGTGTGCGCGGCGCGGTGCGGCACTGGGCAGGGGGAGCTCCAAGCTGCAGGAACCGCAGGTCGGTGGGGACCCGCTCCGACTCCTGCCTTCAACTAAGGAGAAAAAATCTAGAGACAGGAAGGACCCTGCCCTGACTTCCCGCAGAGCACCAGCCCCTGCGGCCCTGGCCTGCGGGCTTGAGCCCCATTCCCAGGGTCACGGGCACGGGCAGAAGATCCCCAGGGAGCAGGGAAGAGGGCCCTGGCATCACCACAGGAACTGCGCTGCGGCCTCCCACCCCCTCCCCATCCTGAGGCTGGGCCCCATTTAGACAACCAGGGAGAGCTCGGCTGGTCTGAGCGACAGGCCAGGGCCCTCGGGGGCTCAGCTGAGACCCCGGATGTAGTGGTCGGTTCCAGCCTCCCGCCGCCTGGCCGCGTCCCCGCTGGGGGACGGTTCTCCAGCTTCCGGCACAGCGGGACTGTTGTTCCCGAGACCCAGGCCTTCCCCGTCGCCCCCGGGCCTGGGCTACACCCCCAGGGCCCTTCCTCAGGCAGCCCCATGGCCCTGGGAGCCAGGGCCACACCTCTCAGCATCTGCGTGCCTTCTAAGGAGCTGCCGTGGTCCCCACTGCTGTCCTGCCTGTTTGAGACAGATGAGGGCTGGCCCCACACAAACCTAGTACACTGTTCCCCACCTGGACTGCTCCCCCAGGGGCCTGCACAGGGGCTTGTGTCAGGATCCAGCTCGCCCTGCAGAGTCCGTCTCAATATTACGGTCACCATGAGGCTGGGTCACTCCAGAGCAAAGGAACCCACAGACCACCTTGGTTTCCCCAAGCCCCCAGCGCCAGCCATCAGCCTAAAATATCCGTTCTTTGCAGCTGGCTTCCAAGATCGGTCAAGCACCAGCTCCTCCAGGCAGCCCTCCCAGACTGCGACTGTCCTCTGCCCTGTCTCAGCCTCCCCAGTCATCACCTGTGTTTGCCAACCAGCACCTGATCAAGCTGTGGGTGTCCAGTTCTGTCTGCAGGATGTCACCTGCCTAGAACCGGGGCCTCCGGTCATTTGCCCCTTCTCAGCTCACAGCTTAGCGTAAGACGGGGCAGACAGCAGAGCTGCCCTAAGAGGTTGCCCAGGAGTAAATGAGCGAGTCCTAGCAAGCCTCACTGACCGGCTGTGTTTATGGACCTACTGTGTGCCAGTGCTCTGCAGCGTGCGGGCTGAACCGGTTGAATGAACCGATGAACCTGCTTCCTGGGGAGGCTCCTGGTGGGCAGGGCGCAGCAAAGACGGCCATGCAAAACCCAGCGCCGCCTTGCAAGGCCGACAGCTCGCGTGGCGGAGGTGACACCTCCACGCAAGGAAACAGGGAGAGCCCGGGAGCAAGGAGGCAGGAGAGTCGCAGGGGAGGCGCTAAAAGGTAGGCCACCGTCCTGGACGCCCAGGGCAGGGCCCGCCGGGAACCCACCGAGCTGCTGGGAGACAGCAGCGTGGCGGGCTGTCGGGCAGGCTTTCCTCAGGGCTCGGGGCTTCCAGAGCTTGCGGAGGGCGCGTGGGGGCAGGTCACCCTGTGAGACAGCGTCATCGCCATCCCCCATCCTCCGGGGAACAGCTCCCGTGGGGACTGGGGACTAGCTCTGTGCTGCTGCCCCTCCCACAGCGGGTGGCGGGGAACCTGGAGGGGTTTATCCCAGGGCCAAGGCTGAGGGGTCCCAAACTACAGAATTCCCATCTGCAACTTCCCCAGTCTTTTTAAAATTTTTTAAGTATTTTTTTTAAAGATTTATTTTATTTATTTGAAAGACAAAGTTACAGAAAGAGGTAGAGACAGAGAGAGAGGTCTTCCATCTTCTGGTTCACTCCCCAATTGGCCACAATGGCCAGAGCTGCGCCGATCTGAAGCCAGGAGCCAGGAGTTTCTTCTGGGTCTCCCATGTGGGTGCAGGGGCCCAAGGACTTGTGCCATCTTCCACTGCTTTCCCAGGCCATAGCAGGGAGCTGGATCAGAAGGGGAGCAGCTGGGACTAGAACCGGTGCCCATATGGGATGCCGGCGCCTCGGGCCAGGGTGTTAACCTGCTGCACCACAGCGCCAGCCCCTAATAATTTATTATTTTTTTTTAAAGGCAGAGATACAAAGAGAAGGGGTTGCTGGGTAAGCGGAGGAAAACCCTTTCTTACTTCCCTGGACCCTCCCACTCACCCTGGTGCCACCGAGTGGCATGGCGGGCTCGGTTCACTTCCAGGCAGGCAAGCAGGGGAGCTGAGATCGAAGGAGAAAGAACGCCTAGAGCCGTCCAGAGTGAGAGAGCACTGGTGGCCTCCGTGTGTGCCTTCCCGCCGTGCGCATGGACGGGCGCCCCAGGGCACGTGGCCTGAGTCTGCCTCCAGAAATGGGTACAGGGACCATGCGTGCGGTGGCTTGTGGGCAGGTTTGTGGACGAGATGTGCATGCTGGCCTGGTCAAGTGCAGGCTCACGGGTGGGCTGCGGTGCCTGCAGGCGTACATGCAGCTGAGTGTGTGTGTGCGAGTATCCATACCTGCAGAGACAGGTGTGGATCTGGACATGGGTGACGTGTGTGTGTATGTGTGTGCCCAGGCCATGCATAAGGAGTGGGTGGCTAAGGGGGCTGAGTAATTTTATCCCCCATGGTTTTGATTACATCTATTTTCCCTTCAAACATCTGCTTTGCGGGGGACATGCCGCTCGCTCTGTTCTCAGCGAGCCGGCCCCACACACCCCGTGGCGGCGCGCACAGCACCGATATGATCTCCTTAAACTAAACAGGCCAGCATGGGGCCCTTTCATGCCATTTAAAGGGCACTGACTAAACCCACTGCTGTCCAAACAGTCGGGCGGGGGTGGGGCGGAGGTTAAAGGTGAGCCATTGATCATGTCCCCACCCCACCTCATCTGCCTCTTCGATGTCCCTACTTTAGCTCAGGGCTCTGCAGATAATGCTGGAACTAGATGATGTTGCAACAAGTGTGCACGGAGCCCATCTGGGGGCCCTGGGTTGAGCGGAATGGTGTCCGCCCTCCAGGGGTGACAGTCTACAGAGCAGGGTTGGGTGCAAGTGCTGGGGCTCAGGCCAGCCACTCCGAAGCTGGCGTGGGCACACCTGTCCACCAACACCCACCAACCGGACAAGCAAAGCGTGCGACACTGCCCGGCCCCCAGCAGGCGAAGGAGGGAAGGGGGTCTAAGTGGAACCGGGGACAGCTGAGGGGCAGCAGGGAAAACCAAGGACATCCAGAGAGGCGTGGAGCTCAGTTCATAGCAATGTGATTTTTTTTAAAAAAATGGGCAAAATATTTGAACACAGAGAGCAGCAAGCAGATAAGCATGAGATGGTCTCAACCTCATTGCTGTTCTGCACGCTGCGGGGTGACACCGCTGCATGCCTGTTACCATGGCAACCCGGACCCCCCCACACACTGATGCCCAGTGACCACGAGGAGGCGGAGCAACTGGAGCTCCCCTCCGTCTCCGGTGGGGCAATGCTTGGCAGTGAATTTCAGAATGAAACAGACAGGACCCAGCAGTCCCGCCACAAGGCAGTTACTCTAAATAAATGAAGACTTTATTTGCAAATCTGTATACAAATGCTTACAGCAGCTTTGTTCCCCATCACCCCAAACTGGACACACCTCAGGGTCCTTTCACAGCTGTGGAGACCCCCAGGCAGTGCATAGTGTTCAGCAATGAAAGGAGCGGATGACACTGACATCAACAATGTCACAGGGAACCTCAAAGGCATCCTGTGGTCTGCAAACGAGGCTCATCCTGGGGCCGTGTCAGGGCACAACGCCACAAGTGCACCAGCATCCCTTGTGGGAGTCCCGGCTGCTCCACTTCTGATCCAGCTCCCTGCTAGTGCGCCTGGGAGGCCGGGGAAAAGCTCTGGGCTCCTGGCTTTGGCCCCGACCAGCTCCGCCCATTGTAGCCATCTGCGGAGTGAACTAGCAAATGGAAGCGCCCTCTCTCTCTCTCTCTCTCTCTCTCTCATTTTCTGTCACTCTGCCTTTCAAATAAATAATTTTTTCCTTTTAAAGAAGAAGCCCACCTCAGAACTTGCTGGGTGTGTGATTCCAGGTTGTCAAAATGTGACTTTCTGGGAAAGGCAGAGAGCTACAGGGCAAGAGAGCAGATCCTTAGACGCCAGGTGGCTGGGGGAGGGGAGGGCTTGTCTGGAAGGGGCCACCCTCGTGTGGGGGCTGCGCCGTGCTGATGGAGGCGGGAACACACCACTCTGGACCCAAGTGCACTAAATCTCATGAAATGATCATCAAAAAATTAATTTGTCAGCACATTTTTTAAAAATGTGCAACTAAAGAGAAAATGCAAAATCATGGTCAACTACATGAATGAAAAACTAAATAAAAAGTCGAGGGGTGGGTGTTTGGTGCAGCAGTTGAGACACTGCCTGGGATACCGCAGCCCAGATCGGAGCGCCTGAGTATGGGTCCCTGCTCCGCTTCTGATCCAGCCACGTGTCACGTGCACCCTGGGAGGCAGTGGATGGTGGCCAAGGCCCTGGGTGCCTGCCACCCAGGTGAGAGATCGAGACTGGGTGCTGGGCCCCTGGCTTCTGCCTGCCCAGCCACACTTGTTGCAGGCGTCTGGGGTGTGAGCCAGCCATGGAGGCTCTCTCTCCATCGCTTTCTCGCTCTCTCTTTTGCTGTCTCTGCTTTTCAAGTAAACATAAATTTTTTTTATTTGAAAGTGTATATGGCTTCCTCCAAAAATTCTACTTTTGGGATTTTATTCTAAAGGAATTATTAATGATGGGTCCAAAAATGTACCTAGAGAGGAAGTTCCTCACGGCATTGGTTAGTCTGCAGAAAAACTGACAATAACCAAAATATCCAAGCGTAGGGGGTGGGGGATGGGTTAAAGTTCCCGTAAGTGGAAGCCCCTTCCTGGCATTCACTATTGTGTATGTTTTTGTTTTCCCTTTGCTTGGTGCCTGTCCCTCCATCCCATAAAACAAACATGGAGGGGCCAAATATGTTTGCTTTGTTTACCCTTTCTGTCTGATGCCCAGTAGTGTAGCCAGCACATAGTAGGTGCTCCCCAAACAGCTGGTGAACAAATGAATGAAATTGCTATGATAGAACAGCATTTTGGTGCATGGAACAATGTTCATCTTGCGTTATGTAAATTCCGCTTTGACACAAGGGCAGGGAGGCTGTGGAGTATCTGTTCTTAGAAAACAGTAGAACTGGCCAGCGCTGCGGCTCACTAAGCTAATCCTCTGCCTGCAGCGCCGGCACACCGGGTTCTAGTCCCGTTTGGGGCACCAGTTCTGTCCCGGTTGCTCCTCTTCCAGTCCAGCTCTCTGTTGTGGCCCAGGAAGGCAGTGGAGGATGGCCCAAGTGCTTGGGCCCTGCACCCACATGGGAGACCAGGAGGAAGCACCTGGCTCCTGGCTTTGGATCAGCGCAGCGTGCCGGCCATGGTGGCCATTTGGAGGGTGAACCAACGGAAGGAAGACCTCTCTCTCTGTCTCTCTCTCCCTCACTGTCTAACTCTGCCTATCAAAAAACAAACAAACAAACAAACAAACAAAAAACTAGAACTTTCTTTCTGGTTACCTTTTTAACTTTGTTGCTTTTTTTTTTTTCTGGTGTGAGTTAATTTTCTATTTCTTTTCCCATGGACAGGTTAAGACATTACCTGAGAGCTGGGAACTTGGCCCAGCAGTTAAGTAGCTGTTTGGGACGCCCACCTCCCATATCAGAGTTCAAGTTCAAGTCCCAGCTCCTCCACTTCTGATCTGGCTTCCTGCTAATGTGCACCCTGAGAGGCAGTAGGTTGAGTATGGGGTCTCTGCTGCCCACACGGGGACCCCCATTGAGTTCTAAGCTAAGCTTCAGCTTAGCCCAGCCCAGCCCTGACTGTGGCACCTGGGGACTGAGCCAATGCATGCCTCATCTCTCTCTCTGTCTCTATCTCTCCTCTTTCTATACCTTTTAACTAAAATAAATAAATATTTTTAAAAGCTCATGAAAATGAAATAAAACATAAGCTTGCTTTAAAGAAAAAAAACCTCATTATCTGAAGGCAGCACTGGGAAGCATGTGGGACGCAGCTGTGGCTGGGTGCTGGGCTGGGTGCTGAGTGGGCCCTGGGGGTGGCCAGAGGGTGTTTAGGGCAGCTTGCGAGAGAGGCCATGGAGAAAGGCCTCACAAATGGGACCCTGGCTGAGACAGCCTGGGGACTCCGTGACACTGGTGACCCCTGGTGTCCCGGCTCCATCCGGCCCTGACCCTCCCCGAGGGCTCCCGTGGCCCCCAGGTCTTTACTGGACGTTCTGTTACTGGGACTTTCCGGTCAACCTGAACACCTTTCAAACAGATCCCCACCGTGGCATGGGGGCACAGCTAGGAGAGAGGACTGTCCGTTTGAAAGGCGGGGCTCATGGAGGCTTGGGTCTAGTTGTGTGAAACCTCCACCTGACTCGTCAGGCTGACAGCACGCGGGGCCCTGCAGGCAGACCCGCAGCCTCCCCACCTCACCCCCTCCCTGCACGCAGGCCCTGGCCCGGCCTCCCCTCCCGCAGGGCACAGCACAGACAACTTCCCTACCGGGATGTCCTGCCCCGAACCCGTGCCGTTGACCACCGCTGTCCCCGGGCTTCCTTCTCCCTTTCTCTAACTTCTGTGGGTTTTTCCTTCATTCCAGGAGTTCTATGCTTTATATGGTAAACTCAAAAAAAAAAGTATAACAAGTCAGAAGAAGAGACCAGTAGCACACACCCGCAAAACACACACAGGCACAAAACACACTTTTCTAAAAAATAACAGCTCATTTTTTCAACGTCACACTATATCCTCGCATCTGTCTGCATGGTTTGCTCTTCTGTGCCCGTTCTTAAGGGCTGTGTGGTATTCTCCAGTGTAGGCAAACTCTATCAAATCAACCCTCCACCGCTGGGTATCCAGGTTTCCGACAGAGATCATGACGGTTGTTGGATGAAGTCTCTAACGTTAAAGTTCTTGCTGCATTTGTGGTCATGACCTTAGGAACTCTAAGAAGGAATCACACTGAGTTAGAGCCAGTGTTGTGGCGGAGCCGGGAAAGCCACCGCCTGTGACGCCGACATCCCATAGGGGCGCCCGTTCAAGTCCCGGCTGCTCCACTTCTCATCCAGCTCCCTGCTGGTGCACCTGGGAAAGCAGTGGAAGATGACCCAAGTCCTTGGGCCCCTGCACCCACGTGGGAGACCTGGAAGAAGCTCCTGGAGCCTGACTTTTGGCCTGGCCCAGCCTTGGCTGTTGTGGCCATCAGGGGGAAGGAACCAGAGAATGGAAGATTCTCTCTCTCTCTTTCTCTCTCTCTTTCTCTCTCTCTCTGCAACTCTGCTTTTCCAATAAATAAATAAATCTTAAAAAGAGAGAAGTTCTCTTGCTTAAAAAAAATTACTGAGCTGAAGTGTGCACACGTCTTCCTGCCTGTCATATGTACGGCCGCGCTGTCTTCCAGAGACGTGCCCATGGCCTTAGCTACCAGCTGGCTGTCCGCCCACATCAGGACCAAAACTGGTCACAGTCCTGTTTTTGAATCTCCGCCAGCGTGCTGGATGGCAGCGAGACCATGTGGTCATTCACTTTTTTGCTGCAAACAAAGCGGAACCGCCCCTTGTTCTGTATGTCTTCTGTTGTGAGTGGCCTCCACCAGGTTTCTGAGGGTCAGCCAGTGGTCACCCTCCTTCCCCTAGACTGCTGGGCTGGGTCCACCTCTCCAACACCGAATTCTGCTTTAAGACACAGGCCCGCTGCTCACGAGGGCATGAGCCGCCCAAAGTCGGGGCCTGGAGCTGGGGCCCGGGGCCTGATGGGAGCAGGTGCTTTGGCTGTACCCTTGGACTTGATGCAAACCAGTGCATGCGCCTGTCTGGGAGGGAGGCCAGGGACGCTGTGGGAAGGGGGTTAGGTGGCCTTGGCCCCTCAGCACACAGTGCCCGTGTGGGGTGGCTGAGGCGAGGGGTGGCCAAGGAAATAAGCCACAGGGCAGGACATGGACAGCCAGAGACCTTGTGGCTGCACTGGGCCTGGACAAACCTCTTGGCTTCTGTTTCCTTAGCTCAGCAATCTTGCGTGAATCTCTGCCAGGGAGCAGAGTGAGAAGAGGTTTTTGGAGGGACCCAGCCCTGCAGGAAGTCAGGGCAGATGAGGAGTCACCCACGCTGGCTGCTCACCCAAAGGGCTGGTTCTCAGGCCCCTGCATTAGCAGTGCAGGGACCCGACACCCCACAGGTAACATCAAGCCTGCAGTTGCTCACAATGGCCACCAGGAGGCACTGCAGATCTAATAAATCGTCTCTGGCCTGGAGGTGGTGCCCCAAGGCCCCAGACGCAGGTGAGAGTCCTGGAAGTTGAGTGGACGCCTCAGGTCCTGCCTGGGAAGATTTGCCGGTCACGTGATTATGCAGCCCTACTACGTGTGCCACCTAGATGGATGAGCCGGTCCTCGCCCTTCCTCTCCCAGTCCTGAACATTAGTACACAGTAGGCTCGTTCAAAGCCCCTCTGAATTCTCCCACGGGAACCCTTATGAGCATCTCAGCCTTACATGTAGGCAAGCTGAGGCTCTGAGCCGCAGGACCCAGCAATGAGCCCCAGGCCTGAAACCTGAGCCCTCCGTGGAGACCCCTGGACATTCCTCAGCCCTGCAGCTGCTTTGACGCACAGTAGGTGTGCAGGGAGCATCTGTCAGACTCTGCAAGCCAAAGCTCCAGGTGACCCTGTCGCTGGGTGCCTGGCTTTCCTTGTGGCTGGCAGGCTTGCCCAGGGAGTCGTCAGCAAAGGCAGGGGCCAAGGCCCCTCCCCCACGGGCCACTCTACCCCCACATGGAAGTTCTCCCTGCTCTTCCCACGAGGTGGGGGCTCTCTCTCCTTCCCAGGAGAGGGAGTGGGCCTCGCAGAGCCAAGGGATTCACATGGAGCTCTCTCAAAGAACCCCGGGAGTGCTTTGCAAGTTAGAAAGCACTACCGCCTCTCTCTGCTCTGATTCTTGCCTCATTCCAGCCACATGGAAAATGTGCCCATTTTGCAGCCCCAGCAACGGAAGCTGGAGGCAGCAGATGACTTGTCCAAACGACGGGGCAGAGGCCGCGTGGGGGTTTGCACGCCAGCCCGGGGAGCCTCCAGGGACCCTCCTGGATGAGACGGATAGAGGCAGAGGGGCGTGGGGGGCTGGCAAAGGGTGGACGGCTGGGCGCCACTGGAGGAGGGCTCTTCCCACCAGAGTTTACTGCCTCAACTTCCTGAAACACGGAACTCCCACTGTGGGCACGGAAGCACTTGGAGAAAGAGGGGAAGCTTAATCAGTTTGGGAGAACATTATATGCACCTGAGGACGTACGCATTTACCAATGGATGCCTACGTACACATATGGAGAGAGGTCAAGAGAGACGGCACGGATACAGCACCGGGCAGTCTTTGGGGACTCGGCGGAATGGGACCTGGGATGTCTCGGTTCTTGTCATTTTGCTCGAACTCTGAGATTAAATCCAAATAAAACTTTTTTACAAGAAGCATGGGAAGGAACCGCCGTGTCCAGGAACCCCTGTGCGCGGCGGGCCCCGCCTGGAGTCCAGCCAGCAGCCTCCACCCACGCCTTCTCTGCGCTGCCATCCACCGCCTGCCCAAACGGGCACGCACATCGCCGTCAAGATGCCAAGGCAAACGCCGAGCCCGGGGACAGGTCTCACTTCCCCACCCTCTGCAGGCCCTTCCTGGCCCCGGAAGCAGTCAGGGACCCCACTGGGCCTGGCTTCCTGCAAGCAGCTCCTCTAAGACCTGCAGCTTTGTTAGCCAAGGTCAAGTTCCTGCCGGAATGCCAAGGTAAAGCAGTACCTGGACTCGGCGATCCCGGCCGCTTGCCTACCACTCGCGGAGCCCCCACCGACGGGTTCACATCCCGATGAGGTCCCAGGTGGCTGAAACGGCCTGCCCAACCCGCTGCATGCCCTCGTTCAGCCCAGCCCCCTCCCCCGGGGGGGGGCTTGATCCTGACATGAGCCTAACGTTGGGCAACTTCATGTCCCATCAATCCTCTTTGTACCACGGTGCTAACTACTCCTGAGAGCCGCTGAACACGGTGCCGGAAGTGAGGAGCAGAATGGTTATAGGGGGTGGCATCATCAAGTTGGCAAATCCCACATGGAACCACTTGCATTCGGGCCCCATCCGTAGCTCAAATGAGTAAGGAGTCCTTGTATCCCAACGATGTGCTTTCAAAGGAAGCCACGGGAATGGCCAGGGAGGGTTTGTTCTGTGCAGGCATCGCCCTGAGCTTGAGTACTGCCAACCAAAGCGGCCTTGGAGAAGCTTTGCTGCCTTTTCTGGTAAAACCACAGCCCGTGCAGAGACTGTAGCGGTGACAATAGAGCGAAGCCTTGTGTCCGTGTGGCGCTGACCCGCCCGCTATCTCGTGTCTCCCCCAACCCCTGTGCTAACACCCCCATTGTACAGCTGGAACTCTGAGGCCCAGGGGTGTTTCGCAACTTGCTCAAGGTCACACAGCCAGGAGGGCAGAGGCCAGCTCCAGGCCCAGGGCCCCTTGTCCCCAGGTGCGCTCCCAGCGGCTTCGTCCTGCCCTAGGGAGCTACAGCTGCGACTCCCACAAAGGAGGACAAACGTCGCCAAGCTTCAGGGCCTGGGAGAAGAGCCCTTTCTGACCCAGTACCGGAGGACCAGCTCCTCCTGGCCACAGGGGCTGGGTGGGGCGCAGCTTTTGGCCTCAGCTGGGGACGTCTGCACCCTGTTGGCTGTTTTCCTCTAGGAGACCGGAAGTTTCCCAGCTCCGGGCTTCCCAGGCCAAGCCCTCAGCTCTGCCTCATGGTTTGCGTGGCTGGACGAGGTCCTGGCACCTCTCAGGGAAAGAGGAGGGAGCCCTGGCTGAGTCCACCCCAGGAGAAGCAGGAAGAACCTCCCACCTCTCCCTGACAAGCCCCGGAGCCTCATGGGAGCAAGGCGGGGTCTCAAACCAGGTCCTCCCGGCTCCAGCACTGTGGACTGGAGCCTCGCCCTCCAGCAACCCGTGTGAGCCAGACGTGTCCCCGAGCACCCCCCACTTCATCCCCTGCGTCTCAGCCACCTCCACAGAGACTCTGCAGCGTCCCCAGGGGCGCCCGGCGGACAGGAACCAGGAGCGAAATCCAGCAGGTGGTGACGTGGAATGAGCCAGAAGTCTTCGGGGCAGGACGGGCGTGGGTTTGACCCTAGACTCTGCCATCCACTGGCTTCATTCCTTCAGCCTTCATTCATTCACTTGCGTGTCTGGAGCACCAATGGTGTGCTGGGCAAAGAGCCAGGTGGCGAGAAAAAAAAAAACAGTGACCCGCAGCCCCTCCCGTCAAAAGGCCCCTCCTGGGAGGGCGGAAAGGGCTGCACAGAGCAGGGCATGTGGCCCGGCCTTGGCAGCAGGTGCATTGCCAAGGGCAACTCCAGATCTCTGCAGGGAGAGCGTCGGGGCAGCCACCAGCTTGCAGTCTGTGGGAGCTGCGAGAGCCAGCATTTGCCACGAGGCTAGGAGCCGGCCGCTTTCCCCAGCAGAGAAACAGAGGAGGCCCCCAAGCCATGCCGTGGCTCCACCGTGTTAGACCCTCCTCTGGAAAGCGACTTGGCCTCGCGTGCCTCAGTTTCCCTCTCTGTAAAGGGAGACTGAGAACCCCTCCCCCATCCCAGAACAGCTGTGAGGTCTGAGTGCAGCAGAGTGCTGGCCCCCTGACTCACAGCACGCGTCTGTCCATCCGTGGGACTCCTCCCCTCCGTGCCAGGGAAACGCAGCCCTCCCCAGGGGGCAGGGTAGGCGGGGCCGGCCCCACCCTCCCTCCCGCACACCCTTCCCAGGTGTCTTCTCTTAGGTTCAACCTTCCCCAGCAGCAGGTACACAGAACATTTTTAAACCTGGAACTCTGTCCCGCTCCCAGAGTCCCTTCTGATCAGAGTCCAATTCATATTTATGTGTATATATGTGAAATATAGAACAAGGACTGTAAACTACTGTAAAAATCAGACATTAAATGTCTCTGCATTCTACAAACTTCAAAAATCTTTCCCTGGAGCCATCATTTTGGTGCAGGGGGCTAAGCCTCTGCCTGCGGCACTGGCATCCCATATGGCACCAGTTCAAATCCCGGCTGCTCCACTTTCAATCCAGCTTCCTGCTAATGTGCCTGAGAAAGCAGCAGAGGATGGCCCAAGTCCTCGGGCCCCTGCATCCATGTGGGAGACCTGGAAGAAACTCCTGGCTCCTGGCTTCAGCCTGGCCCAGCCCTGGCCATCTCTCTCTTTTGGCCCCTCCTTCTCTTTCCATAACTCTGCCTTTCAAATAAGTCAACCTTTACAAAATCCTTTGCCTTTAATTTTGGAGAGAGACTCTTCCATACGTAAGCGTTCAGAAGTCGGGTTGCGGGTGGAAGGCCTATAGCCAGGAAGAGAGAGCTGTCATCTTCATCACCGTGTCCAGGGCGCCGCATTTCACAGAATCAGCCGGCAAGACTCAGGCCTGCCATGAGCCACGCGTGCACCTCTCTCTCTCTCTCACGACGCTCTTGGTGACACCCGGAAGGCTCAGCAAAGGGGGCCTCCCCGGAAGCACTTGCTAGGTGGGAGCCCCTGGCTGCCCTCCACCTGTCACACCCCCTGGAAGGTGGCAAGAGGGCCTCTTCCAGAAATACACTATAAGAACCCACCCCAGTGGTCCAGGGCCATATGGGGGCCCTTCCTGCCTTGGGGACCCCCGGCCACCATCGTAGGTGTGCGGCCAGCGTCATGGACCCCCTCCATGAATTCCCTGCCACGCCCTCCTGAGCTCTCCTGGTGGCCCCCATCACTGAGCACGTGATGCTTAGAAATGGCTCTTCCAGGGCCGGCACTGTGGCATAGCGGGTAAAGCTGCTGCCTGTGGTGCCAACATCCCATATGGGCGCCGGTTCGAGTCCCTGCTGCTCCACTTCTGATCCAGCTTCCTGGGAGTACAGGGGAAGATGACCCGAGTTCTTGGGCCCCTGCTACCCAGTTAGGAGACCCAGATGGAGCTCCTGGCTCCTGAATTTGGCCTGGCCCAGTCCTAGGCTGTTGTGGGCATTTGGGGAGTGAATTGGCAGGTGGAAGCTCTCTCTCTCCCTTCTCTCCCTCTGCCTTTCAAATAGGTAAACAAGCAAACAAGTCTTTTCAAAAAATAAACAGAGCGCTGTGGCTCACTAGGCTAATCCTCCGCCTTGCGGCGCCGGCACACCAGGTTCTAGTCCCGGTCGGGGCGCCAGATTCTGTCCCGGTTGCCCCTCTTCCAGGCCAGCTCTCTGCTGTGGCCAGGGAGTGCAGTGGAGGATGGCCCAAGTCCTTGGGCGCTGCACCCCATGGGAGACCAGGAGAAGCACCTGGCTCCTGCCTTCGGATAGGCGCGGTGCGGCGGCCATTGGAGGGTGAACCAACGGCAAAGGAAGACCTTTCTCTCTGTCTCTCTCTCACTGTCCACTCTGCCTGTCAAATAAATAAATAAAAACAGAATGCACAGTGGGTACCTTCTACCAAGCAAACTTCTATCCACAGCAGACACAAGAGCAGTTCGTGTCTTTCTGACTGTTGCTACTTCTCAGTGGAGGGAATCCCTGCACGCTGTGTAGCCCGAAATCGGGTTCTCCAGAACCTTCTCCTGGGGGGCTGAATTCTGGGAGATGCACCTGCTACATAAGAGCCAGGCGTGTGTGCTCCCAGCGGAAGCCAGCCCTGGCCATCCACGGGCCTCAGCTCAGGCCAGGCTCCTGGCATTTATTTCAAGTTTCAGGGAAGTTCCTTGCCCACCCACAGGGACTGCCCCCACCCTCAGGCCCTGGTTCTGCGGATGGTTCTGCCAGGAGGAGGGGCTTGCTGGCCTGGATGGTCAGGATTTGTGGCCATCATTTCAGGGGCTAAGGGGAGGATGGGGCAGCCCACGCCCTACGCCACAGTTCATGGAGCTCTCTCTCCCTGGCTGGTGGTGTGCGATGAGCTACGCCCCACGACACTCCCACGAGGCAGATACCGCTCTTAGCTCCCCTTTCACAGAGTAGGAGACTGAGGCAGCGAGGCCAGCGCAATTGTCCCGAGCACTCAGACGTTCAGCAGGAAGTCCGTCTCTAGGTCCTGGGCTACTCTGACCTCCTTGCTCCAAAGGCGGCTGCCGCTCCAGGCAGCTCATGCAGCCTAGTTCTGCAATTTTCCAAGCACACCGGAACTGCTGCCTCTTACTTGCCTAGGGCTCTTGGCTGGGAGACCGGCTCCAGAGGGCCTCTGTCTACTAGCCAGGGTCAGCGGCTTCCAAGGCAAGAGAGCTTGCTGTCTTCTCTGGAACTCCAGCCCGTGGCCTGCCCCTCCCTGGACAGCCGGGGCAGGACACAGGGAGCCCCAGGTGTCTCCTATGGAAATCTTGCCGCAGATCTTCCCGACGTGCACAGAGCCAACAGCACGGATAGCAGGCTCTCCTCCACCAGCCCCACCGGAGGGAGATTCTGGAATCACCTCAAGGAAGGGTGCGGCCCCAGATTCGGGCCTCTTGAGAGTCCCCAAAGCCCATGAGGAGTCCCCAGAGGCTGGTCAGCAGGGGTGACACTGGAGCTCGGGAACCCTGACCCCAGCCTCTGCCTTCCACTCCTCCTCAGCTGTGCTCCCTGGAGATAAAATGTGTTCCCGAGCTGAACTTCGGAGGGGCAGGGGGCAGGCCGGGGACCTAGGAGGTCCCCGAGTGCTCTGGGATTCTGAACTTGACATCAGATGGCCTGCTGGGGACAGACCGATGGACCAACGCGACTGGAGACAGCACCCAGAGGCAACTCCCAAATGCACGGTGACTGATTTCCAACAAGGGTGCCAAGCTAGCCAGGGAGACGGCAGTCGCTCTGCACGTGGTGCTCGGAAAACTGGATAGTACACGTCGAAGAGGAAATTGTACCCTCGACTAACGCCAGAGCTCAAAACGGACCAGAGACCACCTAGGAGCCAACACCACCAAAGCTTTTGGAAGAAAGCGCAGGGAAATCTTCATGACGCTGGAGCTCGCGAGGGCTTCTGGGAGCTGACACCGAAATCACAGCAAGAAAAGAAAGCATCGGTCAGGACTTTGGCACAATTAAAACCGTGCACACCAGAGGACGCTACCAGAGGCGCCCCTCGGGACGCTCGGGTTCACATCACGGGGGCCTGGGGTAGAGTCCCCGCTTCGCCTCCACTCCAGCCTCCTGCGAACGCACACCACGGGGGGCAGCAGGTAACAGCTCAAGTACTTGGGGCACTGACACCCACCTCAAAGACCCAGGTAAGTTCTGTGCTCCTGGTTCAGCCTGGCCCAGCCCTGGCTGTGGTGGGCATTTGAGGAATGAATCAGTGGGTGGAAGACCTCTCTCTCTCTCATTATCCAGAGAAGGAAAATATGACCCATAGAATGAGGGAAAATATTATATATATATATATATATATATGGGATTAATATTCAGAATATATAAAGATTCCTATAGCTCAACAACAAGAAAAAAAAGCCAACTGTGCATCACAAAAGATGCACAAATGGCCAATAAGATATGCGAATGGTCAGACACCCAAAGGAAGCTCCTAGCTCCTGGCTTTAGCCTGACCCAGCCATGGCCATTACAGCCATTGTAGAGTAAACCATTGGATGGAAGATATTGCACATGCGCGCTCACTCTCTCACTCCTCTCTCTCTCTCTCTGTAACTCTGATTTTCAAAGAGAAATGTAAATATTTAAAATCTTTAAAAAGGCCATACTGAGTAGCACTTGCGGGCCTCGCCTCTCGCTGCCCTGCCCAGCCATCCCGTGCCAAAACCTATGGTGCTCTTCTTCCGCTCACACGCCTGGGCCTCCGCGCGGCTGCTCCGCCCTTGCCTGACCCACAGCCTCAGTCCCTGCTGGTTCCCGAGTCTCCCAGAGGCGCCTTCGGCAGTTGAGCTCCCATGCCACCTCCCAGGTCCACTTCCAAGTTCTGTCCTCCGCAGCCCCAGTCCATTTGCACTTCTGGGGATTCCCACTGCCGTCGGCACTTTCCCAGGAGGCTCCCCGAGCGCAGGAAGCAGCTCCTTCCCTACCAAACCCTGGGCACCTGGGCACAAGGGTGCCATCCCCAGGACCTGCTGCATAGGACGGGCCTTTGCCAGGGCCTCTTCCATGCCGCCCAGTTCTCGGCGGGAGGCCCTTCCACATGTCCATCTGCTGGCCCCCTGCCCCCAGCCCTCTGAGCTGTGACTGGAAGAGGGGACCTGATTCCTACTGTGCAGGCCTGCAGAGGGACCCAGAGGGCCGCTGATGACCAAGGCCCCAGTGCAAGAGCTGGGGGCAGGGGGCCAGCAGAGAGCCCAGGCCTCGGGGGACAGGCCCAGCTGGGAGCCCAGATGGGGTAGGGGGCTGTGAGGACGGGAAGGCATCCTGGGCAGAAGACAGGCCTCGTGGGGACCCCCAGCGTCCCAGGCCGGGAAGAGCCCATGAGATGAGGATGGGAAAAGGATCGGTACCTCTCGGGGGCTCGGCACAGGGCTGCAGGTAGCCAGGACCTGGGGCTGACTCCAGGAAACGGGGGAGACGTGAGGGGAAGAGCCGGGGTGAGGAGAGGATGCCCCGGCCATGGGCAGCTGGACCTCGGGCCTGCAGCCTCTCAGAGCAGAGAACCAAGGTCTACATAGAAAAAAGGCTTTGTGAGATGGCCCTGCGCCCACAGCCCCCTAGACATCCCTGGGCACATCAAACATTTTCCTACCAGGGACAGAACAGCAAGTTCTCAGCCCAGGCTTCAGTTCAAAGGCAGGAGGAAGAAAGGCTGGAAGGATGAACAGAGTTCCTGGCACGTTCACATGACATATCATCCGTCCATACGCTCATTCATTCATCAACAACCATTTACTGATCACCTACTATGTATGGAACAACAACAAAAAGAGTGTGGAACAAAATAAGCCAAACCCCAAGGCTGCCTCATCTCCCCAAAGAGAAAGCTGCTGTTTGCCCACTGTTGAGCCTCACAGATGTTTCTCAGCTTCACCCTATCTTGAGCAGAGGTTCTGGCATGTTCCTGGGGCTTCTGGAAACTCACGCAGAAATCCCTCGTACCGGTTATGAGGCTCCCACGCCGCACCTGGCACCCTGATGGCACCTGACACAGGTGGCGACGCTGTCCCCAAGGTCAGAGCTGCAGCCTGCAGGTGCTAGAGCCTGCCCTTGACCCAGCACGCCCACGGCACCCCAGGTGCGATGGGAAGAGTTCTCTGGGGTAAGTGTGTGTACAACTCCAGCAGACCAACCACAGAAAGAATGCCTTTGGGTTTCCTGGAGCCCTTGGCCATCAGGAACCTGCCTTCCTCTTCCCAGCTGTCCCACTCTGGACAGCTGACTGCTCCCCTGGGAGACTCGGTCTTCACCTTTGGAATGTCAATGAGCGGTCTCCGTCTCCAAGGGCTGGGGTGGGGACGAAATGACAGGGTGCTCACCTGGCCTGGTGACCGGCAGGAGAGCTCAGCAAATCTGGGCCATCATGCGATTCTACGATTCTACGGCAACAGAGATGCATCTGCCAACATGAGCACCCCTTGGCTTACACCCCGATAGCATCCCTGGGCTGCAGAGTGAAGCGCTGAGCCGGGGAGCCAGGCAAGGCAGCCAGACTCTCACCACTGGGCAAGCCGAAGTCCAACCTCCTCCCTCTCTCAGTACAAGGAACCCAGCCGAGTGTGGGGGCCCCTGAGGTCTCTCCAGGAGCCCCTCTTGGCTCCTCAGTCCCAGGCCCGGACCATGCCAGACATAACTGAGTGCCAGGCAGAGATTCCTCAGCTGGGGAGATTGGAAGCCAGAAAGGTCACGTGCAAGTCTGTCTTCTCTGTGCTGTCCCACGGTGCAGACAGGGGCCATGGAGTCGGCCTTCTCCCAGCTCAGTGCTGGGATGCGAACCAGATGTGGATTAACCCTCATGGCCAAATGGGATGGGGCCGCATACGGGGGGGGGGCTGGTGGACCCCTGGACACTGGGGAGGCTCCCACATCATGCCCACTCTAAAGCCTGGCCGGAACCCCTACCAGCACCGTCAAGGGACAAGGCGTGATGAGTGAGGCGGAGAACTTGGCTATACGGGGCATGCCTGCACCTGCAATGCTGCCCTTGCCCATCCTCACGACCCCCCAGGGGCAGAGCAGGCCCGAACAGTCCCTTCCCACAAATGAAGAAATTTCACAGCACTGGGAAGGGAAGGGGACCATTGTGCCTAACACACTCGGCTATTTCCACAGGTGTGTGGGGGGGGACCCAAGACTTGAATCCACATCTCTTCTTGAACTACTGAGAAAGTGGGGAGTGGGGGGAAGGAGGAAGTCAGGAAACTGAAGGAGCTCTGACTACCAGGGAAGAATCATCGCTCCGGGCCACTCCCAACTTCCCACTACTCCCCCCTTGCTGGGACAGCTCAGAGGCACCTGGAGGCGAGGGCAAAGGGGCAGCTGGTGGTTGTCGGTGAGCTACAAAACCCTGCCTCCGCCCCCCACCCCCAGGGTGAGACAGCCCCGCCTTCCCTGCCTGGCCTGGCTCAGGGCTTCTCCCACCCCGCGACGGCACCCACTGAACTCCAACTGCACGGTCACTTTGCCTGCCCGCCTCTGGACCTGAAGGCACAGGCCGCATCCAGCGCTTCTCAGAATCCCCCACGAGGCTTGGCACAAGGACAGGCAACGTTTGGTGAGCGATGAGTAAGTGGAATCAGGCGGCTCCGTTCCTGTGTCTGTGAAACAGGCCATCCCAGCCAGCGGTGACTGCCCTCTCCCCCAACCCTGACACCACAACCCACTGTGTGTGTGATGAGGAGGCACCAGCCTCCCTGGATGCAACCAAGCCCCCCCCAGACACGCATCGGAGAGAAGAGGAGGTAGACCGGCGGCCTCAGCTAACCCCCGGCAGGCCTGTGCCCTGGGAGTTCCATGCACTCTGGAAAGCAAATCTGGTCTGCAAAGAGCAGGCGTCCCAGCAGGGAGAGGTCCCCAGAGGTATGCAGCCCTGCAAGCCCACGGGGCGTACCAGACGTGCTCGCTCCGTGTCCCTGGAAGCCCCAAGAGCTCGTGTCGGGGTCCACCTGTCCTGTCTGAGACCACGTACGGCCCAGTGCAGGGTGGCAGGGTGGCAGCGAAGGAGGGCAGGGGTGAGGCTCTGCTGACCCCTTCTGCCTCCCCATGCCCACCTGTGAAAGCAGGCGGATTCAGCAGTGGTCCCTGCCCATGGCTACGCTGACCGTGGGGGCTCTGTTTCTTCCCCGGCCTCAGTTTTCTCACCTACTAAATGGGATCTGCAAGCTGCACCAGGATGATGTCCAGGGCAGCCTCTCCTCCACAGCGGGCCACACAGGACAGAGGTGGCCTGGGGAGCAGGCTGGGGACCCCACATCGGAGGGTCCCAGGCAGATACTAGGAGCTGGCCCTAGGGAAATTCTGCCTGTCATTCATTGGGTCAGCCTCCCCCAGGGAGCCCCAATCAGTGATGGGGAAACCACGGGCCACACTGCAGGGTGCTTAGTCCCTGGCTTCCTGGGTGTGCAACTCTGGAAGTAGAAGCTACGTCACCCATGGGCTGGAGTGGGCCTCCTTGGGCTGCACGCAGGTGCTCCCCCAGGCACTTGTGCACACGGCTCCCATTCTGGGGTGCACCGCCAGGAACACTGGGGGCCATGCACACCAAAGAGTACACTCTGCTCTGAAACAGCAGGGCTGGGACCCAGGGAGTATGGTTGGGGGCAGCACACAGCTGCCCCTGCTCATACTGGGCATGCATGCACACAAAGGCTGTGCACCGGCACAGCCAGATACTGGGATGCCCACACAGAGCACTCGGCATTATTGCAGGTCCTGTTCTCAGTGAGCACCCAGCTTTGCAGCCAGGGAACAGTGAAGCCCAAATGTATACACTAGCAAGGGCGTAGCTATAGCAGCATGGCGGGGGTGGGGGGGAGGAAGGGCAGGGCAGGGCTCCCGCTCCCAGGAGAAGGTCCAGCCTATAGTATTCAAGAATAGGGATGATGAGTGCAGACAGGCGACACGAACCTGGACCCTGGTGGCATGCGAGCATGAAGACACAGGGTGGCTCACACATCTCCATCTTTACCACCCCTCCCCCCGGAGTCCTGAGCCCTGAGCCTGCATTTAGTGGCCCTCCAGGATTGCTAGCCACTTCTTCCTGCCCTGCAGGGCACCATTCTCCCACCCTGGAGCGTTCGTTGGAGAAGCCAGGGAAGGCAGGGAGGAGGAAGGTCGGCTCAGAGGGTCAGCAGCCCCAAGGGCCTTTGGTCAGGGTCCAAAATCCCATTTCACAGCGCTAATATTCCATCCCAGACGGAGAAAGGACTTCTCCCAGAACATGCTGGCAATAAAGAACCCACGGGTGGATCTCCCACCTATGCGGGGGCTGTGCCCCTCGTGCGCACGTGTGCCAAGTGGTGGCCAGGAGACTTTTTCCAACTCAGCCTTCCCAGCTGCCCCCAGAACCAACCGTTCTGCTTGGACCTGCCTCACAGGATCCCGTGGGTCTAGAAAGGGGGCTTGTGGCCAACGCCCATGCTCCTGGCCCCCAGTTCAGGAGAAAGGGAACCCTAAGAGAACCTGCTTTAGGAAGCCGATGAAGCGCGCTCCTGCTCCCTCCCTGGTTTGAATGTACTAAGCCAGGGAGGGGGCCACCGTGCAGTCCCATGTGGCCGGGAGAAACAGGTACTTGGCAGGCAGCGGTGGCTCCCTCTCCGCTGATAAACCTGTGATGTCCCTCCCCAAAAGGGGATTCTGGGTGCCTCGGAGCATGGGGGCGACCTTCCAGCTGCTTCTAGAGCCGGGACCTGAACCGGCTTCCGATCCCCGACCCCCGTGGCCATCCCAACCCCAGCAGCCTTCCGCTCCTCCATGCGCCTCTCCTTTCCTTTGCTGAACCTCAGCTCCCTCCCCACCTCTTCCCTTCTCCTGGGTGCTGGCTGGTGCTGGGTGAGACAGAAAAGGTCTTTGCTAAGGGCAGAGAAAGGACTGGGGGACAGGGGACTGGCCCGGGCGCCCGCAACCACCTTCCAGGGCGCGCTGGAGGCTCTGCCACCCCAGTGGTGGCACCTGGGGGCTCTCTGAACCTCAGAACTGGGTGAGGAAGCGACGCCTCCAGAATTGGTACATTTGTAGGCACCCTTGGAAGGGCGGTTCCTGGAGGTGGCCGGAACCTCCCCTCTCCCATGGCAGCTGCAGCTGGGAGGGTTTGCTGGCTGCCGCCAGGCGGGCGCAGCTTCCTTCTGTCGGAGAACCCTGTTGGCAAGAAATGGCCCTTCTCGCTGCTGCTGCTGCACCAGCCAAAGGCTGGTCCTGTGCGCACGCGGGGGGCCGGCAGCGTGCACTCCCGCTTCGCAGCTCGGTCCTAGAAATCTTGCCTTCTCAGTCTACTGCCACCCTGGTGAAGCCCCGACAACCCGGCTGCTGCGGGCACACGTGGCCGGGTGGTTCCGGGCTGGCGCCGCCAGACGCAGGTCGCCGCTCTCAGCCAACCCAGTCCCGACGGTGCCCGGGCCTAGGTCGCTCTGCTTCCGGAATACAAACTTCCTAAGCTGGGGACGCTGAAGGTGCCGGTGCTCGGAGCTCTCCCACCAAGCGCTCCTTCCGTTCTCGCCGCTGGCGCTCCCCTGCGCACCCTGCTCGCCCTTCCCCGAAGCTAAAGCTTCTCCATGCCACTCCCGCAGCGGAGCCCCCGGGGTTCCTGGCAACTCCTCTCCCTGCCTTCTTCCTCCGGCCCCCGGGGACCAGGAGTCAGCGGAGACGCCGGAATCCCGGAGGAACGCGCGGGGCAGCTGGTAAGACCGGCGCACATCCAGTTCGTATTTCAGTTTACCATCAAAACGAAGCAGGGCGTACATGTCGGAGAAGAGAGAGAGGGGCTGAGGCCGAGATCCAGGTAGCTCCTTCTGGAAAAGAGCACCCCGAAACCAGCGTCTTCGGGGACCTCGGCGAGGTTTTTGTGCGCCAGGTTTTGTTTGCCTACTACGGGGAGCGGCAGCGCGCACGGGTCGGGGCTTCGGCTGCGCACAGCCGGCGAGGAGGTGGCCGGCACAGCGGGTTGCACCACGCCTTAGAAAATGCCCGAGTGTCCCACGTCGCCCACCCTGCCCACGAAACACCACCTGTCAGGAACAAGTCGGGGTTCCCGGCGCTCCTAAGTCTCCTGTGAAATTTTCTTAAAACAACTCACATTTCCTCCGCCAAGCTTCGGTTACCCCTACACGACGCACAAACGGTCTGTCTTGGTCCAGGTGGTGGTTATACCGGCGCCCACCCGCCAGCGCGCTTGGGACTAACGGCGGACCAATTCACTGGATGTAAATTACCGTAAGGAAACATTGCTGCAAGCAGACTGGTTGAAAACCCTAGACTTTTAATCCACGCTTTTTGTTGTCCTATTTCAGCCCGGGTGTCTTGTTTAGGTTGGAGATTGGGAACCCGCGGGCAGCTATGGAAATTAACAAAGTAAAAACAATGAACGCGTCTTCTCTCCTGGTCCCCTGCTCCAAACCCGGCCTGGGGTCGCCGCCTTCGCGACCACCCCTTGGCTCCCAGGTTCCGGTTTGCCCTGGATGGTGTCCCTCAGTTGTGTGCGGGCTCTTGCTGCTTCGGCCCACGTCTCCCCTTCTTGGTCTCTCACATACGAAAATACATCCTGTTCTTTTGATTAAATACCTATACGACCCCGGGAGAAGTTAGTTTCGTGATGTGTGGATCCTGTCTGTTCGGGAATAATAAATACCGCTAGCCTTCGAAGAAGGCGACTAATTCCAAAACTCCGGACGGGCCCCCGCGGCGGCGCCCCTGGGGATGGATGCCGTCCGGCCCGCGTCTGCCCCGACCCGGGAGCGGCGGAGCGCGCTGCTTTGGGGGCAGGTGGGTGGGCAGGCAGCGGTCCGCTCGCAGGGAAAACCTGCGAGCACCGAATCGAAAGCGAAAGAGGAGGGCGCAGGTCAGCTCCCCGCAGCCGCCCCCCGCGCCCGGAACCTATGGGCAAGGCCTGGTTCTGGCTCTGGCTCCCGGAACCGGGCCCAGGGTATCGGCGCGAGGCACCGGAGCCCCGGTCCCGGCGACAAGGAGGCTCTTCGCGCCGCCGCGGAACGTCGGGTCTCCGACTGGGCGCGTCTCGTGGGCCCAGGCAGCCTGCCCTGGGCTCCGGTAGGGGCTTGGAGAAGCCCGAGTGCGGACTCCGAGCTTGGTGGGAGCTTGGCGGGGCCGGGATCGCAGCAGGCGAGGACTCGCGGCTCTTTCGTTAAACCGCGAATGTCTGCGCCCACCGCAGACCCCAGAGTCACCTCGGTCCCTGTGCTGACGGGGACACGGAGGCCCAGGACGGGGTAGGGACGCCTGCAGCCTGGTAGGATTTCTCTCCCCTTCTTGTCTCTGCAACTCCGAGAAGACACTGAGCCAGCGCCTCGAGCCGGCTTCCCGGCCCCGCACTCCCTCGGCAGTGTCCTGGCGCAGCCCCCAGATCCGCACCGCCCTTGTAGAGGGAGCGCAGGGAAGCGCGGGAGGAGGCTCGCCGTAGCGACGCAGGCCATGGAGTTGCTTTCGGCCCCGGAGCCCCGCGCCGCGAAGGTTTGCGAGCCCTAAGCCTCTGGCGGCAGGGACAGCGATCAGCCAGGGCCAGGCCTAGCAGAAGGCGTCTGCCTCCGCCTCTCCCTGCACTTCTGGGAACATCCAAGGCTTTTTCCTGGAGCTCCATTTTCGCCCTTTGGAGTGCAGGTTCCTGCTGCCGCGGGAGGGACCCGTTGTCAAGGTGTGCCTGAGTCTCCCCGCTTTGTGACATTTCACAGAGCTACCTCTGTAAAGGGCAGGCAGCACCTCTCCTGTGAGTGCCTCAGTTTCCCCATTCTGGACCTCATGTGCTGAAGCCCTTCCCTCCAAGGACCAGCGGTCTCCTCCAGGCCAGAGACAGGGCAAAGAATTCAAGAGTGATTTGCTGTCTGCTGCTTGTGGCTGGGCCCTGAGCACAGGACAGCAGGGGAGCGGGTACTGTCCCAGCCGGAGGCCGCCTCTCCCCACCACTTGCTGCTTATGACCCTGGCTGGAGCCGAGGCAGGGGCCTGGCTGGGTGCTCTCGGGTTGCACAGATGGACGACGGAGAGGCACAGGAGGACGGCTCCACCGGGGGACTTTTATAACCCAGCCAGGACTCTCTATGACCACACCGCGATCCAGACGAGGGACAGGGCTTAGAGGAGTTACTGGCTCCGGGGTCACACCATGGGTCAGGGGCAGTCCCAGGTCAAGGGGTCGGGCCCGTCCCTTAGCCCCTATAACTAAATGCAGTAGAGGACTGCAGAGGCTGGCCATGGGGGTCCAGCAGGCTCCATGAAGGAGCAGCCCTCCCCTCCCCCTCGGGGCCGGATGGCGTCTTCTAACTTGGAGGCTGGCAGCTGCTAGGGTTCTCTTCTTGCCCAAGGTCTAGGCCTCCTCAGAAGCCTCACTGGTGAATTCTTTAAAATAGGACAGGCCAGCTCGGGGGGCCAGAAAGCATGCCGGTCCCCCCAGCTCTGCACGTGGAGCCTCCTGGAGTCTCCCTCCCACTCTACGGCCACTCCTGTAGAAGAGACCAGGACAGGGCTCGGGAGAGGCCAGCGTGGTGTCTGTGGCCCAGGCTGAGAGCCCGGAGGAGCTGGGCGTGGAAGGAGCACCTGCGTGGAGCCCGGTGTCTGTGGGAAGGAAGCTGGGGCAGCCACGGGAGCATCCTAAATTTGCCTTCAGCAGGGCACCTCTGGCTAGGGAGTGTGTAACTTGCTCAAGGCCATACATAGAAAGCTGGTAGAAAAGGCGTGTGTTTGTGTGTGTGTGTGTAGAATGCGAGTGTAGACAAGTGTACCATTATATGGATGTTTTGTGCATCAATAACCACCTACAAACTAGTTCTGAGTCTCAGTAGCCGTTCCAGCCACCCTTCTGTCCCCGATGTCCCACCTCCAGCCCCAGGCCCAGTGCCTCTCCATCCCGCTGCCGGCATCAGGGCAGCCCAATTTGGTGCCGGGTCAGGGCCAGCTCACCCCGCCAGATCGCAGAGGGACAAGCTGTACCCAGACAAGGGGGTTTCTCTTCCTTCCCGTTTGGGGTTCCCAACCCTGATGCTGCGGAGGACAGGAACGCCAAGGGCACTTAACGGCTCTGGTCCTCACCGCCCTTGAACAGAGCCTGGTTCCCCAAAGGTCGGGGCGCTTCGGCAGCCCAGGCCTGCTAGCTGCCGCCGCGCTCAAGGGGGCTTGGAGGTCATTCAGGCCAGCTCTCTCGGGCTCCCGGGGCGTCCAACTCAGACCCTAGAGTTTCCCTCTTCCTACAGCCCCGAGCCTTGAGGGGCTCCGCGGCTTCCTGCCTCCCCGCCCAGTCGGTCCTACACCTTTGCTCCGAGGCCGTCCGCCTCCAGCGACGGCCGAGGGAGAAGCGCCCGGGGACTCCGGCCTGCCCGCCTCCCCATTCGCCAGCCGCGCTCCGGGCCCCGGGGTCTCGGGTCCCGCCGCGGTGGCGCTCACTGCTGTGCCGCGGGTTCTCGAGCGCGCTCGGCCGCCGCCTGCGCTCCGGGCTCCCCGCCCGGTTCCGCACCTGCGATGCCCTCACCTGCGGCACAATCGGAGGAGCCGCGGGGCACCAGCGGAGCGAGGCCTCGGCGGCCGCCGGAGCCGCCCCGCGCCGAAGCGCTGCGCGGCGACTCCTTCTTAGCTCACGCCTTGAGCTCCTACCAAGCAGCCGCTTCCAATCCCGCCGCGCGAGCGGCGCAAAGCGAAGAGATTCGGGAAAACCAAACTCCAGGTCGACTCTAATACAAACACAATGCCGCGCACGCCTGGCTGCAGGGGACTTGTAGGAGGCGAACGGACCTCTGGGTCCCCTCGCAACCCTGGATCCTCATTGTCCGAGCCGGAGTCACCCGCCGCTCGGCCCGCGCCTGCCCAGCCCGCCGACTCGACGAAGCCTCGGAGCTCCAGGTCCCCGGTCCCGCACGTGCACTCACCGTAGCAGGGGACCTGCAAGGCCGCGTTGTGGCCGCCGCTGCCTTCCTGCAGTTTGAGGCTGCCGTCCGGGGGCGTCTTGCAGGCGCCTCGCGGCATGTAGAGATGCGGTTGCTGCGCGGGCGGCTGGGGCTGCGGGGTGGGCGGCTGGGGCTGGAACTTGTTGAAGGAGCCCCGCGCCCCGGTGCCGCTTTCCAGGGGTGCCGCCAGGTCCTGCTGCCCCGCGCCGTAGCGGGCCCGGCTCTTGGCGTCCCCGAATGCCTGCCCTTTGGCGGCGGCCGACAGGAAACTTGTGCCGAACTTGTCGCCGCCGGGAAATCCCCTAAAAGGCGACGAACCCTCCCGGCTCTGCGACACCGGGCTGTAGTAGGCGTCCATGGCAGCGGCCGGCGACTCGCAGTAAGAGACGCAAGTCTCAGCGTTCATGCCTGGCTCGCGCGGGAGACGGGCGGGGGCGCGAGCGAGGGCGCGAGGACGCCACCGCGCGCCTTGGCCCGGAGTTTGGAGAGGCGAGGAGGCGGTGGCTGTGCGCTCCGCGCCCGGCCTGCTCGCTCGCTCGCTCGCTCCCTCCTCCCCCTCCGCGCCAGCCTGCTCGCTCGCTCTCTCTCTCTCTCTCTCTCTCTCCCTCTCTTCCCCTCCTCTCTCCCTACAGCTGGCCCAGGGAAAGAACCAAGGGCTGCAAAAAGGATTCAGATGTTTCGGAAAGTTGACCAGATCTCCCAAACCCTCCTAAGGTTTTGAGGCGGAAAAAAGAATGATTTTTTGTTGTTGTTGACTTGCTCTCCTCCTCCTCTCCCCCACCCCCCTCCTTCTCCTCCTTCTCCTCTTCCTCCTCCTCTTCCTCCTCCCTCTCCTCCCCTCTCCCTATTCTCCTTCCCCCCGCCCCTGCCCCTCCTTTCCCCTTCTTAGGAGACTTTTCAAACTCGCCAACGGGACTTTCAACCCGGAGGCGCCCAAGGGCCTTTCCGAGTCCGGGCGGGGATGGGGAGGTGCCAGCCCCCCTCCGGGGGGGGGCTCCCCAGGCTGGCTGCGAATTAGTGGGTTGTCGGAGCTCTGGCCTCGAGGATGAGGGAATGCGAATTTTAATGACAGGTAAAAAGGGGGAGGGGGAGACCCTAACAGGGTTTGACATTCCGAGTCCGCTGCGCTGCGGGCCCCGCGCGTGCAGGCGGCTGGTTGGGAGTCTTGCGCTCAACTTGGCACAGCCTCAGGCCTTGCTGCTGGTACCTTTCCCTCCGTTTCCAAACCCTCCTCCCCAGGCCGGTGCCGCCACGAAATTCACACCGTGGTCGCCACTGGCACGCTCACCTTCCCGTCTTGATAACGATTGCCCCTCCCCCTGTAGGGGCGCTGGCTACGCTGCGGCGGGGTCTACATTCCCTCCGCCCTGGAGAAACCCTCGGCTGGGCCCGACTTTGCGAGCTTTGGGACGCGACCCCCTCCCCTCCCTGCCCGAGGCGCAGCCGCTCACGTCCCAAGTCTGTGCCCAGGCAGCCGGCGAGATGAAGAGAGAGGAGTCCCGAGACCCTCCCCGGCCCGGCCTGAGCCCAATTGTCGCGCCGTCACCTGCTCACTCGTGGCTGGGTGGAGGTGTGTCCCTGACCTCCCCGCGCTGGACTGTGAAAACCAGCGGCTTGGATTCGGTGGATTCTGGTTTCCCCCCGCGACGGTCGCCCTGGGGGTCCGAGACCGGCGCAGAGGGAGAATTTTTACCGAAGTGTTACCCACCTCGAAGTGGCCCTACTGTCCAAGGCGCCTAGCCGGGCCGGGCCTCAGCACCACCGTGAATGGTAGCAACTGGGGCCCCGATTTCCCGACGAGCCGTTAAAGCCCAGGAAGGCGCAGTCCCCTGGTCGAGGTCACCCAGCCGGGAAGGCGCAGCTCCAGCCTCGAACCCATGCTGAGGTTAACCCCTGCAGGACCTGGGCATGAGATGCCCACGGCCAAGCCCCAAAGAGCACACCGGGGAGTTCTGGCTCTCCTTCAACCGCCGTGGAAAGTAATCAAATGGAGGATGTGGGGCAGTGGAGGCTGGGAGTGGGGTGAGAGGTGAAAGGGCTATGTGAAATGAGACCTGGGCCTGAGCTCTCTAAACTGTGAGTGTGGTGCACCCAAGGCACCCTCAAGAAAAAACATCCCCTAATCTCATCCGGGCTGTTCCTGGCCCCAACCTGCCCTTGGTATCTCTGGTCCTTTCTCTACTCCGAAGTGCGCGATCCCACATCTGGTTTCCATCAGGCGTTTACCTTGAAGTGCTCGTTAATAAAGATATTCCTCAACCTGAGCCAGGGGCATGCAAGCCCCAAGCCCTCCCCCTCTGCACGTAGGACCTGGATCTCTGACCAGTCAGTCTCACCAGCCCATGTGAGGGTCTCCTATTTGTTGAGTGGACATTGTACCGGAAGTACCCCCCCAATCTGGCCATGCTCCCCTTACCGTACCTATTTTGCACATGGGTATACTGAGTCTCAAAGAAGCTAAATCATTTTCCTAAACACTCGTGCTGGCCCAAGCTTCCCTTCTAGTTCCTGGATCCTGCTCAGTTCTCTCGCCTGCGCACCGTCGCACAGATGGTTCACTCTACCTCAGTTTCCCGGGTCATCTTTTGCATTTGGTTAATGATTCCAAGTTCAAGCTAGAGCGCCTTCCTCCAGGAAGTCCTCCTATCTTTTTCTATGCAGGTTGACACGTTCACTTACCCATTTCTGTCAGAGACCTCCTGGTTGTCTGCTTGCCAGTTTGTTTGACCTTGTGGGCATCTCAACCCCACAGATCAGTGGCTCCCTTGAGACAGCCTCCTGGGTACTTGTTGCCCCACAAATAAATGTGGAATAAAATATTAAAGCTAAAGCTGCAAGACTCTCACTCCCTTCCAACAGCTCAGTGAAATCCCAAGTTCCAAGATTCTTGGTCTCCCCAGTCAAGGACAACTGGTCGACCACCCACCTCTTTAAGAATCGAGCAACAGGGGTCAGTGCTGTGGCATTGCAGGTAAAGCCGCCACCTGCAGTGCCGGCATCCCAAAAGGGGGGTGCCAGTTTGCATCCTGGCTGTTCACTGATCCGGCTCTCTGCTGTGGCCTGGGAAAGTAGTAGATGACCCAAGTCCTTGGGCCCCTGCACCCGCGTGGGAGACCAGGAAGAGGCTCCAGGCTCCTGGCTCCTGGCTTTGGATTGGTGCAGCTCTGCTTGTCACAGCCATCTGGGGAGTGAACCAGCGGAAGGAAGACCCCCACCCCCACTCTGCCTCTCCTTCTCTGTAACTCTGACTTTCAAATAAATCTTTAAAAAACACAATGAATAGCATGCTAGCCCTTCCTGGGCCTGCGCCCCCAAGAACAGGCTGCTCTCTTGGAGTAGGAGTGGGAGGCGGGCCTGTCTCATTCACCGCAGGGCACGGCATATCACAGGCACTCCTAAAATGTATGTTGAACGAAGGGAGGAAGGAAGACGATGCGGTTCCCAGAAAGACGCATTCTGGTGAAAAAGTTCCAAGCCAGCAGGCGATCCCCGTCCCCAGTGCCAAAGCTGCCTGTGGGCACCCACGTGGTGGCGACAGCCCCTCCACTTCTCCCCATTGCTTGCCTGGAGACAAGGGAAGATGACAGAGGTGAGCTGCCACCTCAGGATGGGACAGTGGCATTTACACAGTATTCCCAGACACCTCTGAGCCAGGTGCACTCCACACAGCCGTCCCCTTTGCAGACAGCTCTCTTCTGCTGCCTTGCCCCCACCTCCCTCCCCATCCTGGGCTTTTATTACCTGCTTAATTAACTGCCTCATTATTCAAAATTTTCCTGGCCACCTGGGGATTCGAACCTCAGGGCACTTGAAGTGGGGCGGGGAGGCATTTTGATGCCTTCAGCCAGAGTCTCTCTGGTCTTGCCAAGGTCCTGCCATCTTGGAGCCAGAGCCTCCTAGCTTCTGCATTGAGCTTTCTAGACAGACCCAGGAAACGTGAGTGTGTGTGCCTGCATCTGCGGGACATCACTGGAGGGTGTGACCTGAGACAAATACAAAAGCCCTCAACCTCTCCCAAGTGGTTGCTTGGCAACGGTGCTGCACACTTCTACCTGCTGGCCACACAGAGGGTGCAGAGCTCAGCCCTACTGCCTGGTCTCTGTTCTCCAGGGGGATACCTCTCCCACAGCTAAGCTCCCCCTGGCTCACCGCCTGCCTTGACACGTCAGGCAGTGTCCGTGCACAGCGTCTTCACTGTGTGGGAGTCAGACACCTCTTCTCCCACATCTATCATGATCTGACATTATGGCCCACATTTGTGAATTTCATTGGTTTATTCTCTGTCTTCCTGCTGGAACACAAGTTCAGAGCTGCTGTCTCTCTGATGCCGACTTCGGGAGTTGGCACACATCTGTCGCATGGATGACTGGAGCAGTGAATGAAGCAATGAATGGCGGGGAACACCACCCTGGGGGATAACCGCCCCTTGACTCGGGGCTGGAACTCTTAGGCAGAGCCCAGGTTGGCGGGTTCCCAGTAGGAGGCACTCCTCTCTTTCCAGGGGAAGGCCAGAGTCAGTGCCATCTGCCCCACATCGGAATGCCTGGTTCCCGACTCCAGCTTCCTGCCAGTGTAGACCGGGGAGGCAGCAGGTGATGGCTCAAGTAATTGAGTTCCTGCCGCCTACGTGGGAGACCCAGATTGTGTTGTCGACCCCTGGCTCCTTGGTGGATATTTGGGGATTGAATCAGCCAATCGGAGCTCTCGCTGTCAAAAGGAAAAAAAAATCGAAATACTGGGAAATGAAGCATGGATTTGCTCAGGTCACAGGGCAAAGCCCAGGACTTGAGATTCCATTTCAAGTGACTGAGGCCAGACCCCAGACTGCTGACCACTGCGCATTTTGAAATGTCCCAAGCCACACCTGGCTAAGGATCGGCGGTTTGAAAAGGTCCCATCCCTTCGTCAGGGCGAGTGGAAAAGCTCTCCCACTTGGCCAGCGCCACTGGGGAGGGCGCAAGAGCAGCGAGTCTGCCCGCCCCGGGGCTCCACGCGCGACACCCGGCCCCCGTGAGCTCCAGCGCCTAGGCTCGCCATCCCACCCCAGCCGACCAAATGCTGCTCTCTCTCCCCAGAACGCGGGTGCCACCGCACCCTCCGGGCAGGGGCGGGCAGCGCGCTCTTTCGGAGGGAGGAGGTCCCAGGCGCCCCGTGGGAAGCGCTCGGAGCCCGCGGGCTGACTTCGCGGCAGGAGGTGCAGGAGGCGCGGGACCGGATCCCCGCCTCCTTAGCAGCGCCTCGGGCGCACTGCGTGGCTCGCCCTCCCTCCTCGGCCGCCCCACGCAGGGAACCCGCGCCCCAAGTTTGGGCGTTTAACCTCCCCTAGAACTCGGCGCCCACAGACAAGGAGGCCTTGGGATCCGCCCTCCCTTCGCTCACGTCGTAGCTGAATTGGGCAGAGGAGCGAGGGGTCGCCAAGAAGCCTGCATCTGGGGGCCGCGTTCCTCATTCTGGGAACTGCGCGCGAACTGCCCGGGTGCCGGGTAAACGAGAAGTTCCAGAGAGTTCCGGGCGCTCACAAGCTCTCAGTCTATAGCGTCTATTCAGTGCGAAGCGGGAGCGATGGAGGTTTATAAAAAGTGACCACCCGAGGTCGCTTCCAGGATCTGCCTGTGTGCCCCCTGGGCACGGGGGCTGGGGCTGCTGCCTGGACACGCGCGCGGGCCGGGGGTGCGTGGAGCCGCCGTGCGCGCCCTGCCTGGAGCAGCTAGGAGCTGGCGGCGCCGGCGTCCCAGGGGGAGCCTGTCCGGGAAGCCTGCGGGATGAACTGCTAGCCCTTGCCCGCTTGGGCTGGTGGTGCAAACCGGAAGTCCACCTCCGGGGTGCGAGCCTGTCCTGGCGTATCTGGGAGCACAGATCACGGAAATGCACAACTAATTCTCCAGAGTCCCTAGCCAGCCTCCCAGCCAGGTGTGTGCACCGAAGCCTTCGGTCTCCTCGCCTGTCCCTTCTCTCTTGGAAGCCTCCAAGGAAGGTTTCTAAGACCGGCGGGGGCGGTGAGTCGCGCACAGCTCAGTCAGCAAGCGCGGGAGGCACCGGGAGGGCAGAAGTGGGGCTGGGGCTCCGAGGCATGGACCCGCCTTTGCTGCGGTAGCTAAGGGGGTGCCCACGGCAGGAGCTCTGGATAGGCTCCCTCCTCCCGTGTGTCCCTTGTGCCTGTCTCTCGGGAGAGGGTGGGAACCTTGTGAATGAAGTCTCCGCGGAGCCCCTGACCCCCTCAGGTTAAAGTCGCTGGTCTGCAAGAGCTGGCCCCTTGGGACAAAGCCCTGGGCTCCCCAAAGCTCTCTGTTTCGTCAGCTCTGGACCTCCCCCATCCCCCGCTCCTCCTTTTCTCTTCTGGCCACTGGTGCCCACGTTGCAACCCCGGAGTGAGTGCTGACCTCACCATCATCCCCTCTTCCCCTCCCCCCACCATCGCGATCAGCCAACGTCCTCTAAGTTTCCCTTTATGTGTTATTGGCCCCCTCCACTGCTCCCAGGGCTGCTGGGCAGCCAGTGGCAACTGTGTTGGCTGCAATTCCAAGCTGCTTCTGCTCCCAGTGTTGCCCTCCTGGGAGGTGGGAAGGAGCCTGTGGAGTCTCTAGGACGCAGCTGGGCTGGGAGGTCTGTGCCGGTGGGGGGAGGCCCCTGGGTCTGAGCGAGGGAGGCAGGAAGAAGCCAGCCAAAAGGCCTGGGAGCAATTCCATTCCTGGCCAGTTCAGGTTTGAATCCCAGTTCTGCTGCATGAGGGCTGTGTACTGTCTGCTAAGTGAAGCTCTTCGTGGGCCTCAGTTTCCTGTCCTGTGAAATGGGGACAATAATAACACCTACTTGATAAGGCCACTGCAAGGAGTCAATGAGATTGTGCCCACGTAAGAAGTCCTACTGACAGCAGCATGCACGTGGTTTACCCAGCGGGGAATGCATTTGGGATGCCACAGCCCAGCCTGAAGCACCTAAAGTGATCCCTTGGGGTTTCCTGCCCTCCAGCACCCTCTTCCTCAGCTGCCAGCTCTGTCCTGGGTCAAGGACGTTTGAGAACGAAGGCATTTGTAGCTCCTAGGAGCTGCCCTCCTTGCCGGGGGCATCTCAGAGAGGAGGGGGCTGCCTCCTCCTCCAGCCGTCCCCCCCCCCCACCCCACCTCACCCTATACTTTAGCCCATCCTGCCCCTTCTGCAGCCTGGGAAATGGAAGTCCAGAGGAGAATCAGGAAGAGGCCTGAATCTTTGTCCCAGCAGCCTCAGCTCCAAGGCTCCACTGTGGGGGCGGGCATCTGGCCCTTGCAGCCCCAGCCTGTGGCCTCTCACGGCCCTCCCGCTGCCTGCTGCTGGGAGGGAGGGGTCGGGCCCGCACCTGTCACAGGAGGCAGCCAGCTCACATTCTGACCGCCTAATCCCGGGGCCTGTGATTGGCAGGCTGCACGGAAGGGAGAGGTCAGGCAGAAGGGAAAGCCCGGGAGGGTAACCTTGGCCGTGGGGACAGGGGAGACGCAGGGCAAACAGCGCTCGGCAGGTAGGAGGGCTTAGTAAGTGACGGTGCTCTCACTAGCTGTCCCTCCCTCCCTCCGGCCGGGGCAGGCTGGAGACTCCAGCGGCCGGCCCGCTTCTCCTTCTCCCTCTCCGCCAGAGGCCCTCCCCTCCCCAGGACCCGAGGGCGCACAGCTGGCCTCTCGGCACTGCCCGATTCTCCCCGGAGCGCGCCCAGAGCGCGCAGCTGAGGGTGGACTGAGGACGCCTCTCCTGGCCTCGACCTCTCAGTCCAGAGCCGGAGAGCCCAAGGGCCCCGAGTGCCGATCGAAGGCAGCCGCGCGCTTCCGCCGCCAGCAGCCCCTGCGGGAGCCTCCGGCGCGCCCGCCCTAGCCGCCCAGGGCCAGAGGGAAGCGACTTGCAAAATCAAAAAGGCAACCGAGGAGATTTAAAACAAACAAACAAACAAAAAACCCAGTCAACTCTACAGCCTCAGGTTCCGCCACAGAGGCGAGGCCCGGGAGAGGACCCTGGGCAGCCGCGCCTTCGCTGTTCCAGCAGTGCCGCATGGCGGCCCCGCGTACCCTGGCGGATCCGAGCAGCGCGCTCCCGCTGGGTCCTCACCCCAGGCTCTGAGCCCGAAGGCGGCAGGGCTGGGCAAGGAGCAGGAGCCGCTCTCCCGCACCACCCAGGAAAACGCACGCCCGGAGCAGGTGGCGGCGAATGAGCTTTGGCGGGAAAGCCGGGCGCGGTGCTCTGGGGCATCAGCGGTGGCCCGCGGGTTCTGGGCCAAACGGCCTCCTCCCTCCCAGCCTGTTTTCCGCGCTGCCCCGCTAGCCTGGAGAGCGCTGCTGCTCTAAGCTGAATTCGTTTCCAGGACCAGATGGGGTTTTTTCACCGGGTAGTTGCCAGAGCGCGGCTCCAGAGCCAGGCGCCGCTACTCCCTCAACCCGATCTGCGCTCGGTGCCTCAGTTTCCCCAACTGGGAATTGGAAGTGGCTTTGTACGCCTGTTTCCTAGGATTAGAGACCACATGGTAGGTGCTTCCTGAACTCCATTCTTGTTCTTCCTTGCAGGTTTTTCCGGGCTTGGAGCAGGGCGCAGCTCTAAGCCACCTGCCTTTGTGTCCAGCTGTGTTGAAATCACGTGGTCTCCGCAATTCCTCTTCCTACTGGGGACGGTGGGGGGCGGTGGTGGTGATGTGGCACTCGGTAGCCCCTCAGCCCCCAAGTGTGGAAACAGAATCCTTTTAGGATTTGTCCCTTTTACAATAATTCACTGGCACTGCCCGTTCCCCTGCCAAGCTAACCTATAGGTTGCAATTTTGGGGGGTTGAAGGCAGGTGGTGGGGATGAGGGTGGGGGTGCTTTACAAAATTAGCTTACTGATTATGACCCTGGGAGAAGCAGTTGCTGCCTCCCCACTCCCCTGTTTGTTTGTTCTTTTTTTGGGGGGGGGTGAAATTCACATGACATAGAATTACCCATGTTGAAAGGAACAACTGGGTGGCGTTTAGTATGCTCACAGTGTGGCACAACCGCCAGCTCTGATTCCCAAACATTTTCATTCTCCCCAAAGGACCTCGTTTCCTTTATAGGGGCTGCTGGGCAGGCAGTGGGGGGGGGTGCAGACTGGGGCGCCAGGCCTCTTAGCTGGCTCTTTTGTGCCCTGAGAAAGTGGAGGGGGGACTGAGGAGGGAAGGGAGCCGAGGGAATCCAGAACACAGGGAGAGCCTCTCTGGTGATTCCTCTCCGAATGGTAGCTGCCGATCCATCGGATCCTTCGATTGGTGGGTCGGTTGGTCGGTCGGTCGGTCACGGTCACGTCCTGCAGGCGTGATGATCCTACAGAGACAGAATCTCATGCAGACCTCTTACAATGGTGTCTTCAACCTTCTGGGGAATCCACTTGTTGGATTATCCGCTGAGAGCCAAGGACCCTCTTCTTGGCAGGATGCACACAGAATGCTGTCTTAACAGATTTCCCTGATCTTGGTGGCTTGAGAGAGCCGAGGCTTGCTCTCTGCAGCTCCAAAGGTGGGGAACCTGAAATCGAGGTACCAGCAGGGCTGCACTCCCTCTAACGGCTTGGGAGGGGGATGCTTCCCCAGTCCTGGCGCCAGCCTCCCCTGGTGGCTCCATCACCCCAGGCCCTGCCTGTGTCTCCACATGCCTTCTGCGGGTCCTCCCTCTTAGTGGCTTACAGACTCTTGCCATTGGGTTTAGGGCTATCCTACCTGGAGCGTCCAAAATCATCTCAAAACCCTCTCACCTGAGATGCCTAATGGAACTAAATTGTGAAGACGCTTATTTTTTCCAAATAAGGTCACATTTGCAGGCAGAGAGAGTTAGGATTTGGGTGTCCCTTTTTTTGGGGGGGGGTGGTAAACCAACCTTCAGCCCACTACAGGTGCACAGCCCCCACTTAACGGGCTATCAACCCGCCGTCCACGCCACGATCTCTGTTTTCACGCCACTAAGGAATCCTTTGATGTCATGGAAAGGTAGATTTCCAATCATGGAAATCCAAACCTGTACAGTTGTCTTCCTTCAAGGAAAGATGTCCTCTACCACGTAGGTATCGCAGACGGACGTTCCCGAACAGAAGGTTAGAGACAGACCGTGGGTGCTTTTTGTACAAAGAAACGCTTGAAAATTGCAGCATCAGCCGAAATCCAAATGGGCAAAAATGGAGCGACAGGAAATTTCGCCCCACTTCAGACAAGCTTCATAAGGGCGCTGTGGGGGCTCCCGGGGCTCAGCGAGGCCTTTTAAGAAAATTGCAACTTTTAGCCAGCCCCTGAGGGTGTCGGGAAGTTGCACAAAGATCACCGCAGCCCTTCCTGGCATCTCCTCCTGGGGTGAGGAGGGAAGAGCAAGGTTTTGCTCAGGGAAATGGAGAAGGAGGTGGTGGAGGAGGAGAGGGACTGGGCTGGGGCCAGGAGGGGTCCCTTCCAGGGTGCCGGAGCAGGACGGCTCCCAAGATAGAAGTGACAGCTTCCTCGCGGAGTCCCCGGGTCTCCACCTGTGTCTTTCCTGCAGATCGGATTTATAGAGTGCAACATTTTAATAAAAAACACACACCCCTTCCCATTTGGGCGCATTAGGAGATTTTTAACAAAACACGGCAATGTTGCTATAAATTTTTCTCCCAGCACCCTCGCAAGTAATAACTCAGCTCTGGCATTTTGCATTTAATGTTTATTTTGATGGCTACATTCCAGCTGGAGTAGGGGCTCAGGGTGGGGAGGGGTGGGAAGAGAGGAGGCCAAAAATGTCTCCTCTTTCCTAGCCATTAGCTGTGTGTTTTTAATAAAGACCCCACAAATTGCCAAGCCAACACCGGGAAAGGAAGGAGGGAAATCATGTCACCTTATCAGGAAGATGGAGTAGCTTCAGCTCCAGGAAGTAGCTGGGGGCAGGGTGGGGGTCCCCCGAGGGCTTCTGGGATGTCCCTCATGCCCAGGCTGGGGGTCCTCTCTGAAATGCCCTCGCCTCTCCTCCCGGCAGCTTCGGAGACACAGCCCCAGCCTCCTCTTCTGGAAGGGCTGGCTCCTCCCCCTTCTCAGCTGTGTGCCCCTCCCCCACTCTACCTGCTCCTCACCTGCCGCCTGTTTTTTTGGCAGGAGCAGGCTCTGGCAAATGTTGGATGATTGGCAGAAGGAACCATGAGGCAGGGCTGGCTGGAGCATTGCTTTTCCGTCTCTGACTGCCTGCCCCCAAAGCAGCCACTTCGGAAAGGTTCCTTGTTTTCCTGTTTCAAAAGAGTTCAATCGCACCTGGCTGGCAGCCCCCTCCTTCCAGGCAGGTGCCTGATTCCTGTCACCTGACACCACAGGCCGGCCAGTCCATCCTTAAGCCGCACTCTCCAGGATGTTGGGCTGCGCTGGACTCTTGGAGCTGCAGGCTGGCATGGCACAACCTCCCCAGGACCCTCCTGGAAACTCACAGCCCCCTGCTTGTCCTCCCATGGGGCTCCTGGGTGCTGGAGGCCGTCCTGCTCCTGAGGCTTTCTCCAGTCCCAAGTGGAAGAGGGAGGGGGGACAAGGCCTGGGGCGAGGAGGGCGGCGCCATGAGCCCCGTGGTGGGTGTCGAGCCAGAGCGACTGACTGGGGCTCTGCCTCTTACTGGCCCAAAGCCTCGGTTTTCTCATCTGGACGCTGGGCATGCCTTTTGTCCTTGGGTTGGGGGTGTTTGTTGCGAAAGGTCACGGGCACGTTGGGCAGGAGTGGGTTTCACTCTCACTCACAGGATGGGAGGAGTCGGGGCTGCACAGCTGACACTGCCTGGGCCCCGGACGTGGTCAGTGGCGGGACAGAGGTCCCCGTGCTCCCCTTGCCTGCACCCCATGCCCCTCCCCAGGAGGGCGGGACAGCTCCCTTCCAGCTGCTTCTTTGCGTAGAAAACCAAGATTCCAGTTCTGCATCTGCTACGTATTAGCTGTGCGGTCTCAGGTGAGTTACTTAACCTCTCTGGGCCCGGCTTCTTATTTGACAAATGAGCCTCCTAAGGCTGCCCCTAAGGTGATGGACCGCCCGACACATAGCAGACACCTCCAGATGTTTTTGCCTTCTCTTCCTGTTGCCAAGTGTCTGTCTAGTAGATGCTATAGATGATGTTCCAGTGCCTCTCCTAGGGCCTGCACACAGATGGCGTCTAATGGCTGCACGGCCCACACTGGGAGCTCTCAGGGCCACCGCGTCACTCGCCCTAGCTTTTTCCCTTTTACAAGCGCTCAGCCTCGCCCGCGGCATTTTACAGCCGGGATAAACACTTCCAGGGCAAAGCCAGGGATGGCAGCCGGGCTCGGCTCTTGCTGAAGTGTTTCGGGCCTTTTCGGCAGGATCCCAGCTGCCACCCTGCAGCCCCTGCTCGCTTTACTGGGTGCTGAGCACTTTGCACCCTGTGAAACCCGCGGCAAATGGTCCTGGGCTCTGATGTGCAGCCCAGGCCTGCAGCAGGGCATTGGCACTCAGCCTCCGGCTAGAAAATGAGAACCTGATGGGGGTGGGGGAGCAGGGGTGAGGGGAGGGGGGAGCGCCTCTCCCTTTGCAGACAGAGGGCTGCGAGAGCTGCGCCTACACTCAGTGTTGAGTACCGTTTACTGAACACCTATTATGAGCCCGAAACAATTCCTGGCTTCATCCATCGGCTCCCTCCTCTGGGCCACCCAAGTCAAGTCAGCTCCCTCCCAAGGTTGTCACTGGCTGCAAGGGCCTGGTTTGCTTATTTGTTTACTGCCTGTCTCCCCCATTGTAATGTAACTTTTATAGGAGGTTATTTCAACTGTCCCCATTTTACAGACAAGGCAAGTGAGGCCGAAAAAAGCAGTCGGGAAGGGCAGAGCTGGGATTGTGACAGGAGCCTCTTCAAAAAGAGAAATCGCAGCCCTCCTTGTGTTTGAAGAAGCACGTCCCAAGTATCTGTATGTACACTCCCACAATCTCCTCTTTTCTGTCATGTTCACAGTAACCGCTCGGGTTGTTATCATCGTGGGCCATTTGATAATGAAGAGTGCACAGCTTAGAGAGGGTAAGCCATTGCCTAAAGACACACAGCGAGGAAGTGGCAGAGCTGGCTTTCAGGGCTGGGTCTGCCTGGAAAGACAGCGCACACGTGGCCTCCCAGGTGCTGAACCCTTCCAGGGAACCTGAGTGACCACTCTGGGCTCCCACAGATGGCGAGTGGCCAGGTCCTGGGATTCCACATCTGGCTTCCCACCTGGAAGTCAGCATGGCCGCCTGGAAACTTGGTGGTCAGAAGGGAGGTGGGAGGGTGCTGGTGGAGCCCAGGGTGTGCTTGGTGTGAGGGAACTGCTCTTAGGGCCGGTGACAAGCCCTGTGTGCGCATGCGTGTGTGTGTGTGTGTGTGTGTGTGTGCATGCGTGTTTAGTATGCACCGTGGGTCAGAGTCGTTGCGGAGGTGGGCGAGGGGCAGCATCTCCATGGGAAAAGCTGCAGAACTCAGGCAAGCAGGGAAAGGTACCCAGAGGGCGAAGGCGCAGGCTGGGGTTGGGAGAGCAAAGCTTTGAGGCGCTGCAGTCCTGGGCCCAGGGCTCGGGTGCAGAGGGGAGCCGCTAGCGCAGCGCGCAGTGCCGCATGGGATCAGCATAATCTCCCTCTTTTCTTACTCAGTGCGCATCCTCGGGGGATTTCCCACCACTTCTGAAAGCAGGGGCCACGCTTCTTCAGACTGCGGCTCTGTGTTTCCAGGGGCCATCCACCGGCTCCGCTTTCCAGGGGCAACCTGTGTGCGCATGTGTGTGTTCACGTGCACACAGGAGCACGCTCTAACGAAAGGGGTGTGTGTGTGTGTGCATGGTCTTGTGTTCCACCTTGTGGTCCCAAGGCAGGTCCAGACCAGTTTCACAGCGCCACTACTTGTCACCCTTTTTGGTGTCACCTTTCCAAGGCCGCCCTTGGTGTCCCCTTGCATCTCACTGTCCTGCGCCTTGCTGTCTCCAAGCCACGTGCCAGGGCAAGTGTCCTCGCTGGGGCCATCTCATGGAGTGCACATCGGTGCTCTTGGTGGTGGCCATCACACCTTCCATTGGCACAGCATTCGGCTACTGAGTGGCACAGCCAGGAGCCTGGCCTCCAGGTGCTCTCTCCTGGGATGATGGCGTTACCTGCGGCTTCTCTTACTGTTTGCAGGCAGGAATCTTGCCCCGGTTGGCATCCCAGAATGCACCTGGCGACTTGTACTGGCCAGGTGATGATGTGAGACTCGCTGTGCATGGGGCCCTTAGAAGGCGGACCTGCAGGGCCTCCCCGAGGTCTCTGTCCTGCCTCCTTCCCTCCTCCACCTCCTCAGGACCCTGCCTCTCCCCTGCCTCCCCTCCTGTCCCGTTCACCCTGGCCGTCACCCCCGCCTCCGTCCCCCAGGCAGCCTGCACTGGAGCCAGAGCTTGGCCAGGATGAAAGAGCGGGCCAGCCAGGCCCATAAATCACGGGGCCTGTGCTCCTTAACCTGCCCTATTAACCTCTGGCACGGGCAAGCATTAGGTGTTACACTTGGCGGCCGTGAATTTATGAGGGCCCGGCCCCCAGAGCACCGCTTCCGCCCCGCCCCCGCTCGCCAGCGGCCCCTGGCTTCTGGCAATGGCAGCCGCAGGGCGAGGTCCTCCTGGCCCTAGGCACTCATTTGGTGCCCTACGCCGATCGCCTGGTGCAGACGTGCACTGGAAGGCAGAAAGGACTGCCGGGAGGAGAGAGGCTCACGCAGCCCTTCCTGGCTTTGGCTGGCCAGCTCCACTTCCCCAGAGGCCGCCGCCTGGGGCCTTACAGGTGAACTGCGTCTGCCTGGCGACATGCTCCACCTCACTTACTGAGTGCCTGCTGTATGCGCGCATTCTCCCATGGGACTGACAACCCTGGGATCACCCACCAGGCACAGAGGAGGGAAGTGGAGAGGCCTCTGGTGTGGGGTAGAGCCTCTGGTGTGGGGCGGGGCCTCAGGTACGGGACGGAGCCTCTTATGCAGGGCGGGGCCTCTGGTGCAGGGTGGGGCTGAGCATGAGCTGTGGCCGCAGCAGCTCCATGCTGGTTTCCTCCAAGCTGGGATCAGTAAGTGGAGGAAGCCACTCTACCGACGAGGCCATGGAGGCCCCGAGATGCCAGCAGACTCGCCCAAGCCCTGCAGCTCAGAAGGAGGCCCTGGTGTTGAGAGTCAGTGGGTTACATTGTGTCCTAACTCTATACACAAACTCTTCTCTAGGGCCGGCGCTGTGGCACAATAGGCTAAGTCTCCATCTGCGGCGCCAGCATCCCCCATGGGCACCGGTTCAAGTCCTGGCAGCTCCTCTTCCAATCCAGAGCTCTGCTATGGCCTAGGAAAGCAGCAGAAGGTGGCGCAAGCTGTTGGGTCCCCGGGTCCACGTGGGAGACCCGGAAGAAGCTCCTGGCTTCAGATCGGCCCAGCTCTGGCTGTTGCAGCCATCTGGAGAGTGAACCAGCAGATGGAAGACCTTTCTCTCTGTCTCGCCCTCTCTCTGTAACTCTGCTTCTCAAATGAGTAAATAAATCTTTAAAAAATAGTAATCCTGAGAAAACAGCTGCTCATATGGACACCAGGCCAACTCTCAAGGCAGGTGCCTCGTTCCTGAGCCAGGCTGCAGTCAGTTCACAGATATAAGCAGCACTGTGTGATAGGAGCAAGGAGGAGGAGGAGGAGGGAGCGGAGGAAGATGATGGCTCACACCCAAGGGACGTTAGCATGCACCTGTTACTGTGACAGGCCTAACCTTCACCATTGCATCACTATACCCATTTTACAGAAGAGAAAATTGAGGCTGAGAGAAGTCTAAGTTCACCCAGTGAGTCAGGGCCAGGCCCAGCGCCAGACCCCAGCAGTCAGCCTCCAGCACAGCCACTCTTCTGGGCTAGAGCAGTGACACTGGAAGCAAACGTGAGGGGGCCACACACCACCAGGCGACAGCAACAGAAGGGATGTCCCCCATGGCCGATGCTGTCGGTGTACTGGGGCCTGGCAGAGCCCCCAGAAGGGTCCTCTGTGGGCTCCCTGGGGAGCAAGCCCTGCCTGCTTTTTGCTCTCCTGCTTTTCCTTGGGGGCAGCAGTGGCCGGGGCTCTGGAGCTGTCCTAGGAGGAGGCCAGGTGCACGTGGGGGAGTGGGGTCTGTCGCCAGCTGTTGCCGCAGCTCTCACTCCCTAACTTCTGAAGCTGGGAGGGGGCTCCACTGCAGCCTCCCGAGAGTGGTCCTGGGGACAAGGGAGCAAACGTCCAGGATGGCAGGGAGCAGCTGGAAGAAGAGGGAGGAGGTGTGAGGCAGGTGCTGGCTTCACAGGACCTGCAGAGACAGCAGCCGGAGGCTGGGCACAGCAGCGGAAGTCTCAGAGGTGACTCCGGGTCGGCTGCCACCAAGACTCCTCTGGTCCCTCCCTCTCCTGCCAGCCCACTAGCACTCTGGCCTGTCTAAATGCCCCCTGTGCGAGTTGGACACAACTCCAAGGGCGGGCAGCCTGTGGCTGCTTTCTCCATCGTGTCTAACCCGGAAGAGAGGGCAGGACAGCTAGAGGGCGCTGTTGCTCCCCCCACCCTGCAATTGAGGGCTGGGCTGAGCATCCCAGGAAACAGCAGTTGAGTGGGAGTCACCCGGACCTGGTTGAAATCCAGCAGCACCTGGTTGCAGAGGGCGTCCCCCCCTCCCCCAAGTTCATGTCCACCTGCAGCTTGTGTGACCTTAATTAGACACTGTTTATGAACTCCGTTGGTCAGGATGGGCTCCCACGGGATCATGGTCTAACCAGTCTAACTCAGGGCCTGGCAGCCTTGTAGGCAGGGAAGGCACGGGGGAGAAGGCCACGTGACAAGGGACCACGGTGGTGAATCTACCAGCCAAGGAAGGCTGAGGCTCTCTGGCGAGCCCCAGAAGCGAGCAGGGGTGAAGCAGGAGAGAAAAGGATGACACCTTGACTGTAGCTCCCTGGACGTCCAGTTGGTGGCGCTCTGCCAGCCGGGGACAGGGCTCCCTCGCTGTCCCGCTGAGTTAGCCTGGGTCGCCCCCCAGCTTTTCTGAGCCTGGGCTTTGCTTGCATTCCAGGGAGGAGAAAACACCTCATCCTAGGGTCTCAAAGGAGATGACGTGCGCCCACACAAAGCAGGTGCGTTCAAGGCGGTAGGATGGGACGCCAGCAGGGCAAACCCTGCAGGTCTTCAGAGCTGGGGAGCTGGTGGCCCCAGTTATTTTTTTTATGGTGGAGCTTAGAAATTCTAGGTTAACAATGAAGTTACAAGTTGGCCAGATTCATGCCATCCTTCTCACAAGTTGTGTAAGTTGCGCGTTGGACATTTTGAAGCAAAGGGCAGAAACCCTCTCTTTTTCCCTCCGCACCCATATGACATGCTTGCAGCAACTAAATGAACAGCTAGTTTATACCAGATGCCATCTGGCTGCCTAGTGCCAACTGGAAATAAAGTTATGTGTGTATAAACACTTATATAAACTTATCTCCAGCCTTGTGTATAAAACCATATGTCTATCTCTCTCTGCACACTGGGTGCCTATCTATTCATAACAGATGTATACACACATACATATTTCTTCAGCAATTCCATACAGCAAATATTTATCCCATGTTCATTCTATCCGGGGCGTGCGTGCGTGTGTGTGTGTGTGTGTGTGTGCAAATACAGAGGATCATGTGTTTGCCCATAAATAACATACACACAGAGCTGATTGTACCAGCTGCCAACCGAATTCTAGTTGCAGGAGGATGAGGCTTGCTGTTGGAGAGCAGAGCGGGGCTCCAGATCGCCTGGCTGGGAGGCAGAGCAGAGCCGGGAAGCGGACTGCAGCACCCGGATGAAACGGGGGTGAGGGTAGGGGTGGAGGGCAGCGCTGGGTAGGCGTCAGGGTGTGGGAGGAAGGCTTTGGGTGCCCTCCAGGGGGAGCAGGCTCAGGCCCAGGGCTACCAACCCCTTGAGGTCTGCCTTAGCCTGACACTGTGTACGTCGTCTGCGTGAGTTTTCCGTTGCTGGGAGTATCACAGCGCGGGACACTGCTAAACAGCAGAGGTTCATTTGGCCCAGGGATCTCGCCCCTGGGCAGTCCAAGAGCATGGTGCTGTCACCTGCTACATGAGAGCATGGCACGGGGTGTCACATGGCGAGGCCGGGCGAGCACGCTGGCTCGGGGCTGTCCTCCTCGTCTTACAAAGCCACTAGGGCCACCACCACAGGGCCCCAGCCTCACAGCCTTATCTCATCCCTGGTGACTTCCTAAAGGCCCTGCCTCCAAGAAGCAGGGACCTGTGACCTTAGGGAGTGTCTAATCCATGAACTTGGGGGGGGGCGCATTCACACGGGAACGCCCAGCTTGGTGGGGAACCCCCTGCCACCTGTTCCTCCTCCCCACACCCCGCACCTCTTTCTGGTGGACAGAGTACAGGCGGGCTCCCGTGCACCCGGTAAGTTCCCACCTCCACCTTGATGGTGCTTCTGTGCAGGGTGGGGCCAGGCCAGGGACGGCTGAGCCCTGCCCCCCTCTCCTGCTGTGCTCGGTTCCAAAATGCACTGTCGCTGTGGGCTGGGCCTGTGCTGGCTGCTCTAGCCCCAAGGCCTGGCACAGCACTTGGCCCAGGGGGAAGTGCACAGTGACTCTGGGAAGTAGGGGGACCTGGCCTGGTTGAGGCAGGCCGTGGAGTGGGGTTGGCGCCCACATGCGCTCTCTGCACTGTAGATTCACCCCAGTGGAGATCCAGCACCGTGTGTGTGTGTGTGTGTGTGTGCGTGTGCGCGCGCGCGCGCGCATATGGGGGTCTCAGCTCCTGGGGGCAGGTCCTTGTCTCCTGGGTTCCCAGCTGCAGCCACAGTCATCCGCATTAAGGGCTCACAAGCGTTTCCCAGCACAGAGCCCTGGGCAGTAGGGGCTGTGAAGACACAAGGTTCAGAGAGGTAAAGGGATGTGCAAACCTCACACAGCCAGGGCGGGGCCACACAGGTCTGACTGAGCCGCTCCCTGGGGCTTTGGGGAAAATGACCTCTGGTCTCTACCGATTCTAGTGTAAAAGTCACTGCCTGCCCGGCCCCTTGCTGTTTTCTGGGGGGGTTTAGTTTTTTCCCTGAGAAGGAAGGATGCTTTCGGTGGCATTTACAATTCGGGGTTTTTCCCTCTGCGCTGTCTTAGGGAGGGTGGAGTTGATCTTGGCCATCAGAGATGGGCTGTGGGCAGGGCACGCCCTGGAGCCTGCTAACTGGCCCGAAGGGGAATCATCTGCAAACTGGGTGCTGGGTAAATGCCTAAGTGAACTTGAAGGGGCTCCCTGGTCGCTCATAGCCTACTGGACACACATCTCAGGGCTGAGTTCACACTGGTGCACCCCCGCCCGCCCCAGACTCCACGGCAGGAGCCTCAGCAGAAAGTCCAGAGCCTACTAGCTCAGCGGTCTCCTGCCGCTGACCTTGGCTTTCTCTGCCTCAGTTTCCTCTGCTGTTAAGCGGGAGAGGTGGCAGTGCTACCTGGCACAGAGAAGGCACTGTCTTCCAGGGCAGAAAGGCTGTGTCCCCCGTGAGCCTGTGCAGGGGAGCGCGTATGTGACCCCTACTGCCCGCAGAGGGCAGATTCAAGGTCCAGACCCGCTGGCCGGCAGGGCTGAGCCCTCAAGTGGGCGGCGTGTCCTCCCCCACAGGCCTCCGCCTCCTCCAATCGCTGTCCTCTCCGGCTGGCCTCCTGTCTCTACCCTGGCTCGGGCAAAGAGGAGGCCCAGCCAGAGGGGGGCCCTGGCCCCAGGCTGGCGTGAAACAGGCCAAGGACTCACTGTCCTGAGAGGGGCCAGCCCTGTGCCGCAGCTGCTCCTCCTGGGAGGGGCGGGAGGAGCTCCTCGCCGTCTCTTGCGCCCCCCCCCCTTCCCCAGGGGTCGGCACCCCGGAGCGGCCACAGCCCCAGGACCTTGGCGCTGCCCTAGGAGCTGCCGCCCTCTTTCTCCCGGAAACCCGAGAAAATGAGCCAAGTCCTGGGGTGACCGGGTCGGGGGTGGCTGCCCTGGGCCCCTTCCTCGCGGCTGGGGGAGGGGCGGGTCCTCTTGAAGATGCTCCCCCACCACCACAACCCCCAGCCCTCCCACTCAGGCCACGGCCCCTTTTTCCAGATTGTCCCTTTTCCCACACTCTGTCCCGCGTGCCCCCCACCCCCAACCCCACCCCCACCCGCGGTTCTTAAAGGGGCTCTGAGAAGAACGCATTTTCTCCGAACAGAACAATGCCCTATTAAGCTAACGAGGGATTGGAACTTGGCTGGATGTCAGTCTTTGATTTTAAATATCATTTTGGGAACGGAGGGAGCGAAGAAGCGGGGCTGACGGCCGGGCGAGGACCTCGGCACACCGGCTCCCGCCCCCCCGCCCAGCGCTCTCACAAAAGCCGGCTTCCCACATACTTCATGGGGCTATTTCAAGTTAAAGTTTTGTTTACCTTCTAGAAAAGTTAATTAGTTCCTTTTGATCTCACGGGGGAAACCGCACAGGAAATTTTCCCCCAGAAACTGTACACAGGCAGGCACGCTTTGCCCTCGGAGCCAGAGATATTCATTAAAACAATTCGTTTCGATTTTTAATTTAAAGAAAACATTTTACGTTTTCCCCGTTTATTATGAAGAAAGTAGCTGTCCCCAGGGCAGGGCGTGAGGCGGGTCGGCGGCCGTGCGCGCTGGCAGCCAGCGCTGGGCAGTTTATGGTCTGTCGCTGGTTTGTTTTTCTACTTTGGATAACGAGAGACTTCTGCAAAGACGCAAACCTCCCAACCGTGCCAGGTTTCAGTTGCCAAAATATTAAAAATCCAGGGTTTTTGGAGATTGAGGCGGTATGGTTTAAATAAAGATATTTAAGTTCTGAAATATAAATATTCGCGATCCTGAACAACATATCATTGCTTTAAAATCCGAAACAGGCAGTGGGTGAATCGAGGGGAGAAAATGTTTACTTTTTTGAGGGTTTCCTAATGAAATATAATAAATAGTACATCATGCTCTTTCTTAAAAAAAAAAAAAACCCAGAATTTTATTTTTACCCCTAGAGATATTTAAGCAATACCTGGATTTTGTACCATAAGCTGCTTAGGGAAAGTCTCAACAGAGGAACGTTTGCATTTTCAAAATGCGATTTTCGGTCTTCAGCACATTTCCCACATCTTGTGTTTCGATGGGGTGGGGACGCGGGGGTCGCGATGGTGGAATTCAGTTTCTAGCGCAGATGAAGGGAAAAAGAAAGAGGCTGGCTTCGGTGAGGCTGAAAGAACAAATTAAAAGATACTGCTGATGGAGCAGGCAGGCGCTGTGGTCCCCATTACCGCGAGGGGTGGGGGGAACAAAAGAGGCGTATTGATACGGTTCGGACAAAAAGCCCGTGGAAAAGATGTTTTTACCAAAGAAAAAACCACAGAAACATAACAGCTCTATAGCGTGGTGTCGACATCAGTATATCATCATGAGGGTATTTTAGGGTGAGTATCCTTTGCCTGCCCCTGACACAAATATTTGGAGATTAGAACTGTCATTATCAATAAAAATTAAATGGATGCCTCCCCAAAAGATATACAAAAAGCGAGTTAACATATGAACCCCTCGGATGGAGCTCTGCATGGCACACACATCAGGAACCGGTGACTTTTCATTGTCACTCATCTGTGTTGGAATCTGCCCCAACGATTGCCTTTGAAACAGAACTCTCCATACAGAGTTCTTGACCGAGACTTTACACCTGAGGATAATACGCTTTCTGCTTTTAAATACACCCCCATGGCCCCCTTTCATTATTGTGAATATTATGTGGGCGATGGGGGAGGGACGTGACAACTGGAGAAAGCAGGGGTTGAAAAATGCTGACTGCGAGGGCAGCCTCGGGGAAGCTGTTTATTAAGACAGTTTCCCAAAGTCTTCCTGTTCAAATGGAGTCCCCACCCTCTTTAAAACTGTCCTTCTGTAATGCAATTATTTTCATTTGCTCTCTAAGAATACCTTTGATATTTTTCTTTAAAGAAGTAATCACACTTCTTTTACAGTTGGCAATATTCTCTCTCTCTCTCTCTCTCTCTCTCTCTCTCTCTCTCTCTCTCTTTCTTTTCCTTGTGGGAAATGAAACAGTTTAATGTAGCGTTTATAGGGAAGAGAGACTCATTGAACAAAATGGATAGAAATCAAAAGTTTCAAATGGATACACTGTTCCCTCTTTGGATTTTTCCAAGTTACAACTATCAAATACTTCCCCTCAGACGGCTGATGGGATTCCTCCAAAATAAATATGCATCTATGTCCATTTTCATCAGAACAAATCCTTTTCTCTGTAGCTAAAAGTACTGGGGACTCCACTGGCAACCTTGAGATCTCATTGGATACATCTGTGCGAAAATTGTCCTTTCTGTGAAGGGAGCAACTAGGAGGATTTCCACTCTGTTGGCATTCTTTCTCAGGGGGTGCAAGGGGCTGGGCCAGAATTGGGGGACTGTGGTCAACACTTCCTGGGCCTGAGGCACGAAGGAAATGGAGGAAGACAGCTTTGAGAGATGCAGTCTAAAAGGAGAAAATGCTGGCAAAGTGATAAAAAAAAAAAGCACAAGACAAGTAAATATTTTCCTAGCAAGCTTCCAAGTACAAATCCACGGAGCTTCCCAGCTAGCGAAAGGAAAAACAAAATCTTCCCTACCTTGGTCAGTTGCAAAGTAATGGGGGACGTGTTTCCCAAGTGGTTATGACCCGCCCAGCCTACAGCAGGCTTCTTACCTTAAATCTATACATTTTGAACAAAAACAGCTTGGAGCAATTCTCTGTGAACAACCCCAAATGTTAACCATTCCTTTTCAAGATCAGGTTTCTCCGTTAGCCTAGTCCGGTGATACCAGTTGGGTTTTCTTTGCATTTCTCCACCCCTGTCTCTCTCTCTCTCTCTCTCTCTCTCTCTCTCTCTCTCTTTCTCTCTCTTTCTCTCTCTTTCTCTCTCTTTCTCTCTCTTTCTCTCCCTTTCTCTCCCTTTCTCTCCCTTTCTCTCTCTCTTTTTTAAAATATGTTTTCTTATGTTTCCAATCCTCAAACATGCTTTTTTCATCTGGGTTAATGCTCCCTCTGGCTTGTGGATGGCTGGGAGTCCTCAGGAGCCGTTCTCCTCGGGACAATTAGCATCTCACTTGATCATTTTAAGACGGAATGATTTGTTAGGATCAGCGAATGGAGGCTTTCGCCCGCTGCCCGTTAATATTCGTGCAGATACGTAAAGTTTACTGCGTGCTGTAAATATGTCAGCTTTTGCCGGGGAGTTTGCTAATAAAGAACTTAGAGGTATTATTGATGGAAAAGATAATGTTTTCAATAAGCCTCTCGCAGGGGCTCAAGACCGAGACATTCCAGAGCCGGCAAAGCGCAGGCGTTTGAGACGCCGAGCCCCTGGCCGAGGTGCAGGGCCGGTCACCGGGACTCTGTATTTCAGCACTTGCCTCCACGCCCAGAAGTTTGGAAGAGCAGCGTCCTGTTAAAAAATGGCTTTCCTGGCCATGCGTAAGGGCTGAGCTGATCACAGAGCCCCAGTGGTGTTTTCCCAGGATGATCCCTTTTGGGGAATCCGGAGCGACCCCGCTGCTGGGAGAGACAGTACAATCCACCTTCTCTCTCCGCTGCACCAGGCTTCATTGTTTCCCTTGAAGTCCCCCTGGGGTTTTACTCTTCTGCCTTCTTCTCCCCTACAAAGAAAAACAGAAATGGCAGAAAATTGGGGCTCCCTCTCCCAGGCAGCCGAGTCCCACCATCACGCCCTCGCTCTGTTGTCCTTTCTTTTTCTTTCTTTCTATCTTTCTTTCTTTTTGGTCACAACACCCACATGTGACAGACAGTTCATCTGGTGTTAATGTGGCTGTCACGTGGGCTGGCCCTCCGAATTCCATGCTCTTTTAGCATTAATCAAATGCATCATTATGCATTGTGTATGCATTTTAGAGCAGACCCCAGCCCCGCCGGCTCCACCTTCAAGCGTGGTTTCCCTTCCTGTGTAGCAACGCCACTTGCAGCGGCCGCCACGATGAGCCGGCGGGCAGGGCCGGAGCCACGTTTTTTGGGGTTTGCCCAGCCCAGAGATCAACGGCTCTGAATTACAGGTGGTTCAGCAGCGTCTGGATTTTTTTGGATAATTTTCAGGATAATTATTAGTCCTCACGGGCCACCACCACCATCACCCCCAGCGCACGAGCTGGTGCGAGAGGCCAAATGGAGTGAGCACAGAGCTCCGGTTCCCAGAGGCCCGGGGTGGGGGATGGGTGCCTCCTTTGGCCTGGGGGATTTTAGGCTTAAATTGCATTTGAGCGAAATAGGGACCGGGCCTTTCTAATTTGGAAGAATGTGAGGTATTTGCAGACTGGGCTTGGGTGGGTGGGGGTGGGGGCTGCGACGCTGTTGCTGCCTTTGGGAGAGTGGCCTGTGCTTCCCCAGGCCTCATCGGTCAGTGGGGGGCGGGGGTCTGTGGGGGCATTCGGAGTTCCGGAACCTTCCCTGGAGGGCCTGGCTCCTGGCAGCTGAAGGGGAAGTGGCGTTTCTTGGGCGTATAAAGAAGATTTGCTTGGGGGCTGCCAGTGAGGACCGAGTTTCAGGTAAAGTCGCTTTCCTGAGCTGTCACACTGGTTCTGGGAGGTGGGGCCTGCTGCCTGGCCCTGGATCGAGGGAGGCAGATCTGGCTCAGGCTCTGCCCGTGTTTTGGTGTCTGATGGTCAGAAGGTGGTGCTGAGGAAGGGCAAGAGACTGGTTTCTTTCGTGGCACTGTTTTCCCCCCTGCAATGACACAGTGGGACTGGATCAGGACTTGGGGGTCCCTCCCAAGGGTGACCCGCAACCTTAGTGAAGCCTGATTTTAAAATAAAAGAATCACCGCCCTTTTAGAAGGTGTTCTGCCTTAAGCCATGCCTGGGGAGACCCAGCAGAGACCAGGGGACAGGAGATGCTGGGTGGGCTCTGGGCCGGGGTGGGGCCTCCTACATGGGTGCATGCTGGGAACTCCCCTCTCCCCAGATTCGGTGGCCTTTGGATTTTTCAGCTGCCTTTTCTGACCTGGCTCTGCGAAGCCCTTTCTCTCCTGGCCAGGCAGGAGGGACGGTGCAAACAGTTGGTGCAGAAGCAGTGCTCAGCAGGTTGTACAGGGCTGAAGCGGGAGGAGGCAGGGCCAGTGTGTGCGGGTGCTGATGTGAGCGTGGGGCCGCCAGCCACCCCGGCCACGCTGCAGGCCCTGCTTTCGGATGCTGGGTTCCCGATTCCAGGGAGCTGTGGGCCTGTGCTGCTCTCCGCTGGGCGGAGCCTGGAATCGAGAATGGGCTGTGGAGGCAGGTGTGGCCCCGGAGGGCAGCTCAGCTGGAGCAGTGCCAGCACCCCCAGGACCTTCAGGGTCAAGGCCAAGGTGGCAGCCTGCAGGGAAAGGCCTGGAGGCAGGGCTTGGCTTTAGCTGAGGGCCGGTGGCTGCCGCAGCGGGTGTGTGACTGAGCCTCAGAATGACCTGCAGCTCCCCAAGGCTCTGGAGTCCACTCAGTGACCAGAGCGTCCTCAGGACTCGCCCTCTACGGCTGTTCAATCTCTCAGGAGCCCCGCGAGAATCCTGAGACTCAGAGCTGTGTGAACCCGGTCAAGTTCACCGCACAGCCCAGCCTTTCACGTTCCGGATGCTGAGCCCTGCCTCAGTGAAGGAAGCCCCAGGATGTCGCAAAGCTGAGGAAAACGCGGGCCCTGGACACGCCGGGACCCATCTGCTCGCTCCGCGAGCTGCTGACAGACAGACGGAAGGCTGGTCCTGGCGTGAGCGGGCTCGTGGGGGCCGCCGGGAAGCAGTTCTGGTTCTGCTGACATGTTGCTGTTTCTAAAAGGAAAAAAAAAAAAAAAAGAAAAATTAGGTCATTTTGGTCTGAGGTTTAGCAAGTCCATGCGGCCTGTCTGGCTCAGTGTCTGCCACCTGGTTCAGCCCAAGGACACAGAAAGCTGTCTGTTTATAGAAACACGGGCGCGGCGGCGGCCTCGCTCGCTCTCCACTCCTGCTTCCTGCGAAGGGCTGGGCGGAGGCCGGTCTTGGGCGTCCTGGGCGGGGCCTCTGTGTGAGCCTGGCCCAGAGAACTCGGGCGGCCAGGAAGGGTGGTGCACAGGTGGACACTGTTGGACATGGAGAGACGGCCACCTGCACGCACCTGAAAACCTTCGTGGAAAGTGGAACCGAAAGGCAGGTTCATGGCGTGGGTGTCTGTAGTGGTGAAGAGGCAGCCTGGGAGACCTGCTTCCCACAGGCGAGCGCCTGGGGCAGGGCTCAGCCCCATCCATGAGTCTATTTCTGCTCAGTGCAGACGCGGGAGGCGGCGACAACGGCTCAGGAAGTTGGGTCCCTGCCTCCCACGTGGGAGACCTGGGTGGAGTTTCCAACTCCTGGCTTTGGCCTGGTTCAGCCCTAGTGGTTGCTAGCGTTTGGGCAGTGAACCAGCAGGTGGGTGATCTCTATCTGTTTGTCTCTGCCTTTTAATTAAAGCAAACAAATAAATAAAAATCTAAGTTTTTATTTTGGTGCAGAAAGAAGTCCATGCATATAAGGGGTCTTCAAAAAGTTCAGTGGAATGTGTATTATGAAGAGACTATACATGAAGTTCAAAAATTAGTTGCACCAAAATAAACATCTATTTGAAAGGTAGAGTTACAGCAAAGAAAGAGAGAGAGAGAGATCTTCTATAAACTGGCTCAATCCAGTTTGCAACAGCCGCTGCTGGGCCAGGCCAAAGCCGTGAGCCTGGAACTCCATCTGGGTCTCCCACGTGGGTGCAGGAGCCCAAGCACTTGGGCCATCTTCTGCTGCTTTTCCCGGTGCATTAGCAGGGAGCTGCCTCTTAAGTGGAGCAGCTGGGACTCGAACCGGCACTCATATGGGAAGCCAGCGTCTCAGGCAGCAGCTTAACCCACTACACCACCAACACTGGCCGCTAACTCATCTTTTAATCCTGTTTTCCATGATCTTTCTGAAGTACCCTAATATGCAAATTTGAACTCATTTTAATTATGAAAGTAACAACCAACCAGTACGCAGCTGAACTCCATGGAAGCATTTTTTAAAAATAAATGAGTGGGCTAATATTTGTGCAGTGCTTAAGGGAACAGTGCCTGGCTCATAACGAACACTCCAAGTGCTGGTTAAGTTACGATAGATGGAACTAGAAGTCAGTTTTCTCTCTCACGCTTACCATCTTTCTCTTCAAAGCCGCCAAGTTATTAATTCCTTGCCCCTTATTCCACAAGTGTCATGAGCTGTTGTAATCGTGTGCGGCACACACGGTGACTTTAGGTTGCAAAATGAAAACGGCAGGTGACGAAATGGCTTTGCGCGATTTGACTCATTCGAAGGACGGAAACCATCCATCTGGAAGATAACCTGGAGCCTCGGGTCTCCATAGTAACAACGGTTCTGCCTCAAAGGTGGCGGAGAAATTTCATGGGCCCCAATGCTCTCCCACACACGTGTCCCAGAGGGCTCCGGTCCCCGCTGGAGATCCCAGAGGCGGCTCTACGCAGCATCTCCAGGACTCTCCTTGGGCCCCCCAGAGTGCTGACCCAACAGGACAAGTGCTCCAGCGCTGTCAGTCCTGCATGCGTTTCTCTTGCTGCCACCTCCACGTTCCTCCTTAGGAACTTAGGAAGGGAAGTTTGTGTTGATGCAAAAAAAAAAAAAAAAATCCTGAAACCCCTGTGTACCAGAGGTCTTCCAGAAGTTTGTGGAAATGGAAATGAGTATTATGAAAAACAAGCATGAAGTTCAAAACTCTTTTGCGCATTTTTCTGGGGACCTCCTGTGTGCTAAAACCTTTACAGGATTTCCAGACGTATAAACCACTCTGTAGGAGATCTGGTGAGAAATTAGAAGTGCTTGCCAGTGGTAAAAGCGTGGGGGAAATCAGGAAAGACTCCCTGGAGGAGGTGGCCTCATACCCCCATTCTGCAAGGATAGATCCGGTCTGGTAGGGCTTACCACTAGGTGGGGGAGCACTGGTGGGCTTCATGGAGCCGGTGAGGACAAGATCTGCTGCCAGAGCAGCCTCCAGCCCTCATTCTGCCACGTGCCTGCTGGTGATCTCCGGCGGACCTCAGTTTCCTTGTCCGCAAAATGGGTGTCATGGCAATGGCCACCTTGGCGAGCTACTGGGAGGCTTCCAGATGGCGCACATGCCAGGGCGGCTGAGGCAGGGCGGGGCCTGGCATCTGGACGCCACGCATCGTTCTCCATATGAGAAGCCACACGTCGGGTCCCAGGTCATCTGGGGCCCACGTGTGCCCTGCAGTTGGCGGAAGTTTCGTCTCTGGACTTTTTCTCTCATTTGCCCAGCACCTGCCGCCCCGGCAGCTCCCATCAGGAGGAAGAATTGGCGAGCCGGCAGAGCGGAGGGAGAGGCAGGCTGTGGGGGAGCCAGGGAGGAGAGACCAGCAGGTAGATGGGTCCCCGGGGCAGAGGTGGGGACCCCGGAGCCTGTGGGGCTTGGGGCCCTCCGGTGACAGGCCAGCCTGGTCGCCAGCTCCGGTGCCAGCCCTCCTTCTGCTTTTCCCAAGGCACAGAAGGCAAAGGAGGGCTTCCCTCCCGCCTCTCATGTGTCGAATTGAGACATTACAGTTCCAAAATGGGCTTTGAGCCTGTAGAAATTAACCCAGTTTGGCAGGAGCTCTGAAAATAAACATATTGTTTCGATTGGTGTTGACATTTGGACTGTGAGAAGGTTTGAAAATGTAACTGGAGTTGGGATTTTCCGGCCCATCCGAGTGTTTCTGTGCAGGGGCTCCCTGAGCGGAGACTGGGGACTGGGTGAGGATGGGCTGGGGCAGTGTGGGGCCCTGGCTCCGGGCTGCCCTGCCCCCACCGGGGGCGCTGTGGCCTCCTGGGAGCTGTGTGTTTCAGGATGTCAGGGTCCCCGGGGCAGTGCGGGGCAGTGCGGGGCAGTGTAGGGGAACCAAACACTCGCGGCTTGACCACAACTATTTAAAGCGTCTACTATGTGCCTGGTGCCTGACAGGCTGCTTGCTCCCATGGTCCTCACTCCAGTGCTGCAAAGCACATGTGTGTATTTTTTTCTTTTATTTATTATTTTTTTAAAGATTTATTTATTTGAAAGTCAGAGTTACACACAGAGAGAAGGAGAGGCAGAGAGAGAGAGAGAGAGAGAGAGAGAGAGAGAGAGGTCTTCCATTTGCTGGTTCACTCCCCAGTTGGCTGCAATGGCCGGAGCTGCGCCGATCCACAGCCAGGAGCCAGGAGCTTCTTCCGGGTCTCCCACGTGGGTGCAGGGACCCAAGGACTGGGGCCATCCTCCACTGCTTTTCCAGGCCACAGCAGAGAGCTGGATCGGAAGTGGAGCAGCCGGGACGGGAACTGGCGCCCATGTAGGATGCTGGCACCGCAGTCGGCAGCTTCACCTGCTACGCCACAGCACCGGCCCCATGGTTGGGGGCCGTGAGGTTGGGCCTCAGTGAAGGCTCCCAGCCCCTGGACCTCTGCATTTGCTCCCAGGGAGAGCCCTTTGCTGCCTAGAAATGGGGGTTGCCGGGTGGGGGTCCCGCTTCAGCCTCCCAGCTTGCTGGGGAGGTGGCCCCAGGCCTGGCCAGGGGGACAGCTCATCAGGCCCAGCTCCTCACTGCTTTAACTCTGCCCCCCCCCGGGGGGTCCTGAAGGTAACTGGAGCCCCCTTCTCGCATTGCCTGAGCCGGTGACCAGAGGTATGGGGGCGTCGGGCTGGCCCAGCACCATCTGGGGGCCAAGATCTGGGCCGGGATGCATCCGGGAGTTTCTCATTGGCTGCCTTCGCCCGAGGGAGGTGTGGCCTGGCTCCGAGGCTCTGTTGCGCATTCCAAGGATCGGGTGGTTCGGGGGCACGGCTGGGTTCGTTGGCTTCTGCTCAGAGCCCATTAATTCTGAGCGACAGACACCCAGGTGTGTGCCTCCCGGGGGAGGCTGGGCCTGAGCCAAGCCCCTGGGCCTGGGGCCGGGGCCCCCCATGGTGGTGGTGGGGACCCTGGAGCTGGTTTGGGGCCGTGCAAATGGGGAATCTGGTCTCTCTTCAAACTTCTGATCACAGAGCAGGCCTGGATGTCATTTTCACAGGCAGCCAAAGAGAGGATGGGGGGCGGGGAGAGCCGATGGCCCCAGACTCTGGGCGCATCTGCCTAAGGCAGCGCTGGGGATGACTGGGGGTCGGTGGGTGTAGCAGTGCACGGAGCTCTGTTGAGACAGGGCTGTGGCTCCCAAGCTGGCGCACGCTGGGCCCTGCGGCTCGGTCCCCGGCCCTGGTGCAGAGCCACGTGGGAACCAGCTTCCTGGGTACTGCTGTCAGGTTCCACTCCATTTGCCCCGACGGCAGCTCTGTGTGTCAGCCTGCACCGCCAACCCCACCCCCTGCCCTGGCAGGAGTACTTCCTCTCAACACACAGGGGTCCACTTGCCAAGGGCACCTCCCAGGGGTGTTCCCCAGCCTGCCTTGCCCTCGCCTCCACCCCCGAGCCGACTGGCGCTGTTTCCATCTTCCCAGGGCTGTCCCATTTAGGAGTGCCTACCATCGTGGGGTCTCCCAGGAGACAGCCCCTGTGCCCTAGATCGCCCTGTGCCAGCCGCCATCACATCGCTCAGAGCCGTGGTCCCTGGGGGTGCCAGCCTGGCCATGTGGAATTTGGGTCTGTGAATCATGACGTTGGCCTTGACCTTCTGTGTGCTCTTCTGTTCTGGATGCTTCCTTCGCATAGCCATCCTGGGAGGAGGCCTTGTTCCCGCAATGCCCATTTTGCAGATGAGGGAACTGAGGATGAGAGAGGCGGCATGACACACCCACGCTCACACAGCGCATCGGGGCAGAGCTGGGAGGCGACGCCAGGTGTCTGGCCCCATGGGGATCCTCCTGCTCTGCCTCCCAACATGGGGCACAGACTGGATGGGAGAAGAGCTACTGTCCAAAAAACCCCTCGGTCTCTGATTTGCTCAGGGGCCCTGCATCTCTGGGGAGCCACTCCCCATCCGGAATAAGGAGGGTGAGCCACCCTCCATCTCAGCCTCGGAAGACATGAACGCCCGGCAGCCTCCCTGGTGGCAGCGTCACAGCCAGTGTGAACTGTTGTGAGCAGCACTGCCTGGGGCCGGGGCCAGGCTGCCCACCTGCACGGGACACGTGGACCTGCCTCGCTCCCCATAGCCCGGGCCTGTGCGGAGCCGCAGGAGCACAGCCACCCCCTCTCTCTCTCCCTCTCTCTGAGCCTGGCCGGCCAGTGCCCCCGTGCTGGGGCAGGGTGACTGTGCTGTCTCCTCCCCATGAGGGCGGCACAGGCCTGTGGGTCCACTGCGGAGGGGGCACATCAGGGCCCTGCTGTCCCCGAGGCCGATAAGCACCGTGGGGGCGGGGTGGGTGGAGCAGGCAGGCTTCTGTCCCCTCTCACCGCGGGTTCGGAGATCTCTGCTTCCACTTCCTCTTTCCGGGCTTCTGGCTGGTGTCCCCTTAGCTGCACCGAGCCCCACAGAACCTCCCTGCGTCGGATCTCAGCGGGCCTTGGTCTCTGTCTGTTTCCGCCCCTCTCAGGCCCTTGCGGTGGTCAGGAGGACCTTGGCAGCACTCCAGTGCTTCCCATTGGTCCAGGCTTCCTCCTGGACCACCTTCTCTTCCCTCACCCCCGATACCCTGCTCCTCCTACTCTGGTCTCTTCCAGGCAGACTTTCTGCCTCAGGACCTTTGCATATGCTAGCCCCGCTGCCTGGGATGCCCTTCCCCCCAGTACCCACATGACTTTCTCACCCCTCTGGGTTTTCTTGAGGTCCCTTCTCAATGCACCCTTGTCTGTCCACCCCGTTTCAAATCGCAGACCCTCCCCCCAACACTCCTGACACCCTATGACCCATGTGCTAGATTTTTCTCCAGCACGGGTTGACCAGAGGTAAATTCTCCAGGAAGCTAATGATTCCTAAATGTCAGGGACCTTCGCTGGCCGGGCAGGTTTGAGGCTGTGCACTTACACTGGTATTTAAATGCTTGAATTCTTTTTGTTCCGTACAGAGTCCTCCCTTGCCACCTTGCCGGGCTCTGCAGGTTGTACGAGTAAGCTCCACGCCCCCCTTTCCCCAAAGCCTGGATCTGCCTGCCCTGACACCTGACTTTTTTATTTGCTTTACCATTACTTTTACTCATGCTACCATTAAAATATCAACACCAGGGCAGAAGCCTTTGACCTTTCACCCCCTTGTCCAGAACTGTGGCTGCGCGCACACATACACACACAGCACACACAGCAGGCACACAATAACTGCTCCTCAATGCATGAAGGGGGTCTTCCCGAAGCTCATGGAAAACACAGATTATGGGGAAGATGTGTGGAATTCCCACTTTTTATTTTGCAGCACAATAAACGTATCTTTGGATTCCATGTTTCCATGAACTATTTGAACCGCCCTCCTGTGGGTGCCAACCCAGGATTTTTCTTCTTTCAGGGCTCCCTGTTTCTCTTAGATAAAAACCAGCTCCCGGGGTCTGGCGCTGTGGTGTAGTGGGCTAAGCCTCCACCTGCTAAACCGGCATCCTGTACGGGCGCTGGTTCGTGTCCCGGCTGCTCCTCTTCCCATCCAGCTCCCTGCTAATGCACCTGGGAAAGCAGCTGAAGATGGAGCAAGTGCTTGGGGCCCTGCCCCCATGTGGGAAACCCGGATGGAGTTCCTGGGTCCTGGCATTTGTGGGCGTGAACCAGCAGATGGAAGATCTGTGTCTCCGTCTCTCTCTGTCACTCTGCCTTCCAAATAAATAAAAATAAAATTTTTAAACACTCTTGCAGAATCTATGGCATGTCAGAGCTGGCGTGGGGTTCAGAGATGGCCAGAACAGAGTCCCAAGCTGCCGCGTGTGTGCACATGTGTATGTGTGCGTATGTGTCTGAGCACCTGTGCCCACGCACAGAGGTGCTGGGGGCGGGGGTCAGGCAGGCAGAGGAGGCGCAGACACGCAGCCCTCAGCCCATCCCCATGTCAACCGGAGCAGTTCTGCACTCGTCTGGTTATGTCTTGGACTTCTGGCTCCGATTTGGTTTGGAAGAAAAATTAGACTTGCAGCCAAGATCAAATCTGGGAACTGCTGCCCCATTTTACGGATGGGAACACTGAGGCCCAGAGACACAGAGATGCATACCCAAGATCACATTGTGAGAGAACGACAGGGCTGAGGCCCACGGGTTGGCCTCTGGATGCAAAGCCGGGCAAAGCATGGAGAGATGTCAGGTGTGACCGGGTGGCCGAGGCCTTGGAAGTCCTGGAGCTCATAGCGAAATGCCAGGGCTCACTCAGCTTTAATCCCATTGCAGGAGCCAGGAATCCTTTCATCAGAAGACACGACTTCCTGGATGCACGCTGCGGGGACCACAAGGTCAAGTACACATGCCAAACGGGAAAACCCCAGCCCAGGACCGACGTTCGCGTCAGTCTTTCTGTTCGTCTGGTCTGTTTGCACTGTTGTCTGGAGGTGCTGTTCCCTGGACAAAAGCTTTCTAGCCAACCCCAACCCCGGAGGTAACCACCCCTCTGACGTCTATCACAAGGAGCTCTATGGGGAAAGAACTAGTATTATTCATTCTTTAAAAATATTTAGAGGCTGGCACTGCGGCGTAGCAGGTTGAGCTGTGTCACCTGGGGCCCCAGCATCCCGTATGGGCTCCCGTTCAAGTCCCAGCTGCTCCACTTCCAATCCAACTCCCTGCCAGTGCACCTGGGAAAAGCAGTGAAAGATGGCCCAAGGGTTGGGGCCCCTGCCACTCACGTGGGAGACCCAGATGAGGCTGATGGCTCCGTTGTGGCCCTCTGGGGAGTGAACCAGCAGGTGGAAGACCTCTCTCTCTCTCTCTCTCTCTCTCCCTCTCCCTCTCTTTCTCTCTCTCTCTCTCTGTAACCTGCCTTTCAAATAAATAAGCATTACAAATTAGTTTTTACTTATTTGAGCGAGAGAGGAAAGTTTGAGGGAGCCATCCCATTAGCTGGTTCCCTCTCCAAATGGCCTCAACAGGAATTGAGAATCCAACCCAAGCCTCTCACATGGGTGGCGGGATCTAATCGCTTGGATTTTCACCTGCTGTTCCCCAGAGTTCGTATCAGCAGGAGGCTGGAATTGAATGAGCGGAGCGGGGACTGGAGCCCAGGCAGTCAGACGCAGGAGGCAGGCATCCCTGGTGGTGTCTTAATGAGGGCTTGGTTCATGGTGCGGATTCAGGAAGCTTCTGGGGGGGGGGGTGCAACTGAATTCTCGTTTTCTATGTATTTTTCTAATCTGCGTGTTTCCATTAATTCTTTAGCAACATGACAGAAGAAACGCTTTATTGGCTCGAGTGACTGCAGCTGGACCTGGGGCCCCGCACTGTCTCCAGGACCCGGTCTCTCTCTCTCAGCCTTGTCGTCTGGCCTGCTGACGATTTCCAGGCTCACGCAAGGCCTCCTAAGCTCTGGGTGTTCATCCCTCATCTTTCCCGCGGCACCACAGTTAAAAGGAGCACCTGTCATGGCCGGCTCTGCCAGATTCAGCTCTGATTGGGCCACAGACAAACGCCTCAGCCAATCACGGTGCTTTTGGGGGGGGATATGCTCTGATTGGTCAAACCTGAGTCACTTGCTCTTGTTAACCAGGAGCATGGTTTGACCAAAAGCAAATCCTTGTGATAGACGTCAGAGGGGTGGTTACCTCTGGGGTCGGGGTTAGCTAAAAAGCACAGCATGTGTATGTAAAAATCTATGACCTTGACACTAGAGCTGTACCCATTGGCCCTCTTGCATGGATTCCACCAACCTCAGATCCTGTGCTACGTAGCTAGGCCCAGGCTGGCTGTGTCTACTCTGAACACACTCAGACTTTCTTCCTGTCATCATTCCCTAAACAGCAGGGGAACAATGATTGGCCTGCATACACATTGTATCGCATCTCATAAGTGCCCAGAGATGATTTAAAGTGTAGCAGTGGGCTCGTAGGCCACATGTAAGCCCTGTGACATATTGCCCAAGGCATCCGAGCATCTGCGGAGTTTGCTATCTGGGGGAGGGGGTGGGGAGTAGCTGTTAGAACCAATCCTCGCAGCTACAGAAGAACAGCAGTGTTTTTTCTTTTAGGATATATTTATTTATTTTTTTCAGGCAGAGTAGCAGAGAGAGAGAGGGAGAGGGAGAGAGAGAGGGAGAGAGAGAGAAAGAGAGAGAGAGAGAGAGAGAGGAGAGAGATCTTCCAACTGCTGGCTCACTCCCCAGATGACCAAAATGGCTGAGTCTGGGTCAGGGGCCCAAGCACTTGGGTCATCTTCCGCTGCTTTTCCCAGTTGCATTAGCAAGGAGCCGGATCGCAAGTGGAGCACCCGGGACTCGAACCGGTGCTCCTATGGGATGCTGGCATTGCAGGTGGTGGCTTTACCCACTACGCCACAACACAGGCCCCCGGAGGAACAACTTCATGGATGAACGTTTACCAAACATCTGGCCAAGAGGGGGAAAGCAAGTGTTCCCGGAGGAGAAAAGCTGTGGTTTTGTTACTGAGAGGAGGGTGAATGGATACTTATTAAGGTATGAGGGGTCTTCAAAAAGTTCATGGAGAAAGCATTTGATGAAAAGCCGTTCATGGATTCCAGCATTTCTGGCCCCCAAATAAACTTATCTTCTAAATCCATTTTCCACCAGCATCTTAAAGCCCGCATGTATAACCGTGTAAGTGTGTACAAATAACACACATACAAGGCTAACAGTGTGGACGTGAGCGAGTACCCCCTCCTGTGTGCTCTCCCCTCTAATACATCTTGGGTGTTTTCCCGCGATAACCACAGCTTTGTGGCACAGGTTACCCTGGGAAGTGGGCTTTGATGAGGCAAATGAGCCGTATCTCCTCAGCGCTCCCGGCAGGACGGGCGGCCCAGAGGCATGCCGGGAAGTGACCACTGGTCTGCCGAGGGCGGACACTGGCACGGTCCAGGGCCTCGGGCCTCGCTGTGCAATCGCCGGTGGCCTCCTGGCTTCCGGCCTGTTTGTGCCCTCGGAGAGGCATGGCCACCCAGGGCTCTTTGTGGGTTCTTCCGGGAACGGGAGCCCTGTCCCTGTCGGTGGCAGTGGCCACAAGGACCCGGGCTGTGAAATCAGAGACCTGAATGCCAAGCACAGCTCAGAGGAGCTTCGTCCCTCAGGGGCCCTGGGCCTCCTCAGCTGGGACACGTGGCTCGTGCTGCACCAGCGATGGCAGGAGGATTAGATGGGGGAGGATTTGTGTAGCCCGCACACAGTAGGCCTCCTACGCAGGCGGCTGGCTTTCTCTTCTACCTAAGCAGTGAGACGCCCCTGGCCGCTGTGGCACAAGTTCCTCGCAGACAGCCAGGGTGGCGCCCACAACAGAAGCTCACAGCTTCGGCAGGCTCCAAGGCCAAGGCCAAGGCAGCGATGACTTCTTCTAAGCCCCCTCTCCCTGTGCATGGCCATCCCCTCCCTGTCTCTTCCCATGGTCTCTCTGTGTGTGCCTTGGTCCTGATCTCCCTTTCTTATAAAGACCCCGGTCAGACAGAGCCCACCCATGTCAAATCATTACAAATTTGTGTCAAATCAGTACAACCTGACTTTATTTTTTGGACAGTCCTTATGCTGTGCCCAGGGCAACGTGGTTCACAAACATTAATTTTGCTAATTTCTGTGACAACTCTAGGAGGTGTGTGCCATCACTACCCCCATTTAGCAGATGGAGAAACTGAGGCCGGTAGAAAATCAGTCATTCTGCCAGTCCCATGGCTAGAAAGCAGCAACGCATGCATGCCGTCTGTTTCCAGAGTCCACACTAGACAGGCACTGTGCTGTCTGAGGCTGGAGGCCCCTCCACGTTTGGCCTCTGATTGTTTGAGACACAGCCGCAGGGATACAGAATCGGAAATCCGAATTCATCCGTGGCCAGTGGCTGCTCCGCTGGACGGCACGGCTCTGCGCCAGCAGCTCGACTGCCATCTCGTTCCCGCGATTGGTGGGAAGGCGCTGGTGGAGGCGGCGTGGGCTTCTTGACTACAGTTTTTGCAACAAATGTCAAGAGCCTTAAGAAATCCTTCCTGCTCCTCTGCGTGCTGTCTTTGGCCTTCTTCATCCCCATGGCTAATTTCTCCCGAGCGCTTAGCGCGCGCACGGAGTTCTCTCCCCGAGCCTCGGCCGTCCACGTGTAAGGGGAGAGGAAGCTGCTGGTCAGAGCTGTGACTCGCCCACGGCCGCACAGCCAGGAAGTGGAATTTGACCCAGGGTGTCACGGGCTCTGAAGGCAAATCATCACCAGTTCTTTCTTCTTGAAAAGATGTATCTGGGCCGGCGCCGCGGCTCACTAGGTTAATCCTCCACCTTGTGGCTCTGGCACACCGGGTTCTAGTCCCGGTCAGGGCACCGGATTCTGTTCCGGTTGCCCCTCTTCCAGGCCAGCTCTCTGCTGTGGCCAGGGAGTGCAGTGGAGGATGGCCCAAGTGCTTGGGCACTGCACCCCATGGGAGACCAGGATAAGTACCTGGCTCCTGCCATCGGATCAGTGCGGTGCGCTGGCCGCAGCGCGCCAGCCGTGGCGGCCATTGGAGGGTGAACCAACGGCAAAAAGAAGACCTTTCTCTCTATCTCTTTCTCTCACTGTCCACTCTGCCTGTCAAAAAAAAAATGTATCTATTTATTTATTTATTTTGAAAGTCAGAGTTTCAGGGAGAGGCAGAGAGAGAGAGAGAGTGAGCCTCCATCCTCTGGTTTACTCCCCCAGTGGCGCAATGGCTGGGGCTGGGCAAACCAAAGCTAAGAGTTTCATCTAGGTCTCCCATGTGGGTGCTAGCACTTGGGCCACCTTCTGCTCTGTTGGTCCCGGGCACATTAGCAGGGAGCTGGATGGGAACTGGAGCAGCCAGGACATGAATTGACGTCCATAAGGAATGTTGGTGTTGCAGGAGGCAGCTTTACCTGCTGTGCCACAACGCCAGCCTCTTTTTTTCTTTTTTTAAAGTAAATGTGTTTGCCTATGATTCCCTGGGCCACACATCTGTCCATTTCCTCCAGAGTCAAGTTTCTAACTAAAGTCAGCACTTTTGAATGGAAGAAGAGGGAAGACAGAGGTGGTAGGTAGAGGCGGGGAAGTGCTGGGTCAGCCGCGGGGGCTTGGGACAGCTGGGGAGGAGCACACGCATTGCAAGGATGGCTCCCGGGCCCTGTAGGAGGAACCAGCGTGGTGCCCTGAGGGCCCAGAGCCAGCCTCACCTCCACTAGGCTAGAGGAGTCAGCACAGGCCGCCTCAGTCTCCCCATCTGTGAAATGGGGCCAGCAGTGCGGGGGAACACCCCTGGGAAGTACAGGAGCGCCTTCCTTTTCTGTGTCAGAGCTGGTCTCTGGGCTAGGAGCACCGGGGTGACCTCGCAGGCGCCGAGTCTTGTGGGAGCAGCGCTGTCTCCATCGTGGGCGAAGGGAAGGCAAGCAGCCTGTTAGGCGAGGGGTCGGGTGGGCGGTGGGGCCGTGGCGCATGGCTGTCGGCTGAGATCACCGCCTTCTCCCTTCCAGCTGCCTGGGGACATTCTGAGGTTAGAGACTGGGAGAGGAAGCTCAAGCTTGGGGGCCTCTTTGGGGGGCTGGGGAGGGGAGCAGAGGAGCAGGACGCTAATGAAAAAAACATTCCTCGTTCAAGGTGACTGAAAGGGTTCGGGGCTTGTTGGGTCAGGGTCTAGCTCTGGCTGAAAACACGTCCCCCACATGCGGAGGGGCCAGGCTTGGATCTGCGCTATACAGAGGAGCCTCCTGCGGGCGCCGCTGACCCCCGAGACCCCAGACCCTGAAGAGCTGCCGGGATGGGGCAGCTGTGAAGTCCTGGGGCCAGAGAGTGCTGGTGGGCGGGGCTGCCCTGGGCCGGGTTCCTCCCACGTTGCCAAGATCCTGCCTGCCCTCAATGCCTGTTCCCCTGGGGTTCTGCAGGAGGATGGCAGCACCACCCAGAGAGGGTGCAGGCAGGGCCCGGGGAGATCCCATCGAGGCATGGGGGCTAGGGTGAGCGTGGGGGCCACATGCTGCCTCCTCTCCCAACTTCACCACTGGACATTTCTGGAATGAGTGCACAGCACCCGACAGGCACCGGAAAAGGACCCCTGCCCTTTGGAGCAGCTGGTCACAGCACTTGTCCTTGCAGCAGCCGTGTCAGGTAGGCAACCCCAGCTCACAGCCGGGAAGCAGGTTCAGAAGGGCCAAGGCCACAAATGCTGAGAAAGAAGCAGGGCTGAGTCCAGATTTCCCACCAGAAAAGAAGGAATGATTTGAGGCCAGCGCTGTGGTGTAGCGGGTCAAGCCACTGCCTGTGACATTGGCATCCTGTATGGACATGGGTTCGAGTCCGGGCTGCTCCATTTCCAATCCAGCTCCCTGCTGATGCACTTGGGAAAGCAGTAGAAGGTGGCCCAAGTCCTTGAGCCCCTGCACCCACATGGGAGACCTGGAAGAAGCTCCTGGCTCCTAGCTTCGGTCTGGCCCAGCCCTGGTGATGGCCATCTGGGGAGTGAACCAGTGGATGGAAGATTTGTCTCTGTTCATCTCTCCCTCTCTATCTTTCTGTAACTCTGCCTTTCAAATAAATCAGTCTTTAAAGACAGAGAGGGAGAAGAAGAAATGCTTTTTGACTTCCTCTGCTGATCCCAAGCCTCCTTCTAGAAGCCTGCCGAACTTCGGAAGTCCCAGAGACTTCGAGCCCAGCCTGGAGGGGCAGAGAGGAAGGGTGCCTGCAATGTGTCCTCACGCGGCTCTTGCAAAAGGCCCAGGCCCTGTTTCCTAGAACTGAGGCCCCAGGGAAGCCAAGGGAGCAGATCAAAGGGCCGTGGAAGCAAGACCAGGCCCCCTGTTGTCTGGGGCTCTCGCTCCCTCCTCCGAGCCGGATTTCGTCATGAGCGGCCTTCATCCCTCTGAGGAGGAACGGGGTCCGCGCAGTCCGGGGACACATGGAACCCGCAGCATGCTCTTGGGAAACTTGCTTTCCTTGGGAGGGCGGCTCCGGCTGGCTGTGCAAATGCACACCCAGGCTGGGGACCGAGCCACCATCTCCTGCCCGCACCGGTGCTTCCAGGGGCCCGGCTGCTCAGGGGAGTGGCTGTGGGCTGGCTGCGGTGGGCGTGTGGGGGCTCAGATGGGGTGCTCAGCCTCTGGAGGTCCCCCTCCCGGGCATCTGAAAACCTTCCCAGATCGGAGGCCAGCCCAGCCCTTCATAGCCCGCCAAGCACTCCGTGAGTTCTTCCTACTGCCTTCTGGCCCGAGGGGAAGCCGCTGCCCACGCAGGCCACGGAGACCCTTGCAGAAGCCCAGGCCTAGTGCTTGCTGGAGAGGAGCCGCTGGGGCAGGAAGTGCATGGCCAGGAGGATTCTGGGAGGAGCCGGCCCCTGGAGAACCGAGTCTTGTTCGGTTCAGTTTGGCTCCTCCCTGGGGAGGAGGGCAACCTTGTGTCCGCTCCAGATCAGAGGGCTCCGGGGCCCACCTGGCAGGAGTTGTCCTCAGCCGGGCCCTACAGTGCTCTCCATGATGGAGCATCACTTAGGCCAGCCCCTCCCCATGGCTCGCTCTCATCCGCCCAGGGGCCCCGGGAATGCACTGCGCATGGCTTCCTCCGTGGGAAAATGCAGACAGTAGAGTTGGGTTGGGCAAAGTGACACGCACAGAGCTGGGAGACGGACGGGGCCCGTGCCTGGCTGGAAGCCCACCTGCCCTGGGGACTACACTCCGGTCAGCTCTACTCTTTCAAAACAATCCCGTAGGGGCTGACGCTGTGGCGTAGCGGGTAAAGCTGCCGCCTGCAGTGCCGGCATCCCATATGGACGCTGGTTCGAGTCCTGGCTGCTCCACTTCCGATCCAGCTCTCTGCTATCGCCTGGGAAAGCAGTAGAAGATGGCGCAAGTCCTTGGGCCCCTGCACTCTCGTGGGAGACCCAGAAGAAGCTCCTGGCTCCTGGCTGTGGATCAGTGCAGCTCCAGCCATTGTGGCCATTTGGGGAGTGAACAAGTGGATCCAAGACCTCTCTCTCTCTCTGTGCCTCTGCATCTCTGTAACTCTGCCTTTCAAATAAATAAATCCTTAAAAAAATAAATCACTTAAAAAATCTCATTCCTTTGCATTTGTTTTCGGCTCCTTCAAATACCTCCTCCTCCCCTTCTTTCTGTTTTAAATAGAATATTTATACCCAACATCCCACAAAAACAACAACAACAACAAAGAGCCCTGCCTGTGCAGGGAGCCCCGCCAGGCCCCCGCCCCGGCCTTCTTCCCTTCCAAGTACAAGGACTCCCGTATTCGTGTTCGGAAGCAGAACGCCGTTCTCCCCGCCGTAGACAATGTGGTTCCAATATACAGCCGCAGAGCCAAAGAAAAGCGGGCCCCCCCCCCACTTTTTAAGAAGTTAACTTCATTTCAAGAACTTGTGTGTTTCTCATTAGTAACGCTGTCTTTTGAAATTCAGCCGAGGGAGGCGATTCCAGTTGAAATCAAAACTGATACGGGAGGGTTTGACTTCAATGCGGCTCTGCCTCCGTGGGGCCGGCTGCTTCAGAGATGGGCTGGCCCGGCCAGGGGGCCAGCCCCCGGCTCCCCAGGTCTCAGGGTGGCGAGGAGCCCGCCAGGCAGACGCTCTTCCAGCCCCGGAGTGCGTCTTCCCTGACGCGGGGAGCTGGGGCTGCAGCTGCAGCTCTCATGACCTTGAGCGCGCCAGAGCCGATGACCTTGAAAAGGTGGAAGGCAAGAGCTAGAGCGTGGGGGGCTGCAGAGGGTCCAGGGCTCCGGCACCCCAGTCGGAGCAGGGCAGAGCAGGCCACCCTCCCCACCCCCCCTTCCCCCTTGGGAGCCTTTTTCCCTTGTTCTTAGGGGAGCTGAGGTGGGCTCTTCCACACACACACACACACACACACACACACACACACGGGATTTGCTTCAAGGATGACAGGAAGCCATGGCCACCCCACCCTCATCTGAGCTCCTGCCACGGCCGCTGTGTCTACCCGCCGCCCCTCAGTGCAGGCGCTGGCCTGTGGGGTCAGCCGGCTGAGCCGTGCCCTTTGCAGGGGCCAGGGGGTGTCTTTCCACCCACTCTCCCTTCTTGTCTGCAGGGTTGTCTAACTTCCAGACACCGTCACACTTCCGTCTCATCTGCTTAGCCGGGACTGTGCTTTCTTGAGGACCTGATTTTGTTCTATGTCTGTGTTCCCAGATCTTTCCTTCTCAGAATTTATTGATTTGGGGCCGGCGCTGTGGTGTAGCAGGTTGAGCCGTGCCTGTGACGTCAGCATCTCATATAGGCACCAGTTCGAGTCCTGGCTGCTCCACTTCCGATTCAGCTCCCTGCCAATGCGCCTGGGAAAGCAGTGGAAGATGGCCCAAGTGCTTGAGTCCCTGCACCCATGTGGGAGATCTGGGTGGAGTTCCTGGCTCCTGACTTCATCCTAGTCCAGCCCTAGCTGTTGCAGCCGTCTTGGGAGTGAACCAGTGGGTGCAAGATCTCTCTCTCTCTCTTCCCCCTTCTGTAACTCTGCCTTTCAAATAAATAAATACAAAATAAATACATCTTTTTAAAAAAGTTTATTTCCTTATTTGATTTGCAAGGCAAAGCAACACAGACAGACAGACAGACAGACAGACACACACACACACACACACAGAGGGAGATTGCCACCTGCTAGAAAAACGAGATCATTCTTACGAGACTGCGTCCGCTTCTCCGGGGGTCCTTCCTGAGAGTGCTGACGCTCGGATTTGTTTGGCTGCGGCCGTGTGCTTGGCCCGCCCTGCATGGTTGCTCCTCCCTTGCTGTGTCCAAAGATGGATGGGTCCTCCGGGCAGATCTATCCCATGCTCCCTGAGGGAGACTGAGAGACCTTCTCCCTCCCCCCTCCTCTTCCCAAATTAGGTTTGGGGAAACAGGAGGTGGTGCTTTAGGGGGCAGCTGGCCAGGCCTGCCTGGGTTCCTGTCCCAGCTCCTTCGCACACCTGCAGTGGGACCTGGCCGATTGACTTTGCCCCTCTGATCGTCAGTTTTGTCATCTGTAAGATGGGCAGCATCATGGTACCTTCCCTGCAGCCTAAGGGGCAAAGGAAGTGAATTCGTAGTATCGCGCACTCACTGCCGTCTGTTGAGCTTTGCTGAGCCCCACTCCTCCCCCCACGTCACGGGTGGGGCCTCTCCCCCATGCTGGAGCCGGCGTCTCCCGTGTGTCGTGTGAGTGGTTGACATCACTCTTCATCAGGAGCTCCCGGAGGGCCAGGGCCTTGTCCGTTTCCATACTCACTGCTCACCCAGGCTCTACCCAGGTCCCTAGCAAACATGGGCTTCCAGGGTTCCCTGACTGCAATGCATGAGAGCCCCGTGTCCTTGCTCCGCTGATGGCTTGGCCACTCCTCCTGCTCTACCTGATCAACTTCAGTCCTTCTGCAGGGCTATGCTGCAAAGCCACCTCCTCTGAGAAGCCTTCCTTGACTGCCTCTGGTAGATATCTAGAAGTAACATGAGCCTTTCTCGTTGGACTGTGCCCCCCCACCCCCAGGAGCTCCCTGACAGGGTCCAGTCCAGAGACGGTGACCAGCATGGGGACTGCTTGGAGGAATCTTGTCAGGGCAAAACCCCTCCCAACCCAAATCTCCCCCACGCCTGCCAGAAAAGGCTGGCACACCCCCGTGTGATTGACACAGCTGATTTCTCCCTTAACGCGTTCAGAAAAGCATGGAGCAGCCAGTGTGGTCCCAGTGCTCGGTGCTGGCGGCCAGTGGTGCCTTGGGCAGACTCATTCCCAGTCCCTGAGCTCGCTGTCCAGATGCTGAGTTCATGAGCATCTCAGGGCTGAGGCCCAAAGCAAACCCTGGAGTTGGAGGGCACAGGGCTACCTGCCAGACACGGCCGGGGTCTGGCTCCTTCTCCTGGCTGCAGCACCTGCGGACCCGGGGGAGAGTGGCCGGTGAGGGACAGCTCCTTCCTGCTCCCACGGCAGGGGCTGACCCTTGAACTCAGGGCCAAGCAGGGCTGTGTTCGCCTAGAACCAGCTGGGGCCGCCCAGCTGTGGGCCAGCGCCGCTGAAAGCTAATTAGCTCATTTCCCCAGCCCCGTGGGCTGCAGGGACTCCCTCACCTTTGCCCTGCCCCATCTCGCTCCATTTAGCAGTTCAGGGTTCAGCCTGGTGTCGTGGTGGGGACAGGGAAAATGTCCTCCTCCCTGCCCCATGCCATTAAACAAAACCATTCCTCTGTGGTGGCCCTACCCTGGGGATGCTGGAAGGCTTCCCTCCCTAGCCTGGTTCCGAGGGCTGCGTTGAGGGCACAGGCAGGCTCTGCTGTGGAACCAGCTGCTGTGTGACCTTGAACAAGTGACTCACCCTCTCTGATCCTCGGTTTCTTCTACTATGAGGATACTTAAGGGCATGTCGCCTGGTGGTGTGGAGGCTCTAATGGGGTAAGATCTGTAAGGCAAGGGGTACTGTGGCTTGGACTTCATAAGCCTTCGACTCAAGCCCCTACACTCGGCTTGACATTCCTCAGGTGTGAGCCCCATGAGGCAGGTGCAGCCATGATGTCTCCAGCATCCTGCCCAGAGCCCGGATGGGGCGGGAGTGCCCGTTCCTGTCTCAAAGCTGCAGGTAATTATTGAGGGCTGCCTGCGGGCCAGGCCCTGGGCCCCAGAGCTGCCTGTGGAATCGGCGTTTCTTCCTTCCCCTGTCCTTTCTGCACGGCTCAACCCTGGGTGAAACAGGCAGAAATGGCCCTGCCACGCCACTGAGATGCTGTCTGGGGATGCAGCCTTGGACATGGGCCCCGGAGGCCAGGGGAGGCTGGGGGCCGGCTCTGCCCTCAGCAGCCCGACTGTCTTAGAAACCTGAGCGTTAGTGGAGCCGGCGCTGTGGCACAGAAGATTAAGCCACCGTCTGCAGCGCAGGCATCCCACATGGGTGCCAGTTCGAGTCTTGGCTCCTCCACTTCTGTCCACCTCCCTGCTAAGGCACCTGAGCAGGCAGCAGAAGATGGCCCAAGTGCTTGGACCCCTGAATCCACGTGGGAGACCCGGATGAAGCTCCTGGCTTTGGCCTGGCCCAACCCCCAGCCATTGCAGCCATTTGGGGAATGAACCAGCAGATGAAAGAGTCTCTCTCTCTCTCAACTCTGCCTTTCAAATGAATACATAAACCCTTCATTTATTTATTTATTTTTTTAAAAAGGGCATCAGTGCCTCCCACTGTGCCCCCTCTCCATCTCTGCCCTAACCAGAGGGACTCTTGAACTTGCCTTGAGTCTGAAAAGTGCACCTGCTGCTCTCGGGTGAGGGAGTGGGGCTAACCGTGCGTCCGTCCCTGGTGGTGCGTGGCCAGAAGCAGGAGGAAGGACAGAAGGGAGCCTGGTGCAGGCTCGGTCATGGTCGCCTCCTTCCCTTCAGCCCACCCACCAGCATGTCCCTCGGGGCGGTCAGTCCTCAGCCCCGGGAGCCGGTTACAAGTGAGGAACCCCAGGGTCCACCCCAGTCTCACGGAATCAAAACCTGCATTTTGACAAAACACCCAGGCTTTAGCAGTGCACACGCAAGTTCAAGAAGCAAGGTTCTTCCACAGGTCCTTGAACTGGGGACCACTTGAGTGTCCCTTCCCGCAAGCTGCGGTGATGTTCATCGGACTAACCGTGTGGTGTGGCACAAGCTGAACAGAGCAGGACGCCCGGCTGGGATACAGAGAGGGGTGGGATATCTCACAGCCAAAGAGCCGGGGGCTGGGTGGGGGGCGCTTCCTTGGGTGTCTGGCCACACCCACGTGGGTCACTAGAAGCAGATGGAAGCCCAGAGTGGGGGCGGGGTGATAGGGTCGCCTGCTCCATCCTGTGCTGGGTTCAAGAGCTAGGGCAGCGCTGGGAGTCTGGATGGGCACAAGGGCTTCTGCGTGTTACAGGTTTGTGGAGGCAGGGCAGGACTCAGACCCCAGCCTGTGTTTCCGAGACCTTTCTCTAATAAAGCCGAGTGCTGGGGGCCTCGCATTCCAGGGGACGTAATGAAAACCACCGAGGGTTATTTGGAATAACAGACCGTTTAGTGGGAAGCACTTGCCATGCTAATTCAAACAAGGTGATTACGGGCGATTAGGGAGCCTAATGCCTTTTACTTAAAACCAGCCGGGCAGGCGGATGAGCCAGGGGCCTCGGCTACTTCCTGTGGGCCGCTGAGGGGTCGGACCTGGGACTGAAATTCCCCAAGGGCAGATGCTGCCCCAGTGCCATCCTGCCAGAGGGGGAGGATGCTGACCCCACCAGGGGAGGGGCAGAAATGAACCCAGACACCTTCTGCCTGTCCTGCGGAGGGCGGGGGCTGTGTCCTGCAGGGCGGTGCCTAGAAGGACGCACCTGCGCTCTCCCCGCGTCTTACTCCGTGCTGTGCTGGCCAAGGGCAGTTGCACAGCTCGGCGCTTTCGTGGAAATCAGCAGCCCGGTTGTCTCCAGAGACCCAGGAGGAGCTCGGGATGCAGCTGGGTGCAGTCTGCTGTTCAAGGTCACGCCCTGAGAACCGGGTCGACCTGAGTCTTTCGCCCAAATCTTCCTGACCCTGAACCTCTCCTGTTTCCTGGCTGACTGCTTGTCCTAACCCAAGGTGAGGGGAGGGGAGGGCTCCCTGGCTGCGATTCCATCACACAGGGGAGGACCCGGGAGCTCAGAGACCCCAAGAAACTTGCCCAAGATCGTTGGCAGGTGCATGGAGGAACAGGCACCTGGCCGCGACGCTGCTGATACCAAACTCCTGAATGCTGCAGCTCTCTGGAAAGTGGGCAGGACTCGGCAGAGTGTGGAGGTGGGAAGGCCTGCGGGCAGCGCTGGGGACGGGGAGCTGTGTGGGTACATGGAGCAGGGAGCTTTCGGCAGCCAGAGACAGAGATCCCCGGATGAGGAATGTGCATCACCGGCAGCAACAGGAAGTCCCGAAGGATGGTCACTCTAGAGGCGGCACAGCCACATGCGCCATGCCTACACAACCTAGACAATGTAGACACACTATTACACACCCACTGGGATTTCCATATATATATTTACAGCCAGGATGTGTGTACACGCTCAGTCACGTGCCACCGAACGACAGTGTGGCCAACAGCGGACTGTAGCTGTGACAGCGTGTACCCTGCAGCCCAGAGGTGAACGAGGCCACACTACCTAGGTCTGTGCGAGTGCGCTCCATGCTGTGTGCACAGCAGAGAAGTTGCCCCAAGATGCATTGCTCAGAAGAATGGACGTGGGTTATGAATAACATGACGCTGTTTAACACAATGCCGGTTAAGAGCTCTGACCGAAAAGGGGGAGGAGAGAGGAGGAAGGGAGGGGCGGAAGGGGGAGAAGTCTTTCTGAGGTGCTGGTCTTGGAGCAGAGACCCAGGGGAGTGGAAGCAGGGGCGAGGTGAGAGCTGGGGGAAGTGTTCTTTGCAGTGGGACCTGTATGTACAAAGGCCCTGGGGTAGGGTAGTGCGGGGAGTGGAGTGAGTGAGTGGTGCACTCTCGGAGGGTCAGCTTCTTCTCTGGGTGCCCTCAGGGTGGTCGAAGTCATTGTAGCAGTTCCGGGCACCGTGGGCGGACCTGACCCTGGCCAGCGAGGAGGAGGAGCATCCTCCCCGGTCTGTCTTCCTTTCTGAACTCTGCAAAAGCAGCCCTTCCTGGGACCCCCAGCAGGTGTCTGCTCAGCCCTGCGTGTCAGACTAGCGCCACAGACCCGCAGCTGAGCCAGTCCTGGACAGAAGAATGGGGGCGTAGAACAGCGAGGCTGGCGAACAGTGAGCTGCAGGTGGGGCCTCCCTCCCCTGCTAGAGGGGGCCCTGCTGGGGGGGGGGAAGGGAGGCGGGCGCAGAGTGGGCAGGATCTGTGTCTGCCTGGGGCAGGACAGGGGCGTTCGCCAGTGGGGCTGGACCACTGACTGCCTGCTGGGCCTGGGGACCACGCCCCTCCTCTTCAGCTGCAGCCCCAGTTCCCAGCGCACCTCACCAATTGGCTTTTCCATGCTGGGGCTAAGGTGCAGTGGGATCGACTTAATGAACGAAAGAGTTCATCTTTCAACACAATTTGCGGTTGGATAAGTCGAAAATCAATGCTATGCTGGCGTTTTGAAATTAAGACATCCTAATTCTATTGGAAAGAAAACTCTGGGGCTGGCGTTGTGGTTCAGTGAGACAAACAGCTGCTTGGGACACCGGCATGGCATATCGGAGCGCCGGTTCAAGCCCTGGCTGCTCCACTTCTGATCCAGCTCCCTGCTAATGCGCCTGGGAGACCTGGATGGAGTTCTAGGCTTCTGGCCCAGATCTGGCTATTGCAAGAGTTTGCAGAATGAACCAGTGGATGGAAGATATCTCCTCTCTCTCTCTCTCTTTCTCTCTCTCTTTCTCCTTCTCTCTCACTGTGCCTTTCACATAGTTAAATACAATATGTCTTAAGAAAAAGGAGAAAATTTCCTCCAAAGCAGCCCGATCCGATAATTCTCGCCCCTGGCTCGGATTTCCCAGGGTCTGTTTCAGAAGCCGGTGCACCCACTGCCCTGTATGCTTTGCCTGATCAGCACCATGGCCAGAAGGTGCGTGGGAAGGAGCCTTCGAGGCTGGGGCTCTGCGGTCTGAGGGCGGAGCTGGAAGGACTGGCCACAGCAGATGTCGGCATCTTCTGCAGGGTGGGGCAGCGGCTGTCCGGGAGCAGGGAACCCGCGCAAGACCAGAGATCGGCTGAGAACGGAGGTTCATCTCTACAACGCTCTTGTTTGCAAGTGGCAGAAGCCTTAGCAAAATGGAAACTGGCTCACGTAATGGAGAATTCCAAAGTGCAACGGTTTCAGGCATGGCTGGATCCAGGGGAATGCGTCTTTGTTTCTCTCCCCTTCTCTCCCCGTGGGGCTGTATTTTAGGCAGGTTTTCTCTGTGTGGAGAGGGTGCCCGCTGGAAGCTGAAGGCACACGTGTTGTTGACGTCTTGACATCCGGAGGCGGAGCCACTCTGTGTCTTTCAGCACCCACGTAGTAAATCTGAGGACGGGACTTGGATTTTTCCTGCCTCGGTTACAAGCCCAATTTGGGGTCCACTCACTGTAGACTGAGGATGTCCCATGATCTGTCATCAGAGGACGAGCCGGGCACTGGGATGGCCTCCCCAGGAGCTGTGGGTTGGGATGGAAATGTCCCGGTAGACCGTGGGGGTCTACAGATGCACCAGCCCTGCCCGCCTGGGGAAGCAGCAGGCCCCGGGGTCACTCGAGTCTGCTTCATCCCGCTGTCCTTACCCGTGTTCCAGAGCTCGCTCCATCACACCCTGGCCTGCACCGACACCCGGAGCCTCTTGTTGGGGCTGAGGTGTCTGTGGATGAGGAAGAATAGGGACTTAGGTGGGGGTGGCTGAGGACTTGGCCATGGACTCAGGCAGCCACGCCGCAGTGGGCAGGCCCCTGGGCTCAGTGGCACAATGGAATCCCGATGCGGCCATTCGCTTCGTCATCGGGGCAACTTAGCTAACCTCTCTAATCCTCAGTTTTCTCATCCACAGAAGGGGCACAATACCTCCCTATGTCCCTGAACGTCATGCACTTGTGCTAATCTTGACCCAGAGGGCAGGACCCTGGAGTGACTGGCAGGAGACGGTCTGGGCGGGGTCTCAGGCAGGACTGGGCTACCTGTTTGGGATCGGGGTAGGGTGATCCAGGTCAACAAATGAAAACAGAGGACACCAGTTCTCTCTGCATTTCAGACAACGAAGACTTCTTTTAGTGTATCTAATACAATATCTGAGACATACAGTAAAAAAAAAAAAAAGGTTGCTTATCTGATATGTAAATTTCCTACACTTCCGCTCGAAGGACCAGGTCGGAGGAGGGGGAGGGGGAGGGTCCTGCCACTGACTTGACCCTGACTCGGGGGGTGCAGCCCATCTGTCTCCCCACTCCGTGCCCCGCAAGCTCCTGAGGCGTGGGCTCGCTCCTCCAGGAACGTGTTGGCGGACCAGCTCTGTCACAAAGGCCCTGTGATCCCAGGAGCCTGCTTTGGGGCCGTATGAGCCAAAGGACACACTGACAGCGGGGTTCTTTGGCCAGAGGTTTCTTTGAGGACAATGGACCGCAGGAGATCTGGGAGGCGAGGGGGCACCCCAAAGGGAGAAGAGCCGTGGCCTCAGCTACGGGTGGACCCTGGACACTGAGGGGGCTTGGCCTCATCCCGACACTTCCTGGCGCTCCCGGGACAGGCCTGGCCAGAGCAGGAGTTACGGCTGTGCTGGGCCGGGAAGGGCCTGTGGGCAGCTCAGACCGCACCTGCATTTCTACTGGGCCCGAGATGTGAGTTGGGTATGTGCCCAGGCGCGGGCTCTCCTCCCTGTGGGGTGGTCTCACCTCTCTCGCTCTTGTAGGGAGGACCACGTCAAGGGTCTCTGGAAGCAGGAGAAGAAAGGTAGGCCGGCCTTCTGAGTCGCTGCCCACTGCCTCCTGGGCTCGGCCATGGCCCGCCTGGTCGTGCTTCTCTCTGTGGGCCTGGGGCTTTGAAGGATGAGTAGGAGGCAGCCAGCAGTCTCCCCCAGATCAGCTCCCATCTTGCAGTGAGGGTCCCAGCGCTGCCCCTCACGATCTGCACACCTGTGGGCAGCAGCTGTACCTGCTGAGTCGGGGCTGGTCAAACTTGACCTTGCCAGCTCACAGGCAGACAGAGTTGGCAAGTGACCCAGACAGAACACACTCTTGTGGGATGTATTAGTGATGGTATTGATTTTTCTGATAGTGATTTAAGCAGAACAGTTGGGATGTCAGCAACCCAGGACTGTGGCGGCGGCTCTGTGGGGCCCCAGGCCCTTTCCATCCTCTTGCTCCATCTTCCCTGGGGCCTGGCTTCACCCACATCATTAGAAGTACCTACCACCACAGGGCCATCACCACGGCTCACTAGGCTAATCCTCCGCCTTGCGGTGCCGGCACCCTGGGTTCTAGTCCTGGTCAGGGGACCGGATTCTGTCCCGGTTGCTCCTCTTCCTGTCCAGCTCTCTGCTGTTGCCTGGGAGTGCAGTGGAGGATGGCCCAGGTCCTTGGGCCCTGCACCAGCATGGGAGACCGGGAGAGGCGCCTGGCTCCCGGCTTCAGATCAGCGCGGTACGCCGGCCGCAGCGTGCTGGCCGCAGCAGCCATTGCGGGGGTGAACCAATGGAAAAGGAAGACCTTTTTCTCTATCTCTCACTGTCCACTCTGCCTGTCAAAAAATAAAATAAAATAAAAAATAAAGAAGTACCTACCATGGTGTTCACATTCCAGCCTGTGGGAAGAGGGACTTGGAGCAGGCCAGGGCTCCTGTATCACTTTTGCTCCCCTTCCATTGGCCACATCTTGGTCACATGACCAAACCTACCTGCAAGGGATTCTGGGGAATGTAGTTTAGTTCTTCCTTTGGGTGTCTATTTGCTCAGTCCAACATCAAGGGCTCTACTGTGATGGAAGAGCAAGTGGACTTCCGGGGACGGCTGGCAGTCCCTGCCCCAGGGTCAGTAGTTTTCTGACTCTGCTTTGATCTACCGAGCGTGGATTAAGTGCCAATCCCTGTGCAAAAGGGCAAAGGGCAAAGAGGAGGCAGTGCCCCCCACCCCCGACCTCAGGGGGCACATGGCCTCTTGGGAGAGACAGACCTGAAAACAAGGAGTGCTCAACCCAGGCCCCAGAACGACACAGGGGTGACCCCGGAGACCCCAGCAACAAGTAGGTGGAGGCACGGTGGGGGAGCGATTTCCTTCATCCGGGCAAGCTGACCAAAGGCTCCTGACAGAGGTCCCATTGCAGCTGAGCCTGCAGACGTGGGTGGGGCTTTGGGTGGGAAGGCCATTCCTGGTTGCTGGGCAGGCGAGAGCCAAGCTGTGCAACATTTCACAGCAGGGCAACGAACAAGGGTGTGCTCGGACGTGCTGGACAGCGAGACTGGGGCCAGGAGGCTCCTGCTGGGGCCTGCGGCTACTGGGGAGCCACGGAGGGTGCTGGCGCTGCAGGGTCGCCCCCTCCCCTGGACCCCCAAGGATCACCCACTGCCTGTCAAGGAACTTGGTCACGTAGAGCACAAACAATGGCAGCTTTGTTCTTCATTAAAGACTCTTAATTGAAGAAGGAGAAGAAGAAGAAAACTTTGAGTTCTCCCTTACGAAGCTCTTAATTGAATGGGTGAAGTGCCAGGGGAAATCAATGCCAGGCTGCTTCCTCGCGGCCTCATTACGCTGTCCATTAAACAACTTTTATGTTTTGTTTATAGTCGCTCGTTTTTCCCTCTCACGCCCCTCCGCCCTCTTTTTTTTTTTTTTAAATAAGAGAACATTTTACAATTTTTGATGTTAGAAAGAGACAGGAGCCGAGACATGAAGTTATGGGAAATGTCCTGGCCGTCCATGGAGGGGTGGGGACGCTGGGGCCACTGCTGGGGCCAGTGCCCCCAGCAGCTGACCAGGGGGCCCAGAACATGACAGCTCTTGCCAGTTGGGAGGGGCTTCCTGCGGGGGGACAGGTCCTGGTTTGTCAGGTGATGGGCGGACAGGCCCGGGGAAGGGGAGAGCAAGTGGGTTCTAGAATGTTCCTTTCTCCTTCAAAGAAAGAAATTTCGGGCCCCGTGGCCTGGCTGGTCCTGGCAGGTTGGGAGAGACCCACGCCCAGGGGCGGTCACTTGAGTCCTGTGAAGGAACAGTGTGACCTACAGAGGGACGTCTTAGGATCCCCAGCCACGCTGTGGCCACCAGGGTGACTGCTGAGAGATGACCCGAGCCCAAGACGAAGCTGGCCTCAGAGACCCCAGCTCCAAGGCCTCTTGCTCCCAGCTGGCCGGCCCCGGCCCTTCCACCAAGCAGGGGCAGTTTCAAGGGAGCAAGTGGGAGGCACAGGGCCGCTGAGGCCTGCCCCTGAGACCGGCATGACACCGCTGCCACCAGATTCGGATGGTCAAATCAGGAGTCGTGGCCCAGCCCAGATTCGAGGGGAGGTGACACAGACGCCACCTGTGCACAGGACTGGCTGCAAGGTCATAGGGCAAAGGGCACAGGTGCACGAGGCCATGCCTGGGGCCACAAATGCAATCCTACTCCTCCTGTGGCATTGGGGGCATGAGGTGAGGCCCCTGGGAAGGGCCGGGGCAGGCCACCCGGGATGAGCATCTCCCCGGCACCGGGGCTGATGTGCGGACGGTAGCAAATGTCGCTTCCTGTGCATCCAGTAGGCTGGAGCAGACTTACTGTCCCTCCAGCTGTGGCTGCCGGTGTCCTGCGGTGGCCTTCACAGATGAACCTGACTGATGTGTGACCTTGCGTCTCCCACACCCACGTGCACCTGCAACACAGATGATGTTCACCCCTATGCACACCCATAACACACAGACACTGTGCACATCTGCTGTGTGCACCCCCATCACACAGACACTGTGCACCCCCACGTCACACAGACACTGTGCAACCCCACGTGCACCCACAACACACACTGTGTACCCACAACACCCAGACACTGTGTACCCCCATCACACACTGTATGCACCCCACATGCACCCACAACACACAGACACTGTGCACCTGCTGTGTGCACCCACAACACACAGACTCTGTGCATCCGCACGTGCACCCAGCACGCAGACACTGTATCCCCCACCCCCACGAGCACCCCCATGTGATGTGCACAGGGGGTATATATGTATCCTCACACAGACACGGACACAGTCTCCGCACCCTAAAGCAGTGCCCACGCTCACGCTCATGTTGCACATACGGGCTCCCCTGTGGGACACGCAGGTGGGACTCTGCCCGCCGGGACCCAGCAGTCCTGGTCGCCTGAGCCCTCAGGCGCCACCCATGAGAGCCTCCTCTGGGCGTTTCTGGCTGGGCCTCTTTAAAGGGGTGAGGAGTGGAGCGGTGGGAGGGGTGGTTGCTGCGGGTCAGTGGTTCCTGTCTGGCTCCAAGGCTGACAAGGCCTGAGAAAGAGCAGAAACGTGTTGGCATGAGTGCCCATGGGGACAGGCCCCAGGGTGCCACAGTCAACCCAAGGTAGGGGGTGAGGTGCCCCCCAGCGAGGGTCCCAGGAGCCCCCTTGGCCCGCAGCCACGCCCGTCGGTCCTCTTGGGGGAGGGCCCAAGCCCCAAGCCTTGCACGAGGCTTGAAGCTCTGCAGACCCGGCCACCCAGCACCCGGCGCTTGTTAGTAAGTGGTTTGAGGTGACAGCGATGGTGAAAGTCCCCACCGCCTCCTCCATCGCATGGACTATGTCACAGCTTTGGGGCCATCAGCCCCCCACTGCTGTGGGCTGGGGTATAAATGGGCAGCAGCCGGCCCAGCAGCTCAGCCTTCTACCTCTGCGTCTGTCCCGGCTCTGCCAAGCAGCTGCAGGCCCTCCGGCTGGTCAGGTAGCGACTCTGGCTCTGGGGGGGGAGGGTGTGTACACGTGGCAGGGGCTGGTCCTCTTTGGGGTGCCTCTGGGCCAGCACCAGCCCCTGTGGTCTGGGGTGCACTGGGGGCAGAGCCCGGGGTGCTCCCTGGAGGCGGGGCTTGTGGTCAGGACTTGTTGTGGAAGCGGGCGACGTGGCTGTGGAGGGGCAACCTCACGGGACCCGGCAGCTCTGCCCCGCAGCCGAGGTGGTTGTGCCTGGCAGTGGTGGGAGCCGAGGTGGGCCGGCAGCCCTCCCACTGCCCTCCCCCTCACCGCCGCAGCCCAAATCAAGGTTAACTGACACACAGCCAGGCCGGCTGGGTGAGATGTTGTCCGGGCGCGCTCTCTGCAGGGTGCAACGGCTATGACCCAGGCCAGATAAAGCTCTCAAGGCGGGAACATTAGCTCCCTGGCCTTTTGCAGAGACAGGATGCCACCCCCTGCTTTTTCCCTGCTGTACTGTATAGCCCCAAAACCACGAACATGGGCTTCAGAACAAAAAGCCTCGGGGTTGAACCCCGCTTCCGAGCTCCGTCACCTGGGACAGATTGCTTAGCCTCTGAGCCTCAGTTTGCTCATCTATAAAATGGGGGTAGTGGCACCTATCTCCGAGGGTCGTATTCTCGGCTGGAGTCCTGGGCACCGTGGTGGGTGGCAGAGATCTGATAGATGGCAGAGACTTCGTGATGTTTTTGCCTGAGGCTCCCTTGGGTCTGCAGGTGCCTGACCACAGTGGGTCTCCATGGTATGGGGCCTGGAGAAACCTTGGGGTGGGGGCAGGCCCTGTTGGGGGGGGCCACCTAGCACCTCCCTGTCTCTATCCGGGGTGGCCTCGCATGCTGCCCCACCCCTGCCCGTCTCAGCGCCAGGCTGACCTCTGTCCCCGCCAGCGCCGGCCCAGCCACCCACACTGTAGAACTAGTGCAGTGCGTGAGCCACCTTTCCTGCCAGTCTTCCTCTTTAAAGCTTTTATTTTTTTTAAGAGAGGAAGGAATAGCTTTGAGGGGAAGGTGGAAGTCATTTATGCAACGAGGTGGCAGGCATGAGAGACAGATGTCTGCCCGCAACGAGCAGTCACACCTACTCCTGCGCTGTGAGAACCTCAGCGGCTGTCCCCCCTCCCCCAGGGACACCCTGGCCCCCTGAGCCGCCCCCCTGAGGACCTGAAATCTTAGCTTTTGAGCCAAGAATATTGTGCCGAAAAAATGAAACGCCCACAGAGTCCCCCCGGTCCCCAAACCTCATTTTAAAGGGATTACAGCAGCTGGCTTGCAAATCCTGCTTTGGGCGGGGGGGAGGGGACAGAGAGGGGGGTCATTTCATTTCCTGAAGAGAGAAGCCAGGCTCTGCACTGCCGGGCCTGGGACTGGGCTTGCTGCTCCCCCCTCCTCACCTCGAGGGAAGATGGCCCGGCCAGTACAGGGCCTCAGGCTGGGAGTCCGGCGCTGGGGGAGCCAGTCCAACTCTTGCCAGCCATTCACAGGGGGCCCTGGCTACCCCTACCCCAGGTCTGAGTTCCCTGAACCACATAGATTTAAAAAGAAAGAAAGAGCTTCGTCATCAGCCTTCCTTCTTCTACCTCCCAACGGGGGACCCTCTCTGCAGGCGGGGCTGCCTGTGTGAGGGTCCACCAGGTGAGGGTGGGGGTGTGTGTGGAAGCAGAACTGGGTGGAATGTTCTAGAACTTTCTGGGGGCTGCCGTGGGGCTGGGAGATCTCCAAGTCTGTAATCTATAAAATAAGGCTTATTTGTGTGTGTGTTGGCGGGGGGGAGGGAAGGCACAGGAGTGGGCTTGGAGGGATGTGACACCTGCTGGGACTTGGCACTGGGGCAGGAGCAGGGGCCGGTGGGGAAAGTGGATATTCAGGAAGTGTTGTCATGCGCTGTGGGTGTCAGTTCGGGCGGACTGGGGTCCTGGAGGAGACTGTTTGGTGGGTCTCTTGGGTATGCGCTCAAGCAACAGGGCAGCGCTAGAGAAAAGAGACTGCAGGCCCAGTTCTCCTTGACGCGTGTCCTTAGGGTGCCCTGGCTGGTCCACACCAGTGCGGAGCAGAGAGTGGGGCTCCATCACCACCACTGCGTTAGATGAGCCTGGCTGGCACACGTGGCATTCAGGACCTTGCTATGCACTGATTGATTATATTTATTGATGATTCTTGGGGCAAACAGCTCATGCATGCAACCTGTGGTTTTGTAGATATGATTGCTTAGGACAACACCCAAAGAGGTGTGTGTCTTATAAACCATGAGTCCCTCTCAGGGGACGGTACGTGGTGCTCTGACCACGAGGTCATGGGCTGCAAAGGGTCACAGCAGCCAACAGGACAGGACTTCCCGGGGCACCAGCAAGGCCACTCCCCAGGGCGGGGCTCCGGGTTCACAGGCCCCCTGTCCCGGGGAATGCTGGGGAGGAATGGGACCGATGAGCATGGAGAGAGTTCACGCTGGGAGTGCTTAAATAATGGGATGGCAATGATTTCAACAACTTCACAATACTCAACCCTGCTCTCTCCCCTTCCTGCCTGCCTCCCTCCTACCCACTGGGTACCGGGGCCTGAGGAAGCCTGGGGTAATTTCAGAGAAATAATAAAATGCCATATTCCTCGCCTGAACAGTGATGCTACACAATTACACAGAACTGTGGGTCCGTGACCTCTCCGTCCCAGGGTCACATCTTCACGTTCAAGGTCCTGAGACGTCCCATGCCCTTGTTAGAATGCACTTGAGCGTTGCAGCGTCTCTCAGACATACTGGACTCCGGGCGTGATCTCCACGCAGAACCCAACAGGATCATTTTGGGAAATGCTGGGCTGGCGACTGGCAAAGCTGCCTTCCATGCCAGCGCGTGCACTGCATTTGGGACCACTCCGAGAAGCAGCCGGCTCCCGGGCCAGCCTCTCCTGGGTGGGCAGGCAGGCTGCACTATTCCCCGAAGGCATCCAGCTGGAAGGGGAGCCCCACCAGGGAGAAGTCAGAGTGACCTGGGTGCGGTTTCCCAAGCTCTCAAACAGTTTCTAAAGAACGCCTTCCAATGGCCCAGGCTTCCTCTGGCTTCTGTTATTGGGGTTAGAAAAAGAAGAACAGTAACAACGAAAACACCAAACAACAAAACCCCGGGCTGAACAATGCCCAAGCCACATCAGACAAGCCCTTTCCCTGTTGGCCCCGCCTGGGCAGAGCCGGGATGTCTGGGTACCACTCCCAGCGCCGCCCCCTGGCCAAGGCCAACCTACTCTCTAGGGGCCTCGGTTTCCCCTCCTCCAGGGCTGCGCTCCTTGGGTGGTGTGAGCAAGAGGCCTTGGCCAGAGCCTATGGTGTAATCGGGGCCCGAATTGGCAGCCTTTTGTTGAAATCTTTCGGGGCGGGCGTGTGGTCCGGCGGTCAGAATGGCCACGCCGCCTGTTGTGCTTGGGTTCGGTACCCAGTCCCAGCTCCCGACTTCAGCTTCCTGCCAACGTAGACCTTGGGGGGCTACAGTCATGGCTCAAATACTCAAATAATTGGACTCCAGGCACCCAGGTGAACCGAATTCCTGGCTCCCAGCCTCAGCCCCCTGGCCCCGGCTGTTGCAGCCAGCTGGGGGAGTGAAACATTGGATAGGAGCGCTCTCTCTGTTTCTCTTATTTGCAGGGGGAAAAATGGTTTAAAAAGAACAAAAATGACTGGCAACCTGAATACGGTGCTAATGGCAGTTAGTAAATGAACAGCATTTCGGGCAGCATTTGACAGGCAGTGAGCTGTTCTCCAGGGTGTCCGAGAAGGCGAAAGTGCTTTTCCATCTCGCCCCTAAGACAGCAGAGGCACAGAGAGGAGAAGGAGTTTACCCAAGGCCACACAGGATGGCAACGCTGGGATTTGCACTTCAGTCTCTTGACTTTTTTTTTAAAGTTCATTTATTTTTACCTACTTGAAAGGCAGAGAGAGAAAGGGAGAGAGAGAGAGCTTGATCTTCCAGCCACTAGTTCCCTCCTCAAGTGCCCACAATAGCCAGCGCTGGGCCAGGCTGAAGCCAGGAGCCAGAAGCCAGGTCTCCCGAGTGGGCATCCAGCGGCCCAAGCACTTGGGTCATCCCCTGCTGCCTCCCTGGGTGCATAGCAGGAAGCCAGATCAGAGGTGGTGCATCCGGGACTTGAACTCGCGCCCCAGTGCAGGAGGGGGTGTCTCAAGAGGCAGCTTAACCAGTTGCGCCACCGCAGCCCAGCCTCCTGTTCTCACCTGAGCTTGTCACAGAACAGAAGACATGGGAAAAAGCAAGGCTTTCTTATGCATTCGAGGCATCATGTCAAGCCACTCTGTGTGGCAGCCCAAGGCTAGAGGTTGGCTTCTCTTGGTCCCTGGAATAAGCCCCCTGGGATCCAGTGTGAAGAGACAGGGAGTCCCTAGCTGGGGAGCGACGGAGCAGGACCTGCAGCCAGCGCTCGGTCTCATTTCTCTCTATCCAAGTGCGTGCTTATTCTCTAGGGGAGAGGCCACCTGGTCTCCGCGCCGCGCCGGTGTGGGGTTTTGGTGGGAGGGGCTGTGAAGGAAAGAGCGGCAGAATTTGAGTCTCTGGAGGGAAGGCTGAGGAGCAGCGGGCTCCACCAGGGAGGCAGAAGGAGGAAAGAGCTGTGGGGGGAGGCGGAGCGGGAGAGGATGTAGGAGGAGCCGCCACTCAGGCCAGGGCGGTGCTCTGATGACATTTCTGGTCTGCACGTGCTTGCTGAATGAGTGACATGAGGACTTGAGAGTACACAGGGAATGACTTTGGAAATAGACGAGGCAGGGCAAAGAGCTGTGGGAAGCCCTGGGGAGCGGTTGCACCCCGGAGCCCGGCTCTCTCCTTCCGGCTCCCTGCAGGCACCCTTGCCTCAATGCCCTTCCTGGGTCTGCTTGCTCCGGCCCATCGCCTCCACCCACAGGGCTTTCATGCCCAGGCAGATGCTAGAAGCCTGTATTTCCCCGTGGTGGCCTCTGACACCTGCCCTGGGCTCCACCTCCACCTGCAGGCCACGCTGGACGTCACCTGGTCTCCTCTCCCTGCCTGATCCGGCCCCCCTCCTGGCTCTCTGCACGCTGGCCTTTCTGTCCCTGAGCCTTGGAAGCTTGGTCCCGCCTTTGAGCCTCTGCCTGGGCATGCTGTCAGTTGGGACCGCTCTCTCCCCAGACCCTCCCGTGGCTGGCTCCTTGCCCTGCAGGGCTAGGTTCAAAGATCATGTCCTTGAAAAGGCCTTCAACGGCCATCCCCTGGCAAGAAGCAGCCCCCGCCCCCAGTGCCAGCTGCTCCCAGCGCCCTGCTGTGTTGTCCTTACAGTGTTGGCCAGTGTGATCTTATTCATTGCTTTGAGATGTTGTATCTACACAGGAAAGCAATTTAGGAGCATGTATTTGGTATCATTTTGCACTCACTTATTTATTTAGTTATTTGTTCATTTGAGAGGCAGAGAGAGAGGGTTCTCTTATCTGTTGGTTCACTCCCCAAATGCCCACAACGGCTGGGGCTGGGCTAAGGTCAAAGGCAGGAGCTGGGAACTCAATGCCAGTCTCTCCTGTGCTGGCAGGGACCCAGTGACTTGCATCATCACCTGCTGCCTCCCAGGGTTTGCATCAGCAGGAAGCGGGAGTCAGGAGGGGAGGTGGGACTCAAACAGCGCCAGTACAGGATGCAGCCCTCTCAACCAGCCCCTTCACCCACGCCCATGTCTGCAAATACAAGCAAGGTTATGGATACACCACTGCGCTCCCCCGCCCCTCCCTGCGCATCTCAGAAGCCACCATTTTTACTTCTCCCAGCTGCTGTTGCCACTCCCCTCTGTGTTTCTAGAAGTTCTTATCTTTTCCTATTCTATGCAGCCCCCACGGTTCTTCTGTTGGCTTTTCACACATGCACATACATGCAAGTTCACGCCCAGGGTCATCCTCTCCCTCCTATTGCCAGAATAATGATCACGCTTTTTGCTGGAGTTCATTGTTCAGCTCTTTGCGGACATGACAATGTAATCACCATTCAAGTACAAGCTATGGGGGAAGGAACAGGGCCGTTTTCTTTCTTGCATAATGTTTGGGGTTTATTTTTTTTAACCCTGCGATGATTTGGCAATTATTAAACTGCTTCTTATGTTCATTTTCTCAGTCTTTTTCTATGCACCATCGCGAGTTCTTGCTAAACTTTCCGACACAGCTTGGAAATTCTCCTTCGTGTGAGCGAAGCTGAGAGACATCTGTCCAGGCCAGTGTTTCGTTGCTTGGAGACATGGACCTGGGGCTCCCCCAACCCATGTTCCAGGTGGGGGTTCTTTGCTCTTGGGCACAACTGTAGCTCTAGAAACGTCCATCTCCCACGATAGATCCCAGATCTCATGTTCTTGGTTTGTGCTGATCCTGGATTGGTAGACATTTCTGCAAAGGGTCAGCTCGTGAGTGTTTTTGGGCTTGCTGGCCATAGAGCCTTGCAATTGTCTGAGTCTGCGCTGTGGCAGACTCTATGCAAATGAGTGGGCATGGCTGTGTTCCAATAAAACTTTATTTACAAAAGTGGGTGATGCTCTGAATGTGGTCCACAGGCCAGCTCGCCACCCCTGGTTTAGGATCTCGTGTAGGTAGTGCACATCTTCCAGCAGCTTCTTGAGAAAGGGCCCATGGAGATGGTTCTTAAAGACTCTGCCCACCCAAAGGTCATTGCTCCACCCCATGACTGCCTGGATATTTAGCCCTAGGATGGAAGCACATCCCGGAAGTTTCGGGTCTTTCATCTGTCATTTGCTGGGGATTTCTTCTGCGGTCCAGAAGCTTGCTGCTATGGATTCTTTACATGCGATTGACTTGCTTGGTCCTAAAAATATTTTTTAAAGATGTATTTATTTGTTTGAAAGAGTTACAGAGAGCAGAGGCAGAAAGAGAAAGAGAGAGGTCTTCCATCCGCTGGTTCACTCCCCAAATGGTCACAATGGCCGGAGCTGGGCTGATCTGAAGCCAGGAGCCAGGAGCTTCTTCCAGGTCTCCCACATAGGTGCAGGGGTCCAAGGACTTGGGCCATCTTCACTGCTTTCCCAGGCCACAGCATAGAGCTGGATTGGAAGCGGAGCAGCCGGAACTTGAACCAGCTCCTTTTTGGGATGCCGGCACCTCAGGTGGCCACTTTACCCTAAAAATCTTAAGAATTTCCTTGTCCTGGGGGCTCCTGAACTTTCCTGGTTTCATCCTTTGGTGAATTTTGCTTCCATCTAGCATCTGGGCAAATAAGGGCTCCTGAAAAAAAAAATCTTTCCCTCGTTGCCCGTGGCCTTGGGTTTGGGGAAGCTTTCTCGTATTATTTCTTCAATAGCTTCGCAAGCCCTCACTCTCTGCATTTTTCTTCTCTCCTTTTCTGGGACTTGGCTGGTTTCTGACACCCCTAGTTGGAGTCATCACTGTTATACTTTCCCCCATCTCCTACTTTTCATTTTTGGGCCTTTGGCTTTCTGATTTCTCTCCTTGTCTCGGTTTTCTGTTGACTCTTTCATGGCAGCTCTCAGCTTTAACTCTGAGGAGCTGTGTGTCTGCGTGTGCTCCTCTTTAGAGCTGTCTGCATCTCATGGATGGAAGGTCTGCCACATGCAATAAGGAGAAGTTAGAATTTCTGGCCTCTCCTGAATTCTCTGGCTCTGATTGCCTTGATTCTTCTGGGCAGGTGGCTATCAGCTTACCCATCTGCAAAGGGGGGTCCCACTCGCCCTGCCATCTCCACCTTCCAGAAGTCGGTGGACCCTGTCCTGCCCTCTTCCTATGCACTGTCTGGTCGTTTGCATGGGCGAGTGGGAAGCAGTGGAGATGAACACACATATTTAGGTGGATGTTCTATTTGTTCTGCCCTTCTCTGCCTCCCTAAAGCTACACCAGGGCACTTGTCAGTCTTATTGATGGCTTTATCACCAGCCTCTGGGGTTGGGCAAAGCTTAGATCAAAAGTGACCCAGGAGAGGACCTCTGAGACCATGTGTGGGATTCTAGGGTTGCAGTCTGCAAGAGGGGGCCCCCAACTGCCATGGAGTTTCACCCATTCATCCATGTACTTCATGTTCACTTAGCATCTACTATGTGCATGGTGCAAGAGCACGGAGGAACGGTGGACAGGCAACAGACAGGTCATCCGTGGCCCCTGTCTAAAGGACGCATTACTACAATCAAGCAGGGTGGACATTTAGGGGAGAAACCAGACACCACAGCCTGGGGACTGAGGAACTGATGGCCAAGATGACAGCTGATGCCAGCAGAGTGAAGCCCTCCTGCTGGGGAGGAGCCTGGTGGAGAGGGCTGTGTTGGGCAGCGGGGACAGCAGGTGCAGAGGCCGGCTACTGCTGCGTAACAAATCACTCTAAGGTTATTGGCTTAAAAGGCATCATTCACCATCTCGCAGTTTCTGTGGGTTGGGAACCCAGGCAAGGCTTGGCTGGGTCGTTTGGCCCACGGTCTCTCACAAGGTCAATATGGGCCAAGGCCATCTTAAGGCTCAACTTGTGGGGAATTCACATCCAGGCAAATCCAATTGGAGTTTTGCGGGACTGTTTCCTCCCAGGCTACAGGACAGGGCAGTCAGTTGCTCTCCACCTGTTGGTTCCATGCCATGTAGGCGTGTCCACTGGGCAGCCCAGGTCATGGCATCTGCTGCACCAAGAACCCAACAGGCGGAGTGCAGGAGAACACGAGAAAGATGGAAGTCACCATCTCTGGTAACCTACGCTCAGAAGAGGCACTCTGCTGGTTAGAAAGGGTTAGCGGGGAGTCCCCAGGTGCCAGCAAGCCTCAAGGGGAGATCTTACAAGTATGTGAGCCCCCGGGAGGTGGCGGGCACAGGGAGTCTTTTTAGATGCACCCACTGCACCTGTGTGACTGCAGCATTTCCCAGAAGCAAAGGCACTGGCAAAGCCGCGGCCAAGAATGAGAGGGGAGAGTGGTGGGTACGTGGCCTGGAGAACCAGCCGATATTGGAGTCAGCCCAGGCTCCTGTGACCAAACGCCATGGATGGGTGGCTTAGGCAACCTGATCTCATTCTCTGAGTTCCAGGAGCTGGGAAATCCAAGATCAAGGTGCTGGCAGATTGGGTTCCAAGTGATGGCTCTCTTCCTGCATCCTCACATGGGAGAGAGAAGGGGATGGCACGGGGGGGTGGGGGGAGAAAGAGAGAGAGAGAGAGAGAGAGAGGCATCTTTTATAAAGATACTCATTGCTTATGGCTGGGTCCCACTTCCCTATAAGTCACCTTTTGATAAAAGTGCCCACAGCTACCAGCCCCGAGAAGCCCCTGTGTGGCTCTGTCTCTCCTTCCGGGCTAAGAAAACAGACCCAGAGCCGCAGCTCCCACGGGTGCCGGACATCTGGGGCATCAAGCACTGTGGTTTCCAGGTCCCGTCAAGGCGGTGGCTGGGGCTCTGCTAACCCCAGCACGACGGGGAGCTCACGACTGTGCATGGCAGACACGGGCAGAGACAGGGGGGCGATGTCTCCTGGTGGGGGTCCCAGAGCCTGAGCCTGCAAGGGGAGGCAGGGGGAGGCCTCCCTCCTCCAGGAGGACCCCCTGCCTACAGGGCTGGCCGCGGCTTGTTCTCCTCCTGGGGCTCCCGGCCACAAGTGCCCTGGATTGAAACCCCTGGTGCTGCAACTCTGGCCTCCAATGAAGAAATTTACAACAATGCAAAACCACTAACCAGGCACTTCCCATGGAAGGCAGGCCCCGCCCTCGCTGCTGGACCCCCTCCTGGGTCCGGGCTTTGAAATCCCTGGAAGCCCCTTCCCCACCAAGCTGGCAGGCGAGGGCCAGCCAGGGTGGGCACGCTGCGCAGCCTCCTGGCTGTCGAGCTGGCTTTCTCGGGGTGGGGGGGGGCGGGGGGGGTTCGTGCGTCCGAGCATCAGATGCCACCCTGGAACCTTGCGGGCCGGAGCCACTTTGCCAAGTTGCACAAGCATTTGCCACAGGCAGGCAGGCTGGCTGGGCTGGGACTGGGCTCCCTTCTCCCCAGCAGGGGCACAGGGAGGAGCTGCTGTCCTGTCCCGCGGGGCTGGTGCCTAGTGGAAGGTTGGGGGTAGCCTAGGCGACACCTCAGGTAGGGAGCCCTGCGCATGTGCCTGGCCCACCCAGCCTGGCTTCAGGGTTGCCCTGCGGCCGCTTCAAGGTTGCCAAGCTGCAGGAATGTGCCATCTCCGAGTGGCAAGAGTGACAGGGGGTGTCTCCCGGAACAGCCAAGCAGAGCCTGACCTGGAAACAGAAGGATCCTGATGTGGGTGCCAGGCTGGCTGTGTTCCCAGTGCCTGGGGACCCTGGACAGGACAGGGGCAGCAAGCGAGCAGGGAGGAGGAGCCCTCGTGGGGACCCCCAGGGACTCCCGTCCTCGTGAGTTTTGCTGGCAGTAATCGATGGAGGGTGCTGGCAGTAATCGATGGAGGCAGGACACTGCGGGCGGACCGCACCCTTGGAGAACCCACGTCTGATGCCACGGAAGCGAGCTCATCCTCTCCGCTCGCCCCGCCCCCAGGGCAGGAGGCCTTTGGGTCAAGGAGTCTGCTACCCAGTTGCAAAGGACCATGGAAGATTCTGGAACTTTTTGACAGGTGCTCCTCCTGTTTTCAGATGGTTGATGGGAAAAATGAAAAGTGCTCATTATGATGAAGCACATCATGTTAAAGACCTCAAGGAAATAGCTCGTGTTGCTATCCTCGTGGTTTTTTTTTTTTTTTTTTTTTTTTAGAGAGAAAGAGAGAGACAGAGGGAGAGGTCTTCCATCCGCTGCTTTACTCCCCAAATGGCTGCAATGGATGGAGCTGAGCGGATCAGAAGCCAGGAGCCAGGAGCTTCATCCGGGTCTTCCACGTGGGTGCAGAGGCCCAAGGACTTGGGCCATCTTCCACAGCTTTCCCAGGCCTCAGCAGAGAGCTGGATCGGAAGCCGACTTTGAATGCGTGCTCCCACATGGGATGCTGGTGTCTCAAGAAGTGGCTTACCCCACCACACCGTAACACTGACCCAGGAGGTGGCACTTCTGAGCTGGGTCACAGAAGACCGAGATGTCGTCCTGAAGGCGTGCACTTTCTCTCTCCCCTCCTCACAACCAGGACACTGCTGCTGTGTGGCGCTCCCGCTGGGAGCTTCCCTCTGGGGTCGTCCATGTGGAAGGAACCGAGGGAAGAGCTGGGGCTCTGGCCCTCAACCTCAGGAGTGAGCTTTGGGAGTAGGGCCGTCCCCATTGAGCCCTGGGTGACCACACCCCAGGCCGGCCCCTTACCTGCAGCGTGCTATTGACCCTAGGTCAGAAGACTCAACAAAGCCGGGACCAGGGTCCAGAGGGTAGGAAGTGTGGCTGCTTTCAGGGCGATCTGTAGATGACTGCTCCAAGCAGCAGCCCTGCGTGTCCTTCTGAAGACAGGAAGAGGGAGTGAGCGAGCCGCCTACGGGGATACGACGATGGAGGGGCTGTGCTGTCCCAACAAATCCCGAACCTCTGTCAAGCGGGTTGAGCAGTAGCCCAGTGGAAGGATCCCAAAGCCACAGGGCTAGCACCTAGAGGCTGGCACGCAGTAGGTTCACAGTCCCGGGGAGCCTTTCTAGAACAAAACCTCCCCTGGTTCCACCTGCCCAGACCCTTAAGAAGCCAGAGCAGCCGGTCCCAGGGGCGCTCCCGAAAGCAACACGCGTTTGTCTGAACCAAAGCAGGAGGGGGGCCGGGTCATTGCAGGGGCACAGGTTTGGCTGTTGGTGGCCTCTGTGTTCCGTGCACGGAGCACACGCTCGGTGTCACGGCTCCGCCCCCTGAGAGCGGAAGTGGAAGAGACCTCACAGCCACTGAGCAGTCATCCGACAGCAGGAGCCTGGGTTCTGACAGCCCCATCGTGTGTGTGTGTGTGCGTGTGTGCGTGTGTGCGTGTGTGTGTGTGTTAAATATCTTTCCAAAACATTCAATGGAACATTCCTAGAAACATTAACTCTTTCCTGCTCGCATGTCACCATTTTCCTAATACTTGACTTCATTCAAGTGCACGATCATCGCGCATAATGGATCTAAACAGGTGTAATCCCTTAACTGCCTCCTGCAGAGGCTGTAACTCAATGATGGGGCAGAAGTTCACCGCCCAGTTAGTCACAGCCCTTCACCTTCAGCGGGCCACCCGCGTCCCCGGATGTTGACGGGAGCAGCAGAGCCCCGCCTCTTCCCGCGGGGCGGGCGGGCTGAGGGGAGCTCTGTCCCCAGCCGCCCGGCCCGGATGCCCTGCTGTGTCCTTCCCAGCAAGGCAGAGCTGCGAAGACTGGACGACTCCTCTGCAGAGACACCGGCGACTCGCACCGCTCACTCTTTGGTCTGAGCTAGCTGCGGCCATTTTTATTTTAGCTGCTTTTCGTCTTTACCGCGATACGCCGTAAGGCTACAATCTGATCTTGCGCAACTTGTATTTTTCTCTTCAGTGGTATCGAGAGCGTCCTCAGTGCCCGTGTCTCTGCAGCTCACTTATTGCAGCCACTGCGTCATTGTCTGCGCTGAACTCACCGTGTGCATTTTGTGGCTGTGAAACCACGTGTACCTCTGCACCACTGTGGCAAGAATGCGAAACTTCAGGGGGCGGGGGTGGGGGAGTGGACTTACAGCTCAGCAGTTAACAAACTTCCAGCCCGTATTTGGGTGTCTGAGTTCAAGTCCCGGCTCCAGCTCTGGATTCCAGCTTCCTGCTAATGCACACCCTGGGAGGCAGTGGGTGATGGCTCCAGTGGTTGGGTTCCTGCCAGCCACCGGAAACACCTGCATTGAGTTTCCAGCTCCTGGCTTTTGTCCTGGTTCAGCCCCAGTCTTAGTGGGCATTGGGCATGAACCTGCAGATGGGAGCCCCCAGTAATAATAATAATAATAATAATAATGAAATAAATGTTCACCTGTGAAGGGGGTCATGCCAGCTCCCCCAGAGTTCATTTCCAAGTCTGCCTGTGGAGTGAGCAGGTGCAGGCTCTCGCCCCTGCTTGGTGTTGTCACACGTCATAACGTTCCCCAGCGGAAGGTCTGTGTGGCCTTGGTTCTCTCTACATTCCGGGAACACACCATGGTCTTTTGCCTCTGGGGACCTTGGGCCACGCTGTCCCCCAGCAGAGACACGGCTCGCTTCCAGCTCTCCACTGAGCCATCACCCTCTGCTCCTGAGGTCCCCGGGGTGCCTTCCTCCCCTGCTCCTCATTTCTGTCCAGGCTCTGGTCTCCTCTCTCTGGCCAGTGTGCCAGACTCGGCGCTATGTAGCCCGTGCCCACCCCACTCTTGTTCACTCCTGTTCCCCAGCAGGGCCCAGGGCCGGGAGCCCCGGTAAGATGTTCAACACGTGTCTGTAAACGCATGCACAGTGCACGGGGCTTGTCCGGACGGGATGCTTCCCATCACGAGTCCCCCCGGCCCCACAGCCAGTAAAAGTAAAAGCTTCATCTGGTTTCCAAACCCCAGCCTCCTGTTTTCACCACCAGTGATTCGGTACGAGCCCCGCCAGCGAGGGCCAGACCATTTGGGATGCATCAAGCAAAATGGAACATGTGTGAGATCTTTGGGGTGGGCCGTGGTGCTTGTCCCGAGTCCGGGGGCCCATGGGAGAATGACATGGGGCTGGAGCAGGAGCGGGGTTCGCCAGGGGGAGGAGGGAGTGGGAAGAGCAGTGAGGAGGGAGCCGCTGGCCTCTCACTCTCGCTCTTGCTCCCTCTCTCTCTTTCTCCCTGTTCAAGAAACGTAGGGAGAGGAGAGGAGGTGGGTGATGTAGGCTCCCCAGGCGGTCCAGGGACCCCTCCCTTCCAGTGGGACCCTGGCTGATGGTGAGTGGTCTCTGGGCTCTCCCGCTGGGGGGGTAGACTGGGGCAGGCCTGGCCCCTGGCTTCTCACGGTGGGGATTCGGCAGGGGGGTGTGGTGTTCCATCAGGGATGTGGGCAGACCTTTAATAAAAGGTCCCATGGCCCTTCTCCCCTGCCTGTAAATGAGACACATGCGCATTGATGAAAAGCTGGAGAAACCCAAGAAAACCATTACGTCTCCTCCCACCGCCCAGACTCCACAGCTGTGGGCTGCCACACTTTCTTCTCATCTTTCCTCCTCCCTTGTTCACTTGGGAGAGACCGGGGAGTAGTGGTTAGGAATACGAGGTCACAGCTTGAGAGTTCTGAGTTTGAATCCTGCCTAACTCTGCCTCTTTGCCGGCTGCGTGTTCTCTGTTTTGTAGTCTGTAAAGTGGGGGTGCTGGCCCCGCAGCAGTGCCCCCTCTTAGCATGGCTGTGAGGATGGCTTCAGTTAACGGACATAAGACACCCAGCCCTGAGCCAGTGTTAGCTGCTGCAATGTCGGACTCATTCAGCCACTCAGCAAACACTTGTGGAGTGGCTGGTGTTTGCCAAGCACTCTTTAAGAAACTGGGTATGCGGAGCTGCCCCAAACAAATGTCTTACCTGCCCTGGGAAGCTCAAAGCTACCGAGGGGTGGTGAGGGTGTGGGGCACGCACTGTGCACGCACGAGGCCAACGAACTGGCAGCCACACGCTGTGTGACTGGCCTCCTTGCTCTGTGAAAGTTGATTTCTGCGGGATGACAAACAAGAAGTGTTTGCATGCACTGAGTGTGTGGGCTGAGGGAACACGAAATGCCTGCACCCAGCTCCGGGGAGATCTTGCTGTGACCAGGTTAATGACAGCTGGCCCCATGGCCAGTTGGCGCTCAGGAGGGGACCAGCATCGCCAGGGGAGGCCGGGTCTGAGTGCCCGGGCCTTGATTTGCTAATGCAATGCACATGCAAACTGATCAGGCGTGCCGTGCAGGTGTGTCTCCACAGGATCGGCTACGTCGGTCCTCCAGCGCCCTGCTCCTCTCTCAGTCGGCGTCAGCAACTCCATCACCCTGGGTTCCCGTGCAGCCCTCCACGGTCCCAACGTCGACCCGCTCACCTCTCTGAGGTCGGCTCCAGTCGGGGGGGGGTCAGGGGCCGCTCTCTGTGCTCCTGGACACAGCCCCAGCCAGCCCACCCAGCGCAGGGACCCCCAATCAGACCAGGGGAAAATAGGGCCCGGAGCTAGGTCCTGCTCCAGCAGGCTCGGCCCAGCCCCCAGCCGCCTCTGATGTCACGGAAAGTTGGCTGGCAGCTGCTGGCTCTCACCGGAGCTGGCCGTACCAGACTGGCATCCGCCCCTGGACCACAGCTCAGAGCCCGAACGCTCAGCCAGGACATCAAGGCCGGGTCAGGGCCTTCTGGGACCTCATTGCTCCATCCTCTGCCTTCTCTTTTCATCCCTTTGTTCTGTCCCCACAACTTCCCCCTCCCCCGCCCTGCCCTGCCCCCTGCGGAGGAGGGGGGCCTGACCTGTCACTAATGGATTCCAAAAGCCCCTGTTGATCAGACAGGTCGGGAACAGATGGCAGGTGCCCCAGTGCCTCCGGGATCAGGTGTGGGGAAACACAACAGGCAGTAGGGCAAGGGGCAGGGGGGAGGGCTCTCCTGGAGGGGTGGGCCTCTAGGGAAAGGCTCCAGAAGCAGTGATTGACAACCGTCGTAGGCGCGGGAGGCCTGCACAGGTGGGGATCAGAGGGCCCCTGTGGGGCCAGATACAGAGTAAGTGCTTGATCTGTGTTGGAATGAATGAATGATTCATGGGCTCAGAGTCACGGGACATCCGAGGGCACGTGGCCGTCACCCAGATCTGCAATCCTAACCTCGCTCGGGCCAGGCACTTTCGGGGGAATCCCCCCACCCGGAGACGTGCCTTACCCGTGCATGCGCGAAGCTTTGAGTGATCTGCAGGCGCCCCGACCTCAGAATATTCCTCCCACCCCTGATACCCACAGAGGTCCAAGGACCCGCCCAGGCCCAGGACGAGGGAGCCCAGCCCTCTCTCACCGCCACCACCACCGCTGCACTCGGGGGTCTGCCACTCCCCAGCTCCGTGAGCCTGCTCAGGTGCCTGTGCCGGCTGGTCCTCAGGTTCCTCATCTCTAAGTGGGCATCAACAGCCCTCCCGTCCCGGGTCTGTGTTTGCCCCAAGCAAGTGCAACGGCCAAGTCTCGAAGCCAACAGTGGACGCAGATGGCACACCAACTCCCCCCGCCCATCACCTCCTGGAGGCTTGGGTGGATGCGGGAACCCCACAGAAGGGAGGGGCCCCAGCACGAAGGAGGTGGGGTGTGGAGAGTTGTCCACCGGGCACTACGAGACCCACGTGATGCTCTGTCTGTCTCCTTGGTACTGAGCACCTCCAGGGCTTTAGAAAAGTCCCTGCAGCTGGGGTCTGGCGGTCACGGGCAGGCCGTGTAGCCATGGAGCCGCAGCTTCCCAGGGGTCGGATGGAAGGTGCGGGAGCTCAGAGCTCCCTCCGGGCGTGGGACTCATGCCATCCTCTCTCTCCTACAATGATGTCCTCTCCACCAGCTGCACAGGTGGTAGGGAGCCAGTGATTTGACTGCCCCTGCCTTGGGAGGTGGGGGACGGGCAGAGAGAGCTCGGCCGAAGGTCTGACACTGACCTTGAGTCTGAACAGCAGCATAAGCCAGAGGAGGCAGGGCGTGGGGGGGGGAGGCTCATGACAGCAGGTGGCCAAGGAGTGTGATGGGACGGCCTACGCCTCCAGACCTTAGCTCCCACCTTTCCAGTGATCTCTTTGATCTGATTATAGGCTTTGTGAGGGCAGGAGCCATGTCAGCTTCGCCCTTTTAGCCCACGCAGGGCCAAGCATGTGGTGGTGCTCCATCGGTATTTACTGGAAGCACCAGCTGGCTGGCCTGCAGCAGGACAGACCCAGTGGCCCCAGACCTGGCCTAGGAGGATGGTAACACAGCCCCCAAATACCAGCGACACCCATGGGTGCTTGTGCGGCTGCCGCCCTGCTCTCCAGCCCCTCCGGAGCCCGTGGGTGCTTGGCACGTGCAGGGGCGTCCATGGGCCACTTTCCCGTGCACGAGGCCCCGTCAAGGCCGCCAGGGAGCCGGGCATTGTCCTCCTGCCCAGAAAGCTTCCACTTGGGTCATTAATAACAGTACATTTTTATTAAAGGAAAGCTTCAAAGAGCTGTGGGTTTATGGGAAGAGCCTTGGATGGAAGTCATTATTCTTGCTGCCCCATCTCGGCCCCCATTCTCTGTCTCCTCTGTCTTCCATTCAGCACACGTTTGATCTCCTGCCTGCGCTTTCTTCTGTCGGCTCGGGGTCCAGGGGGAATGGGCTATTGTGTCCGCGGTGGGAAGGATGGGGAAACTCTTTGAACCGGCTCTGGTCTGCGGGAGGCGGCAGGCACAGCGGGGCGGGCTGGAGAGCGCGGAGGTGTCTGCGGGTGCAAGTGGAAGGCACGGGGTAGCGGGGAGGACTCCGTGGAAAGTTCTCTGCCGGCTCCTCAGGTGAGGAGGCGGGGGCTCTGGCTTTCCAAAAGCCTGCCTGAGGAGGGGAGGGCTACCCTGTTACAGCACCTCCACAGAGTGCGTGCAAAGCGTGTATCGTGAACACAGCTATGCGTGGATCTCGGTATCTTTGCATCAAAATAAATTCATCTTTTTAATTCAGTTTTATGCAAACATTTTTAGTACTCTCATGTGTATGATAGTCACAATGATTTTTTTTTAAAAAAAGATTTATGTATATATTTGAAAGGCAGAGTTACAGAGAGAAAGGGAGGGACAGAGAGAAAGATCTTCCACCTGCTGGTTCTCTCCCCAAATGGCCACAACAGCCAGGGCTGGGCCAGACAGAAGCCAGGAGCCAGGAGCTATGTGGCTCCTGCCACATAGGTGGCAGGGGCCCAAGGACTTGGGCCATGTTCTGCTGCTTCCCCAGGCCATTAGCAGGGCGGTGGATTAGAACTGGAGCAGCTAGAACTTGCAAAGCCACCCATATGAGATGCCGGCCTCACAGGCCATGGCTTTTACCCACAGTACCACAGCACCGGCCTTGTCAAAATGATTAATGTAGCTCATACTTAGGAATGCTGACCAGGTACCATGGCCCAGGCTGGGCCCGGATGTGTCTCCTTTTATCTTCCCAACAGTCACCCCCATTTTACAGATGAGGAAACCAAGGGCCAGTTCAGCACCACTTCGCTACAGCGTCACAGCCGACACAACTCCTCTTGGTGGCCTGCACCAGGATGGGCCACCTCTGCTTCCTCCCTGTCAAGTGGAAGCCTTGAGCTAAGCAGATCTAGCGCTCAGCATGGGCCCACGAACTGGGATGTGAGCTTCCTCTGGCTGGAGCAGAGAGGACCGCGTGGCTGCGGCTGGCACGGCTGCTTTGGCTGCACAGCTGCCTGGTCCCTAGGGAATTCGGTGACAAGTGCTGCTTAGGAGGTGCCTCTGCCCAGGGTTGAGAACCTGTGCCAAAGCCGTGGCTCAAGGAGTTCCAGTCCTTATTTGTGATCCGTGGAGTGCGGCTACTGGGGATGGTTGCCTAAGGGCAGTGGGTGCAGCCTTCAGGAGGAGGGCTCAGCCCCAAGTGCGACCTGGATGCTATGGTCCAAGCTTGGAGGAGAGAAAAGAAGGCAGACAGAGACAGCTGAGAGATCACGGGAGAGACAGAGATGTGGTGGAAAGAGACAGACAGTCCTAGAGAGACCCAGTGGGGTTGTCGACGGGAAATCAAGGAAGTCAGCAAGGGCAGAGAGGAAGCGGGGATGGAGGGAGAGGGAGGGGGAGAGTCGCACAGAAACCGAGAGCGACCAGAGCTGTGGGACAGCGAGTTAGGCCTCTGCCTGTGACACCAGCTCCCCAGCTCAGAGGACGGGTTCGAGTCCCAGCCGCTCCACTTCTGATCCGTCTTCTTGCTAATGCACCTGGGAAAGCAGCAGACCATGGGCGAAGCGCTCGGCTCCTGCCCCCCTTGGGGGAGACCAGGCTGGTTTTCCTGGCTTGTGTCTTTGACCTGGCCCAGCCCTGGCTGTTGTGGCCATCTGGGGAGTAAACCAGTGGATGGAGCGTCCAGCCCTGCCCCCCCCCCACCCCTCCAACCCCATCACTCTGCCTTTCAAATAGATATATAAATAAATCTTCAATGAAAGAAACCGAGAAACAGAAAATCAGGCCCAGGGGCAGGCATTTGGTTCAGCAGTTGAAATGCTGGCTGGGACTCCTACAGCCTAAAGCAGAGCGCCTTGATTCAAGGCCAGGCCCTGCTCCCGATTCTAACTGTGCAGGAGGCAGTGGTGCCCGCCCACGTATCTGGGCCCCTGCTGCCCACCTGGGAGACTGGAGTGGAGTATTCCTGATTTCCAGGCATTTGGGGACTGACCCAGCAGACGGGAGCTTGCTTGCTTGCTCGCTCTCTCTCTCTCCTCACCTCTCAAATAAATAAATTTATTTATTTATTTTTAAAATCTTTTTGACAGGCAGAGTGGACAGTGAGAGAGAGAGAGACAGAGAGAAAGGTCTTCCTTTTCCGTTGGTTCATCCCCCAGTGGCCGCTGCGGCCGGCGCACCGTGCTGATCCAAAGCCAGGAGCCAGGTGCTTCCTCCTGGTCTCCCATGCGGGTGCAGGGCCCAAGGACTTGGGCCATCCTCCACTGCACTCCCTGGCCACAGCAGAGAGCTGGACTGGAAGAGGGGCAACTGGGACAGAATCCGGAGCCCTGACCGGGACTAGAACCCGGGGTGCCAGTGCCTCAGGCAGAGGATTAGCCTAGTGAGCCGCTGTGCCGGCAATAAATAAATTTTTTAAAGAAGGAAATCAGGGCTAGGAACAAATATGGCCAGAGAAAGACAAACGGGGACACGGAGAGCAGGACAGTCGGGGAGGGGTCACCTGGGAGATCGGAGGCAGACAGGGACAGAGAACAGGCGACAGGAGAGGGAAAGAGCAGGGGAACAGGTGGACGGGCAGGACAGGGGCCGCCCCGGGAGTCCTTCCTAGGGTCTGTGCAGTGGCTGCCTGTGCAGCTCTCCCTACACTGCCCCAGTCCAGCAAAACCCAGGGCGCCCCAGGGGGCCGGCCGGGGTGGGGGAGGGAGCACCTGGAAGGCAGTCCAGAAAAGGGGGGAGGGGCCTTGGAAGGTGCTGGCCGGGTGGGGTGGGAGAAACCTGTGGTTCTCTCCGCGAAACCAAAATCATGAAAGAGCAGCTCAAGTTCAGGAGCGAGCAGGATCCCCAGCGCCGGCCGCGTGCTTGTTCTGTGTTTTATGGGGGCTGGAACATTGCGGGTGTTAAGCAAACACACTCGCTCAAGTTCAATCACAGAGGGAGGCTGGATGGCAGCTATTAAACAGAGCGGCTGTCACAGCTGGACAAATAAATCATGGACTTGGGCACCGCCGGGCTGCGCAAGCCGGGCTGCTGCTCCAAGATGGCAGTGGGAGCCCACGGCTGCCCTTGGAAATCTCAAGGTCATCAACAGGGAAATCTCAAGGTCATCAACAGGCGGAAGCCAGCAAGCCCCTGGCTGGGGCCCTCCCCGAGCACTGACTAGGGGCCGGTCCCTTATAAACACTCCCTTGAACACTCAGCATGGCTCCAGGAGCTAGATACTATCCTCGAACCTCCGTATTAATTACTGTTTAATGTTTAAAATCCTATTTCATAATTTAAAGGGTGTTGTCCCATCTTACAGACAGAAAAACTGAGGGCTCTTGATTTATCCAAGACCATTGCTAGGAAATGACAAATCCAAGACTTGAATCCCAGGCCTCCCAGTTTCCCGGCCATCGCTGTCCCAATGACAGAGTGCAGGAACTTCTCACAGGAGGGAGCCCACCCTGGCAGCAGCACCCCAGGGATCAGGGGTCAGGGACAAGGAGCCAGCTAGAGGCACCGTGTCTTTTTTCTTGGCTATACCTTTGGGGCGCAGCCTTGCCCTCCGTTCCATGTCTCCTCTTGGGTTGTGTGTAACCCGCCCCCTGAGAACCCCTCCCTCCAAGGAGGGAGGAGACTGGGCTGACACCGCCCCAAAGGATAAGCCGTCTAAGCTTGGTGAAGCTGTGGAATCTTCAACACCTCGATTTCCCTGCTTCGCCTGGTCTCGGGCTTCTGTCTTGGGGCGGCAAGATGGCCGAAGCGCTAGTGTACCACGATGCATTCAGAAGCCGGGGCACGAGACTCTAGCAGTCCGGATGCAGGTGACGTTGGATCTGAAGCCACATCCCGTATCGGAGTGCTTGGCTCCTGACTCCAGCTTCCTGCTAATGCAAACCCTGGGAGGCAGCAGGTGACGGCTCAAGGAACGGAGCCCCCTGCCACTCACACGGGGGACTCAGACTGAGTTTCCAGCTCCTGACTTTGTCCTGGCCCAGTCCTGACAGTTGCAGGCATTTGGGGAGTGAAGCAGCAGATAGAAGATCTTTGTCTATCTGCCCCTCAAAAAAATTAAAAATTAAATAAATAAATAAAAAGAAATCTCTTTTCTTGTGAATCCGGCTCTTACCCGAAAGAGAACAACTTTCCCAGAAGGCACCAGCACATTTGCCCTTGCACCTCGCTGGCCAGCATGGAGTTGCGGCCACTCTGCTACAAGGGATGCTGGGAAAGGATGGATCCGATGAGCTCAGCCTTCAGAGTGGAAGGTGGGTGAGGAAGAGGGAGAGTGGCTCCTGGGCCAGCGACAGGAGGGTTGTGTCTCCCGTGGACATGGCCAGTCGTGGTTGGCCCAAAGCCCAGGCACAGGAGGGAGGCGGGGCCGGTCAGCCTCGTCGGGGGCTGCACCCTCGGGTGCTCGGGAGAGCTGCTCTCTGTCTTGTCGGCTGTTGGGGCTGTGCTGATCTGGGTGGGGAGCTCTCTGTGGCGGGGGCTTAGGGAAGGCAGCTGGTCTTTGGGGGAGAGAATGAGGCCAGTGCAGGGAGGAGAAGAGCGGAAGATAAGGTAGAGATGACAGATGATAGGTAGGGGTGTGTGTGTGTGGGGGGGGCTTGAGTTCCTGAACGCCCATGATTGAGACCTGCCTTTGGACTTCCTGTGTTTCCCTTACGTGAATTCCCATGGGGTTTTTATTATTTACAACCAAAGTCTCCCCCACGGCTGCCAGGCCCCCTGAGAGCTCCATGCGTCTAAGCGCAGGGTTGCTGGCAGAATTCTTCTGTGGCTGCAGAACTGGTCTCCGGCAGCTGCGTCTGCTTCAAGAGCCCGCCCACGGCTCCCTGACGCACGGCTAGCGCCTCGCTTCTTCAGAGCCTGCGAGGGAGGCTCTTTGCCTGGTCTGCTAAGGGGTCCTGCCCAGTGGGACGCAGTCCTGGCCGTGACACCTGCTACCCTTGCCATGTTCCGCTCTGTAGAAGCTTATCCCAGGCTGGTCCCTGATGCTTGGGGCGGGGCTTGTGACACAGATCCCTCTGGGCGCGTCTGCCCCCGAGCCTCATCTTTCAAGTGCTTCCCAGGGCAGCTTTGGCTGGGGCCCAGGGGCAGCTCCGCTGACTTCCATGTTGGGGCCTCCGCAAGCCGGGTTCTGATGGGCGGGGGCACAGGGACTGTCGTCCCTGCAGGGGTCCCTGACACTGAGCCTGGTTCGCTGACTTCCGGCTGACAACCGGCACTCTCCACCCGCTCCCTGGGAGAGGGGACACGCACAGGTGTCTGGGCCTGGGTGGGCGGGGAGACCTGCAGCCTGGACACGCCCCATGATTGGGCCAGCATTCTGGTCTTTCCAATGCCCACCACAAGCCCACCCAACAGGGAACTGCGCAACGCAGGGAGAGGAAAGCCAAGGAGACTCGGCCGAATCCCGACTCCCGGATCTTCGTGCGCTCTGATTCTGCTGGCTGCTTTTGCTTTGGGTCCTGCTGGATCCTGAGGCTCCGCCCCCTTGTCCTGCCCCTCCCCCACCCACCCTCCCCTGAGCTTCTCCCTGAATCCTCCGTCAGCCTGGTCTTGTTTGGTGACCTGCGTTTGAGTCAGTTCCCACACTGGCTGGCTCACCCATTACCTAGTCTCCAAGCCGTTGTGATGAGCTAGGCCCAGTCCAAGTGCAGGAAACACAGGAGAAAACGCACAAGGCCCTGGCCCTCTTGGAGCCTGGTGCACAGACACAGGCGGACATCAGTATAATAAAATGCAGGGTGGTGGGAAGAGCAGTGGGGAGGACAGGTGGCCTGGAGCGGCCTCTGACTACATTACAGCCCTGTGGGCATGTGGGGCCAGTGTCTCATGGACAGGGGACAGCTTGTGCAAAGGTCCTGAGGCAGAAGTGTGCCCGGTGCCCGTGAGGAAGAGCAAGGAGGAGGCAGTGTGGGTAGAGCAGAGGGAGTGAGGAGCGGGGACAAGCAAGACAGAGGTTGGCAGAGCCCGAAGGCTGCTGAAGGGACGTGAGATTCAATTCTATGTGGTGCTGGCATCTACTGTTCTCTCCTTGCGATGCCACCCCATCCCGTCCTGAGAGCAAGCCACCAGGAGGAGCTGCTTAGGCAAATCTGCCTGTCGGCGGTGTGATCTGGCGCCGAGGACCTTGGGTAAACGCTTCGAGCCTCAGTTTTTCTCATCTGACAAGTCGGGGTGGTGATGCTGTTCACTCGCTCAGCCAACAGCCGTCGAGCTCCTGCTAAGGTGTGGGGAGCAACTGGGAGCAACTCGGACTAGACTAAGTTACTGGAATTAAGACTTATTCTATGCATCTGCTCTCCCACAATATGGCGCTGAGAGAGAGAGAGCAAACAACCTCTTCGCAGCTGCCTTCAGTTCAACCAATAAACTGTAGGACCTGCTCCTGATTGGAGGAGAGCAGCGTACTCGGCGTGTGGGTAGCAGAGTTGGGATTGGTGGAAAAGGACTATAAAGGAGGAGAGAGACAACATGCACCAGGAACATCTATCTGAAGGAACACCTGTGCAGCCCCCGAGAGAGCCGGCCGGCGGTGTGCCGCTCCCCCACGGAAGTGGGGAAAGCGGCAGGGGGAACCGCCCTTCCACGGAGGTGGAAGGGACGGTAGCCAACCCGGGAAGAACCAGCAGCAAACCCGGGGAGGGCCGAGCAGACAAAAGAACAGCGCAGGGTCCTGTGTCGTTCCTCCACGAAGAGGGGGAGCGACATAATGGTGCCGTGACTCGGATATGAAGCCTAGGCAGGGTCCTGTGTCGTTCCTCCACGAAGATGGGGAGTGACATAATGGTGCCGTGACTCGGATAGGAAACCTAGGAGGGAAGAAACGGGAAGAAGTGGGAAAATACCGGAGAGAGAGACTAGCAAAGAGCCTAGGGAAAAGCCGGACAGAAAAGGTGCAGGAAGAAGCTATCGAAAGCCTAGGCATAGACTTGGATATGGACTGTGGGAAAGAAGTTAGGATTTAAAGTGAAAGCAAGAAGAAACTTAGACTCAGATGCGGACTGCAGGTTGAAAGTGAAAGTGACACCTAGAAGAAACTTAGACTCGGATACGGACTGTGGGGAGAAGCCAGGAGAAATGAGAGGGGAATGTTGTTGGAAGAAAAGTTAGGGAAACATACCGGGTAGAGAAAAATGTTAGGGAAAATGAAGCTGCGGGGGCAGGCCGAGGCGGAGACGTAAGCCAGGTTGGAATTCTTCAAGTCAGCCCGGGGAACAAAAGGCGAAAAACTAGACGCGTAAGCTAGGTTGGAATCCGTCAGATTAGCCCAGGGAGCAAAAGACGGGAAGCCAAACCGAAAGGTGCAGACGTGAGCTAGGTTGAATTTGCCAGGTTAGCCCGGGGAACTTAGACTGAATACCGGTGGTGGAAACGTGAGCTAGGCTGTGTGATTCGCGGAAGCCGCCGCGTGCAGAGAGCGCGCGGGGCACAAGTGGGGCGGGCGCCGGGAAGCCGCGCAGATGAGAGAAGCGCAGGCTGAAGTGGTGCAGAGCCGGGAAGCAGCCTCAGGGCGAGGCGCCGAGAAGCAGCCTCGGGGCGGGTGCTGGGAAGCCGCGGGGATAAGAGAAACAAGTTTAGAAGTAAAATGAGAGAAATAGGAATGCTGGCAGATAAAGTAAAATAGGAGAGATAGGAATGCCCGGAGGTAGAGAAATAGAGAAGAATAAGGCCTCCCCACAACATGGCAATGAGAGAGCTTGGATTCGGTCTGCCTGATTAGTAAGACGATAAGCACCTGTGGGTGGCTGCAGGTCACCGAAGACAGGCAAGTTATCAACACCAATAAGTCTCCCCACAAGACGGCAATGAGAGGGCTTGGATTCGGTTTGCCTGATTGGTAGGGCTTGTAAGCACCTGCAGGCAGTTCTAGCAGAGCAGAGCATGCGCTGCAGGGCACCGAACACAGGCATGCATCAGTGCCTAAAAACCTCCTCACAACATGGCGAAGAGAGGACCCGGATTCGGTTTGCCTGATTGGTAGGGCTTGTAAGCACCTGTGGGCAACTCTAGCAAGCAGAGCAGAGTGTGTGCCGCGGGGCACTGAAGACAGGCGCGTATCAACGCCAAAAATAAAAAGAAAGGGGGATCTGTGGGGAGCAACTGGGAGCAACTCGGACTAGACTAAGTCACTGGAATTAAGACTTATTCTATGCATCTGCTCTCCCACAATATGGCGCTGAGAGAGGAGCAAACAGCTTCTACACAGCTGCCTCCAGTTCAACCAATAAACAGCAGGACCTGCTCCTGATTGGAGGAGAGCAGCGTACTCGGCGTGTGGGTAGCAGAGTTGGGATTGGTGGAAGAGGACTATAAAGGAGGAGAGAGACAACATGCACCAGGAATATCTAAGGGGAACATCTATCTGAAGGAACACCTGTGCAGCCCCCGAGAGAGCCGGCCGGCGGTGTGCCGCTCCCCCACGGAAGTGGGGAAAGCGGCAGGGGGAACCGCCCTTCCACGGAGGTGGAAGGGACGGTAGCCAACCCGGGAAGAACCAGCAGCAAACCCGGGGAGGGCCGAGCAGACAAAAGAACAGCGCAGGGTCCTGTGTTGTTCCTCCACGAGGACGGGGAGCAACATGCTAAGGGCCTGGCCCTGGGGCTCTGCGCTGGGAAGGAGTATGGTGGCGCTTCTGTCCTGGCTGGGAAGAGGCTGTGCACAGGCACACACATGGGAATCCATGGGCTAACTAGGGGCTGCGGTGCCAGCAGGGTGCTGCCGGTGTGGTAACAGGTGGGACGGACGCTAGCCGGGTTACCTGCTGTGTTATGGCTTCGGTATAGGTTTTGGGGGGGCTCCCCCCAAAACCTACAGGTTAAAAGGTTGCTCCCCCATGTCTTATGCTAATGGTAACTGAGAAGCTGGGAATTGAATCCCATGATCACGTTTGAAGGTGGGAGCTTTGGGAAGTGGTGGGAGTAGATTAGGTGGCTGGGGTGCAGCTCCCCCCACCACCAATGGAATCCTGGTGCTTTGTGAGGAGAGACACAGACTGGGATGGCAGCCTCAAGGTCAAGGGCACCTGATCTGCACAGGCCTCCCCAGGGTTAAGGAAGCTCTCGTCCGCAGCAGGCGTGCCTGCGAAGAGTTCTGTCTTTGAGTCACTGCCCTTGTGGCGAAGGGGACAGGGCTTGGTGCCATGGGTTGGATGTGACCTGGTTGTCTCCTCTGGTCTGTGCAGCCCTTGGAGTCCAGGGGAAGAGAGAACGGCGGTGACCACATTGACAGCCACACGGGAGCCGTTTCTGCCTCCTTCTCCCCCCGGGGCATCAGAGCAGCTCTCTGAGGGGTGGGGGGTGGGGGAAGCAGCACCGGTACCCTCTCCACACTGCAGCCAAGCCATCAGACCCAGGGGACGCGAGGAAGCTGCCGAGCGCTGGGACAGCAGAGGGCAGGTGCACAGCTCAGAAGGGGAGACCCTGGAAGGATGGAGTTGGTGGCTAACAAGCCACGCTGAGCATCCCAGGGCCAAGAGCCTTGCCCGCCCGAAACCCAGGCCCCGTGCCTCGGCGGGGTGGAGAGGACATTCCTCTCCTGGAGTCATCCAGGCTCAAGACAGAGGAAACCAAGCGGGTTTACGAGCCGACGCGACGAGAGACACAAGCCCGTAAACCTGCTCCGCGTGGTCCCCTGGAAGGCGCCATGAGTCAGTCTCTCCCTCAGCCCATTTTCCTGCCCATGCATCTCCTGGCCACAGACTGACTCATTTCGCTGGGCTCCTCAGACTCCCCGTGACTTCCTGCCTTAGAGAAGGCGATGATTGGTCTTGGACTGTACCTAACCAGACCTCTCCTCCTCTCTGCCCCTCCATCCGCCCTCAGAGTGGGGCTTCAGAGGCACGGATCTGACCATGTCCCTCCCTTGCTCAATAACTGTGTATGGCTCCCTGGTGCCTTTAGGGAACGGCCCAAGCTTCTTGGATTCGCCCTAGGGTGAATCTTCGCTTTCCTCTTCCTAGAAGCATGGTCCAGCTCATTACTAGGGGCACTCGCAGGCTTTCTCTCCCTCCATTCTTAGGCAAGTGCTGTGCTGGTCCACTGGTTCTCCAGCAAAGAAAAAAAAATCAAAAAGACCGGAGCTAGAGTGTTTGCCGATCTGGGGTGTAAATTCTCCCATCACAGCCAGCTGCTGTCACCGAGCGCAAGTTGGACAGAGACGCGAGGATGGGATCCTGCAAGCCCTCCCCCTTCCTCCAGCTCGGGCAATGCAGCATCCCAGTTAGGAGGGCTGCACACCCTGTCTGACCGCCCGGGCGTTGTGGCTTTGCACAAGCGGCATAAACATCAAAAGCCTCAGTTTTCCTTTATTTTTTTTAAAGATTTTATTTATTTTACTTGAAAGAGTTACGCAGAGAGAGAAGGAGAGGTAGAGAGAGAGAGAGAGAGGTCTCCTATCCGCTGGTTCACTCCCCAGTTGGCTGCAATGGCCAGAGCTGCGCCGATCCGAAGCCAGGAGCCAGGAGCTTCTTCCAGGTCTCCCACGCGGGTGCAGGAGCCCAAGGACTTGGGCCATCTTCTACTGCTTTCCCAGGCCATAGCAGAGGGCTGCATCAGAAGAGGAGCATCCTAGACTAGAACTGGCGCCCATATCGGATGCCGGCGCTTCAGGCCAGGGCGTTAACCCGCTGGGCCACAGCGCCAGCCCGTTTTCCTTTCTTTAAATGGGGGTAAGGATACTATGTCCTTTACAGGACCGTTATGAGAATGAAATGAGCTTCCAGCTCAGCTCTGGCCATTGAGGCCATCTGGGGAGTGAACCAGCGGATGGAAGACCCCCCCCCCCGCCTCTCTGTAACTCTGCCTTTCAAATAAGTAAATAAATCTTAAAAAAAAGACAAGTCATACTTTAAGGTCAAGAGGACCATTAAAAAAAAAAAGGAATGAAACGAGAGGGTGAACTGCGGTGCTCATGCCTGGGAAGAGTGAGTTCTCCGTCAGTGCTACCATCACCTTCTCCCTATGGAATACGTTCCCATCCTTTCTAAGAGAGACAGACACAGAGGGCTGCCCTGCGCTGCTTCACTCCCCAACAGCTGGGAGCCAGGGACACAGTGCAGATCTCCCAGGTGGGTGGCAGGGACCCGAACACTCGCGCCCTCACTGCTGCCTCCCAGGGTCTGCATTAGCAGGAAGCTGGAGCCGGAGCCGGGAAGCAGACAGAGGCACTCTGGAATGGGACGCGGGAAGAACCCCTGCTCCCGCCTTCCCAACCTCTATCCTCCTTTCAAAGCCACTGCCGTCCCCAAGCCCCCTGTGGGTTCTTCACTGAGCTGAATCATTCATGCGCCGAAGCCCGCCGTTCTGCCACTCACACTTCTTTCCCGCTGATGTCGTTCATCCTTAACGTGACTGTTGGCTTAGAAGCCCCATGGTGCCCAGTGCCAGGCACTCTCTCCCGAGGTTTGCAAATAGCCTGCACACAGTGGGCTCCCAAGTCCTCCTCCAGGGAAGGCTGGTCAGCTCAGGAGAAAGGCGAGTGTGCATGCGTGGGAGCACTGGGCGGAGCGGCGAGGCAGAGTGATGGAAGTGCACGTTTGCAGGGACTAGTGGCATGGACCAGGTGGCCCTGTGTGTGGACAGCACAGGCGCGGACACCTGGCCAGGTGACCCAGAGCGCCCTCGCTCTTCACAGCCGAGAAGGTCACCGCCCTCCAAGCTCAGCCTGCTCCCAGGGACAGGCGCGCCTGTGTGGGCGGAGACAGCAGGCTGATCATTAGAGAGAAGTCGGCACAGGGCTGCGGCCCAACGGAAAAGTCCATCGTGTCCTGCCAGTCGCGCCGGGCTCCAGGCTGGGGGAGTTCGTGCGGCGGCTCTAGGGAGGCTGGAGCCCCCGTGGAGGGGCTGGGGAGGAGTTCCCTCATTCCTTGTAAAACCTTAATCAGGGTTAGTCACTTCGGATGACTGTATGGACTTAAAATAGCCACGGGCTGCAAGTAGTAACGACACAGCCAAGGCCAGCTCGGCTTGTTTCTGTAGGGAGTGCAGAGCCGAGGTTGTCACGGACACATGCCCGTCCCCTTGCCCGGTCCTGGATGACCGGGAGCTCACAGAGGGCGGGGCACGAGCAGGCCTGCACCTGCCAGGAACCTCTGTTGCCAGCCACTGCCTGGCTGAGTTTGCTGTCGGCAGTGGCCTCACCCACCCCACCCCCCAACCCCTTCCCTGCTGCTTTGCTTTTTGTCTGTTGGTAGGAGCTGGCTGGAAGAATGAAGGAGGCAGGAAACTGTCTTCCAAAGACACCACTAGGATCCCCAGGGGAGCACCGGAGTCACCGGCATCCTGTGCACCTGCCCCCCCAGGCCCCACCCTCAGGCAGGGTTGAGACCTGCCTCCAGCCGACATGCTGTGTTTGCTGCACGAATCCCTCCCCAGGAAGCACCTGCTCCCAGCCCCTGGCCCCTCCTAACACCCGGAGAGAGCCAACTCTCCAGAACCAGTCCTAGCATAGTCATTAACACCGTAGTATGATTTTCAGGATGTGCGGAGCCACTGCAGGGGCTCGGTCTCACCACAGGAGGTGAATTCATCTTGGGTGTCGGGAAGGAAGGCGGAGTTCGTCCCAGTGCTCCCTGAAGAGGGCTCGGTATGCAGAGATGCAGCGGCCAACGCCCGTGACCCCTCGCGCACCCTCAGTCCCGCCCCAGAAGCACGCGGCTCTCACTGGCCCAGGTTCGTGTCCCACACCTGCCACTGTCCGCTGTGTGACTGTGGGTAAAGGACTCACCTTCTCTGGTTCCTCTGGTCCCAGTCTTTGCAGCCACAGGCTGTGGACGATCAACCGTATCCCTGATGCTGCAGTGCAGGGGACGTCTCCGTGCCGGCTGGGCGACCTCCCCACCTCGTCACTCGGGCCCTTCCTCCCCTCCCTGTCCCGCCAAGGCCTTGGGGCTCTGGGTGCCCCTTGCAGGCACTGCCTCCTCTGTGCACCTGCCTCCCTGCCGGTGAGGAAGTTCAAGGAAGTGGGGAAGAGGCTGTGGGGAGAACCTGCTCCCGGCACAGGCAGCAGCTGGGGTAGAATCCCTTCGAGGGTCTCCCTCTCCCCGCTGGGTTCCAAGGCCAGCAAGGTGTTGTCACTACAGAGACACAGAGACTACCAGGTGTGCGTGGCGACTAGGAACAACTGGAGCTTACCACGTGCGGTCATTCAACAAACATTCGTGGAGCACGTGCTATATATCAGGTAGGAAACTCCTTTCTTATTATTTGGTGGGGGTGGGGCAGAGAGAGAGAGAGAGAGCGAGCGAGCTCCATATGCCCAAATGCCCACAACAGCTGGGGCTGAGCCAGGCTGAAGCCAGGAGCCAGGAGCACAATCCAGGTCTCCTACGTGGGTGGCAGGGAACCAAGAACCTTAGCCCTCACCTGCTGCCTGCCAAGGTCTGCATAGCAGGGAGCTGGATCAGGAGTGGAGGCGGGACTTGACCGCAGAGACTCCACTATGGGCTGTGGGCGTCCCAGTACCATTTCTTGTGTTTTGTTGTTGTTGTTGGGTTTTTTTTTTTTTTTTAGATTTATTTATTTATTTATTTAAAGGCAGTTGCAGAGAGGCAGAGAGGTCTTTCATCCACTGGTTTGCTCCCCAGATGGCCTCAACGGCCGGAGCTGCGCTGATCCAAAGCCAGGAGCCAGGGGCTTCTTCCAGGTCTCCCATGTGGGTGCAGGGCCCAAGGACTTGGGTCATCTCCTACTGCTTTCCCAGGCCGTAGCAGAGAGCTGGGTCGGAAGAGGAGCATCTGGGACTCAAACCGGCACCCATATAGGATGCTGGCATTGAAGGCAGTGGCTTCACGCACTATGCCACAGCGCCGGCCCCACCAGACAGCATTTTGATGGCTGCATCCAGGGTCCACCCCAGGCAGGTGGAGTGATTGTTCCTGTCCTCAGAGGGCGGGGAAGGCTGGTATCCAGACTGACAGAGAGAGAGCTGGAAAAGTGTGACACCAGAGGATGCTCCTCTGTAAAGAAGGGGTCAGCTCTCTGCTGTGGCCCGGGAGTGCAGTGGAGGATGGCCCAAGTGCTTGGGCCCTGCACCCCATGGGAGACCAGGAGGAAGCACCTGGCTCCTGGCTTCTGATCAGTGCAGCTCCAGCTGTTGTAGCCAACTGGGGAGTGAACCAACGGAAGGAAGACCTTTCTCTCTGTCCCTCCCTCTATCTGTAACTCTACCTCTCAAATAACTAAATAAAATCTTAAAAAAGGAGGGGGGAATCATCACGTGGTATTCAGGTATTGGAATGCGGGTGAAATGAAGACTGGCAAGGCAAATCAGAGCTGGATCTTTAAGGACTCATAGGAGGTTAAAGGACATTCCAGACACCTGTGGCAGCATGTGCAAAGGCCCTGAGGTGCCCCGGAGCAAGGCACATTCAGTCCTAGAGAGCATCAGTTTGGCTGGCGCCCAGGGTGTGCTGAGTGGCTCGGAGAGAGAAGAGCCTGGGCTTTGTCCTCAGCGGTTCTCCAGCCAGGACGGCTTTGCCCTCCCTGGCCCCCTGCCCCAGGCGATGTTTGGCAATATCTGAAGATGTCTTTGATTTTCTTGCCTGGGATGGGGTGTGGGGAAGTAGGTAGCACCAGAAGGCAGAGCTAGAGAGGCTACTAGACACCCTGCAATGGCGAAGCCAGCCCCACTCCCAAGCAGCACATGTGGACAGTGGTCAGGGGAAGAAATCCCGCCCCAGGCCGTGCGGTCGGCAGTGTGACGAACACAGCGCCTGGAAAGTGTTCTCAGAGGAAGCGACGGTGATGCTGTCCTTCCTAAAATAAGCCTCAGAGACAGGGCGAGGTCTTCCATCCACGGCCCACTCCCCAAACGGCCACAACGGAGCCAGGAGCCTAGAACTCTGTCCTGGTCTCCCGTGTGGGAGGCAGGGGCCCAGGCACTTGGGCCATCTTCCACCGCTTTCCCAGGTGCATTAGCAGGGAGCTGGATCAGAAGTGGAGCAGCCGGGACTTGAACCAGAGCTCCTATAGGGGATGCTGGCTTCGCAGGTGGTGGTTTAACCCACTGTGCCACAGCGCTGGCCCCAACCTCTGCTATTTTGTTCCAACAATGCACACCTTAACTCTACCTGAGCATGCAGGTGGCAGGTGCATGGGGCTGCGTCTGTGAGAATTCCATGGGCATTTAAGGCAGGGATCTCACACCCCAGGGGCTCCTCCTGGGCCACAAGGAACATTTTTCTCCTGCCAGCAGATAGCAGGGCTCAGAACAGAGTCTGGGGGTGGGCAGCGAGGCGGGGAACTCACAGGCTCCCAGCTCAGTCCCTCACTCCCCGTGCAAACTTGGGCAAGTCACTGAGCCTCTCCGTGGCTCAGTTTCCCCTCTGGGAGCCCCCTTGATGGAACTGCTGTGCAGATGACAAGAGATGGTGCGACTGTAGACAGGTCCATCACCTCGTGCTCTCTTAGATGAAAGGGGACACGGCAGGACCCGCGCCCTGGATGTGTGGATCCGAGGATTCGCTGAGCACAGTGCGGGAAGACCCCAGCCCAGGGCCCGGCCCATAGTGAGCACCTGCACAGGTCAGGTCTGTGCTGGCGGCCGGGAGCATGGTAGGTGTTGGGGTCGGGGTAGGGATGGCATCAACCCCCCCCCCGCCACTCCCCTTGCCATGGCCAGGCTCGGATTCCCAGGGGAAGCCTTGGCCCCTGCCACGACCTTTCTGTCTCCCCAGCCGGCCTGGTGCCCGCCCTGCCCGGGTGTCTGGGGGGAGGGCGGCCACCCCGGGTCAGGGCAGGGCCTGGAGCGAGACAGGTCTGCAGCTTTGCCCCTGCCCTGGCTCAGCCCATGGCACCCCCGGTGGCTTCCTGGCGGCCCCCGCTCTTCCTCTCCCCTTTTGAAATCCCTGCCACCGTCCAGGGCTCCTCCAGAGCCCACACAAAGGCCTCTTGGATTCCAGCCGCAGCCCCAGAGGCCCGCACGCTAATTCAATTACCGCGAGGGGCTCGCTCCTTGGCGTCCCCCATCCCCTTCCTTTTTGCCTTCCTTTCTTTCTTTTTTAGATCAAAAAAAGCAAAGACAGACACCGTGACCCTCAGAAGATGCTGCGGCTGCGAGTTCCCTCCTCGGCTCCAGCCCTGGCGGACAAAGCACCCAGCATCGTCTCCTGCTCTGAGCACGCGTGTGCGGCACCAGCTGTGTGTTCTGTCTCCTGTCTTGTGCCTCCCACCTGATGCCGGGACCCACGGAACTTTGCAACCAGAGACGCCCCGGCCAAGCTCTCTCTTCTGTCCAGCTCGGCCTTGGGCAACCTTTGGCGGGACCCGGGAAGCGAGTCTCTGTCCGATCAGGTGTTGCTCTGTTTCTGAGCGTGGCACTTATGCGTGGCCACCCGCACACCTGTGACACGCGCAGCCAGGTTGCTGCCTTGGAGGGGGCAGGCCAGGGGGAGGGGGCCCAGGGCAATGGTTGGGGGCTGGCTCCTCTGTGTCACGCGACAGTGATGGGTCACTGTCTCTTGCTGGCTCTCTCTTGCCTGTAGCTTGCAACTCCGTCTCCAGGTAAAGGGTCCGAGTCCCCCAGTGCCCAGGCCCGTGTGGGGGCCTGTGGACAAAGGGGATGAAAGACGCACTCTGCCCCTCCCGGAGCTCAGCGGGGATTGTTCTGGAAGGCCCTCTGGCCCTGCTAGAGATAAAAGCAGCCAAGGAAGTCTCAGGGGGCGGGGCCAGGTTTCTGTTGCTTTGCTGGTGAGGGATTTTTTTGGGAACACAGAATCTTTGATGCAAAAATTCTCCGAGTATTTGGCTGTCCCGCTCCCTCTCCGAGGCGGGAAATCACTCAAAACGGTGGCGGCCGGGGCGGATGGTTAGCCTAGTGGTTAAGGCTTCTGTGAAGACAGCCAGGCTCCACCCTAGAGTGCCCGGATTCTGCACCCAGCTCTGGCTCCTGCTCCCAGCCCCGAGGAATGGGGTTCTTGCCTCCCACGCGGGAGACCTGCGTTGTGAACTTGGCTCCTGGAGTTGACCAAGCCCAGCCAGGACCTCTGCGGGCAGTTGGGGAGCAGACTGGTGGGGGTGGAGGTGAGCTGTCTGTTTGCCTGTCTTTCTGCTTCTCAAATAAATAAATAGGCCATTTCAAATGAAAAATACAAACCAGAAAGCCCCAAGATCAACTTCTGTTGTCACCTTGTGGAGGGGCAGCTGCCCCCAGGGGGCAGCAGAGAGCACAGAGGGGCAGCTCTGTCTCTGTAAGGCCCCCTTGCTTTTCTCCAATTCTCCTGTCCCAGTCCCCTCCGGAGCCCGGACTCCTGGACCCAAGGCTCTCCTGGGAGCCAAGCAGGAGAAGAAGACCGGCGGTGGGGTTAGGGGGGCAACAAGCCGGACTCGCAGGGCAATTTAGAGAGCCAAGAGACAGTGGTGGCCAGACCAGGAGAGGCCCCACGGCCAAGCTCCCCCAGGATGGCGGACGGCAGAGAAGGACTCTGGTGCCTTTCCTGCCTTGTGCTCCTGCTTGAGCGCTGCCCTTCCTCCCGCGGCTCTGCGCACTCTGACCATGCCCGGCCCCACTGCCCGGCTCCAACAGCACCTCCCCCGGGAAGTCTTCCCTGATCTCCAGCAGCGAGTTGCATTTCTCTGCTTCCACCTCCCATCCATCACACTTTTCCTGCCCTGTGTTCCCGGCATGCCTGTGCAGAAACCGGGGGCTTCAAACTCCTGGGAGAGTACCAATTTTGCTCTCCTCACTGGGTTCGGCCACACCGTGGCACTGGGGGCACAGGGCTGGGGACACGCAGCTCCTGGGCCGAGTGGCAGGCTTTATCCCGATAGCCAGCCTGTCTGTGCGTCACCTCGCTTGTCCTCACGCAGACCTAAATGGCTCCACTTCACCCATGACCTGGGACGAGGAAACCGAGGCCCGTATGCTTTTGCCAAGTTCTGTCTGCTGGTTTCCCCAGAACAGCTCGTTTCTTAGGCATGACCAACCTGCCATTTCTTAGAGATTTTATTGACGTATTAGAAAGGCAGAGAGATGGGGAAAGAGAGAGAAAGGGAGAGAGAGAAAAAAAAAGAGAGAGAGAGAGCTTCCGTCTGCTGGTTTACTCTCCAAATGCCCACGATGGCAGGGACTGGCCATGGCCAAAGCCAGGAGTCAGAGCTCCATCCAGGTCTCCCATGTGCATGGCAAGAACCCAGACACTGAGCCGTCACCTTTGCCTCCCAGGTCTGCGTCACAGGGAGCTGGAGTCAGGAGCTCGCTGTTGAACCGGGTATTCTGACATGGAACGTGGGCCTCTTAACTGCTAGGCCAAAGGTGCTCCCCAAACGGTGTTTTTACAATACTTGGTCCTTGTTCCATTTGGGAATAATGTTTGCAATTTTAATCTTTATATAGTTAATCTGTAGCAGAAAAATATGGTTGGCACAATGAGCCTGGAAATTAGAAATGCTATTGTGTAACACAAGACCAAAGTGGTAGGGGCTGGCTCTATAGCATAGTGGGCTAAGCCTCTGCCTGGGTGCCGGCATCCCATATGGGCGCTGGTTCGAGTCCCAGCTGCTCCTCGTCCTATCCAGCTCTCTGCTATGGCCTGGAAAAGCAGTAGAAGATGGCCCAAGTGCTTGGACCCCTGCACCTGCATGGGAGACCCGGAAGAAGCTCCTGGCTTCAGATCAGCACAGCTCCAGCTGTTGCAGCCATTTGGGGGGTGAACCAGCGGATGGAAGCCCTCTCTGTCTCTCCCTCTCTCTGTAACTCTGCCTCTCAAATTAATAAATACATCTTGAAAAAAAGAAAAACTAAAGAGGTACTTGATTTAAAAAGTTCCTAAGGCTAGCAGGGGATGAATTTCAAGCAAACACTAACTACTAATTAAATCACAGTATGCATGGCAAATGTCGTGAGTGTGGTTCAGAGATGGAGGAGATACCTGAGCTACGTCTGTCTGACGCTAAAGCTAATGCTGTCCCTAACTGTTCCCTAGTACCACTGGCGACTGTGAAGTCCTGTGGGGAGACCTCAGAACCGACGTGTTGGCCATGTGCCCACGGGGGAGCTCTCCTCTGCACGCTCTCCATGCTTCCAACTTCAGGTGCACCTGCCGGAGCTCCCGGTAGTGCAGAAGGGTGAGTGACAGGAGGAGAAGGAGGAAGCCCGCCATCACGTCATGTGAACACTTCCCGTCCACACAGCCATCCTCAGTCAGCAGCAGGCGCCATTCTTCGATGCACTTTGCAAAGGCAGGAAGCTGAGATTTCGAGGGCTTAAGGGGTCTGGCTGAGTTGCTATCGCTTTGTACCCGGAAATGGCTCCCTAAGGGTCAAAGCGCCAAAGGAAAGGAAACGGTTACACAGCTGTCGCCGTCTGTGGCAAGGACGAACGATGACATTTAGTGCTGGGGATGTCTGACTTCCCAAGAACATTAAAGTCGTCCCATGGGTTCCTTTATAAGGACTACTGGGGCGGGCAGGATCGTATAAAACCATTCATTTCCAAATCATCCCGGAGTTACAGGAGAGTTGGGAGAGCAGAAGCAAGACGCCCTCGCTGCCCGCCCTTCATGCATTCCACGCCGGGTCTGGGGTAGCCTCGCTCGCTTACCGACTGTCTCTGCACACGGGCTGTTCTCGGGGCGCGGAGGAAGTGCTGGCATCATTCCCCATGCAGACACCGAGCAAGCCTCACACATGCACTTGCAACATCTCTTTGGCCTCCCTTCAGCTGGAGCAGTTTCTCAGCCTCTTGTTCATACTTTTTCAAACTAGACCCCTTGACTGTAGGACAAGTATGGGCTCACGCACGGCATGGAGGTACGCGTGGTCGGGTGGGGATCCCGCCAAAGAGAAGGTGCGTCCTTCCGAGCCCATCAAGTCCTGGGCGGGCCGTGGTCATAGACCGCGAGCTTATCCTCCTGGGTAGGGAGACGGCTGCTGGGCTTCACCAGGGTAGCCTTACTCTGTGTCCTTTTGTAACTCATCAGTAATTGGCGAGGAGATTCTTTGAGACTGAAAATATCCTATCAATGCCCACCTGTTTGTGTTTTTTTTTTTTTTCTTTTTTGACAGGCAGAGTGGATAGTGAGAGAGAGAGACAGAGAGAAAGGTCTTCCTTTTGCCGTTGGTTCACCCCCCAACGGCTGCTGCGGCTGGCGCACAGTGCTAATCTGAAGCCAGGAGCCAGGTGCTTCTCCTGGTCTCCCATGCAGGTGCAGGGCTCAAGCACTTGGGCCATCCTCCACTGCCTTCCCGGGCCACAGCAGAGAGCTGGCCTGGAAGAGGAGCAACCGGGACAGAATCCAGCGCCCCGACCAGGACTAGAACCCGGTGTGCTGGTGCCACAGGCGGAGGATTAGCCTAGTGAGCTGCGGCGCTGGCCAATGCCCACGTTTTGTGCACTAGCTTTTAGCCTCTATTGGTCTCGAGCGCAAAACCAGTACGGAAGTCTGAGATGTCACCTCTGCTCAGAAAGGGACATTTTCTTTCTTTCTTTTTTTTTTTAAGATTTATTTATGTATTTGAAAGTCAGAGTTACACACAGAGAGAAGGAGAGGCAGATGAAGAGAGGGAGAGGGAGAGAGAGACAGAGAGAGAGGTCTTCCATCTGCTGGTTCGCTCCCCAATTGGCTGCAATGGCCAGAGCTGTGCCAATTAGAAGCCAGGAGCCAGGAGATTCTTCCGGGTCTCCCACATGGGTGCAGGGGCCCAAGGACTTGGGCCATCTTCTACTGCTTTCCCAGGCCATAGCAGAGAGCTGGATCAGAAATGGAGCAGCCGGGACTTGAACCGGCACTCATATCGGATGCCAGCCTGCAGGCGGCGGCTTTACCTGCTATGCCACAGCGCCAGCTCCCAGGGACATTTTTAGCTCACTGCCAAAGGGTTCTTGCTGTTCCTTGACTGCTGCCTCTACCCAGGAGTGGGGGATGGGAGGCTAGGGAAGGATTGGAGTCGTTCCAGGCCAGTGTTTGTCAGAACTGGAGACAAAGGGCAGGATAAAGTCACACCTGGACAGCCACGCTGGTAATGTGGATGCATCTGAATTGCCATAACAGTGCTGTAAACTGTCTGGCTTATCCTACAGACATGAGTTTTCCACTTTTCTGGAGTCTGGGCGTCTAAGATTGGGGTCTTGGCAGGGCTGGTTTGAGATCTCACTCCTGGGCGCCCCCTTGCTGTGGCCTCACATGGCCCTTCCTCTGCAGGTGCACTTGCCTGGCGCCTAGAGCCTGTTATAGATGGGCACCACCGCCACGACCTCATCTAGTCTTGGCCGAGCCTGTCTATGCAGAGTGCGGGGTAAGGCTCTAGCACAGGGATTTTGAGAGTCCACAGCTGAGTCCGCAGCACTTGGGTCAGGGAAGACAGCAAGAGAGACTAGCAGTGATGCACACGGGCACCAGTCCCCGCCCCAGGCATGAAGTGGGACTGTTCACATCCCCCATGGATGAGCAGTGCACACCAGGGCAGATCTCCACAGCCCGTTCTCCCACATGGTGCATCCGGCCCACGGGCAGCCCCAGAGTGGCACACACCTCCCCTGTCTCCACGTCCTTCCACTGCATTCTAGATTCAGGAATAGATGCCAACACTGGAACCCCCAGGTCCCCTCTCGAGGAATCCTCCGAGGACGTGATGCGTTCACCTAGGATTCGTGCTGCCCACTGCTCCCCATGTCGCCTTGCATAGAGGTATGCAGCAGGCCCCGCTGATAACTATAGCACTACTGAACCTACAGGAACCAATCCTTTAGGCGGAGTGTTCTCTGAACACTGTCTACACCTTCTTGCAACCAGGGGTCCACCCCACAGGGAGAATGCCCACAAAGCCTTTTTCCATGGCTGGACATGTTTCCCTCCTCCAAGCTCCATTCCCAGAAAGCCACCAGGGAAGCATGTTGAGAAGGAGCCTCCGCGTGCTCTCAGCACCCCGAGTCTCACGGGCTCCTCGCCCATCACTCCTGCTGTCAAGGGTTTTGCTCTCTCTCCCATGGCATCAATTTCAACGACCTCCAGCCATTTTCCCTGCTTTCAAATTCTGTTGTTCTTCTCTATAGTCTTCAGTGATTCTGATGCATGAAGCCCAGAACCCACTTGGGAATAATCCCAAGAGTTTTTCTCTCTTCCAGACCCTCCAGGGTGGTGCCAAGTGGGGGGAGGTGGAGCACAATGCTCCGCCTTCCTGCAACTCAGCAAATTGCAATTTATGAGTTTCAATCCACATGAAAGGGCCCCCAATTAAGTCTCTCTGGATTTATTTGGAATGTTGAATTAATTTGGAAAATAAGGAGAAAAAAACAACTCAGTTGAGCCCGGCAAGGGATCGTGACATTTCACCAAGTCTCGCCCACCCCTTTGTATGTTCACTTCCTACTTGAGTACCTCCTTCCAGATCAACAGCAGGTAAAGCAAGGATGGCGACAAAGTCCTGTCCCATTGTGAGGGTTACATTATAGGGACCCCCGTTTACCCAGGAGAGGAGCGAGTTCTGGACAGGATGAAGGAGTCTTGGGTTCTAATCCTGCTCTCCCCTGTCTACCTTCCCCGACTTCTCCAATGTTCTTGACCTCTGCCTCATGTCCAGGGTGCCATGAGTAGGTTTACCAACAGGGAGGTAGCAGGTACAGTCTCTTTTCTCTGCTCTTCCCCACCCCGATGCAGCCTGGTACCCCAGATTCATGCACTGCAAAGCTACTGGAATTATCTGGGAGCATAAACTGGATCAGCCCAGCCAACTCTGTTCAAAATCCTCAGTGACTCCCTGGTGCTCTGAGGATAAGATCTGCAACGATTGTCATGGCCCGGGCATCCCTGAATGGCCTGGCCTCTGCCCCCTGTGCCAGCTACCTTCTGAACACCCCCCACTCCCCTCTTTCACCCCGAGCTCTCCCTTCCTGCATGGCCACCACCCCACCACCCCGTCTGGTTGCCTTCACATGTGCTGTGCCATTGTCCCAGACAGCACTTCCCCCCACTTTTTGGGGGGACCTCGTTGACAGTACCTCCTTTTCAGTTCTCCATTTGCTCTTTGCCTCCTCAGGGAAGCCTTCTGGGACTGAGTCCAATGTTCCCTTCATTCACTCTCCCACGCTGAGTGTCTCTCCTTGAAACAGTCACTACAGGAGTCATTCTACACTGTGCATGTGTGCATGTGTGCTTATGTCATTAACGTCCATCTCTTCTGTGAGACCATGAGCTTCCAAAGGCAGGCGCCATGTCGGTTTGCTTTTACCATTGAGTCCTCCATACCCAGAACGGTAGCTGAAATGAGGTAGGCAGTTGGGAGTAAGTGGTGAGAGAATGAGGGAACTGGCATAGCCGCTGGTTTCCCTTGTTCGAATCATGGTTTGTGAGGGACCCTCCAGTGTTCCCTAGGGAAGACCCAAGGGCTCCAGCCTAAGCAAACAGGTGTTCCAAAGGGTCCTTGCACCGCTGGGCAGCAGCCAGGTCCATGACATCCCCCAGGAGCAAAGCTAAGGCGAGGACCCGATTCTGTGAGCTGGGGATAATGGTAGGATGCCACCAAGGGCCGCTGAACAGATGAAACAGGAAATGACGTGATTGGCGCTTTGCCCAGCCCCGGATATGCACGCAGCCTACTGTTTCCGTCTCGCCTTCCTCGAGAGGACTGCTGGTTTATTCCCTTCCTTGGCATCTGTAGGTCAAGTTCAGAGTCCTGAGCATGCAGGTGTCTCTCCTGTGGGGGATGCAGAGGACAGAAGGGCCCGTGTCCAAAACCCCTCTCCTGTGGGCGCATTCCAGGGCTCCCAGCTGCTCACCTGAGTCTGCTGCTGCCTTTGCCCCCGCCATCTACTTTCTTCACCTCCACCCCCTAATCCATTCTGCACAGCGAGGATAATCGCTGTAAGATGTCAGTCACGTGTCTGCCCTGCCAAACTCGCCACAGCAGGTCTTTGCACTTGGATGCAGCCCAGACTCCTCTCTGGGGTGAGCAGGTAACCTAGCCTGGCCCTCTCTGACCTCACCCCTCCTGCATCCTGGGCGCTCACCGCCAGGCCCAGCCACTCCCCCTTCTCTCTGCTCCTCCGTGCCCCAGGCTCCTTTGTCACTCGCTGTTCTCTGCACCTAGAATCTTCTTCCCTTTTGTCCTGCCTGGCTCCTTCTGGACACCCACTCAGCTCAAAGCTGACTCATTGATTTAAAGCAAATTCCCTTCCATGCTGTTTGGTTTCCACAGTTACCACTGATCCGCTGCATTTTGGTGGTGTGGCATTTGGCTTCATTTCCCACCTCTCCCCACTGGGAGAACACAGGGAACCTTTTTGGTTTTGTCTGCTCCTGAATCCCCAGTGGCCCATAGCAGTTGCTCAACAAATGTTTATTGATTGAATGCATGATCAAAGAGGGGACAGGAAAGGGCAATGAGACTCTCTCAGCAGTGAACTGCTGAGGGCACAGCTTTGCTGCTGTAACAAAGAAGACCCGAGGTGCTTAAACAACCTGGATGCTCCCCTTGTTGGACCCCAGTGTCACATTCAGGATGTGACACAGAGCGGCCTCCCATGACTGCTGGGAAAACAAAGGAATGAGTGAATGGGGGAATGAATGAATGAGGGAAAGGAGTCCAGAGAAAGCCCCCAGCAACCTGATCGAGAAGCCAGACGTGGAAGTTGCCTAGTTCTTCCTCAAACCCCAGATGGACGACCTCAAGCAAGTCGCTTACGCTGTGCGAATGAACCTCAATGACTTCATCCGTCACATGGGGATAATAACAGTGCCAAGCTCATAAGGTGGTCTGGGGATTCAATTAGCTCAAGTGTCAAGTGCACAATGCCCGGCACACAGTGAGCGCCCAGGGAGTGACAGCCCCCAGTATTACTGGTTTAATCTCATTGCCACGAGCGTCACAGCCCTGCCTCCTCGCGGTCTCACGGGGCAACCATGCATCCATCCAGGAGCGTCTTCTGGCCCGAGGAACATCCTTGAGCACCCCCGTGGTGGCAGGAGGCCCCTGCTCCTTCCCCTGTCCCCTTGGGACGGCTGGGGAACAGTCGGGAAGCCCATGAGCATTTGTGGAATGCAGCTGAGAACAAGTCCCAACTCTGCCATTTAATTACTGTGTGGTTTTGAGCAATACGCATGGCCTCTCTGAGCACCCATCTCCTCACCATGGAGAGTCCAGTCCTTTCCCAGTGGCGCAAGTGCTGGTGACACAGCAGCCCCTGGGGAAGGTTCTCGCCGGACAGCCCACGGCTGCCCTTGCTGGCAAAAGGTGTCCCTGGGAACAACACACCTGACCTGCTGACCTTGCGGGGTCTGAACAAGTTCAGCATGCTTGTGACAATGACCCTGGCCAGGAAGCCCGCATCCAACAGCCGAGGCCTCCCCAGCTCCCCCAGGGACTAGCTTCCCTGCCGCCACCCATGGCTTCCAAGCCGGGGCCTGGGTGTGGGTAAAGGAAGGGTGGGAACCACGTACTAAAGACTTGCAAATAGCCAGCTGCCTGCACTGAGAGCTGGTGGCCACCCCGCTGGTCCCCGGCCGGGGAGGGGGAGGGGGCTGTGGTTAATGTTCTCTAGGTCTGAGCCAGGCATCGGGGTGTCCATCCCGACACTCCAGGGGGCCGGCGGGCACCTTGGATTTCTTAGACATGGAAGCCCAGGTCAGAGACGAAGGCGGGAGTCACGCCCCCTGGGCCTGGGGCACCAAGCTTCAGTGTCCTCCTGTGTCGGATTTGGTGGGACAGAGCGAGAGTGCGCCTACTAAGAGCTGGGCTGAGTAAATGCTCATCTAACGGTGACCGCTGGCCCCCAGCTTCCCCAGGCTCTCTCCCCCCACAGCGGTCGGGGAGGGGCGTCTCAGTCTGGTGCCAGCATCCTTGACACCCGGGATGGCCACGGAGGGGTCCTCAGGCTCAGGATGCGCCCCCCCCCCCAGGGAGGAGGGGCTGAGGAGGGAGGGGCTGCGCCTGCCCCTTGCGGGAGCCGGGGTGGCCGGCCTGCGGGGCAGCCTGGCCTCCGCTTGCTGGAAATGAATCCATGGAAAAATCTCCGAGTGGCGTTCCCGCCCGCCGAGCCACTGGGAGGCCGCAGACAGAGCCCATGAGGCAGGCGGCGGGAACTGGCTGTGGGAACGCAGCCCCGCCGGCCTCAGACTTCTTGACACATTTCTGTGGGCAGGCGTCCCGAGCGTGAAGCCGGCTCCCAGAGCGGCGTGGGTGCTTTCATGTGGCTGGGGGGTGACGCGGGTCCCCACCGCGGCACGGCAGGCCCCGCCTGGGCGGCCACGGGCAAAAAAGCTGGGTCCTCAACTTCTTCCTACCTCCCTGGATGGGGGACACCACCGAGGTGTCTCCAGGCCCCTGGCATCCACCGTACCTGAGGCAGGCTAGTGTGGGCGCTGGGTTCGAATCCCGGCTCCGTCGCTCACCAGCTGCGTGATCCGAAAGAAGAAACTGGACCTTCTGAGCTACCATGTCTTCATCCAGGAAACAAGGATGGGTCAAAGACAAGCTGATGGGCACCAACAGGCAGGGCCAGCTGGGGCCGTGACATTGCCCCAGTAGCCTCCCAATGGTACGATTTCCCTACAGCGTATTACTTTATTGGAAAGGCTTACAGGTGCTGTTCTTTCACAACTAGAACAATCCTGCAAGGCCCAGAGTGTTAAACCCATTTTACAGATGTGGAAGCTGAGGTGGGTGCCTAAGGAATAACTAGACAGCGAGGGATAGGGCTCAGGGCTGTCGGCCTCCAAGCCCGTCTTCTTTTCCCCGTGAGAAACCTCTCTGGGGATGGGCATCCAACACAATGGTTAAGTTGTGGCCTAGTGCACCTGCACCCCTGCTCAGAACGCCTCGTTGGAGTCCTGGCTCTGCTTCAGAACCAGCTTTTGACTAAGACTCAACGCTGGGAAGCTGCAGATGACGGGCCAACGTGGTGGGTGCGTGCACCCACGTGGGACACCTGGGTGGACTTCCTGGCTCTTGGCTTCAGCCCCACCTGGTCCTGGCTGCTGCAATCCATTGGAGAGTGAACCAGCAGGTGGAAGAGCCCTGTCTGTCTCTGTTTTTGTCTCTGTCCCGGCGTTTTACACAAAATGAAAACATACATTGAAAAACCAGAACGCTTTCTCTTTAACACGGTTAAAGAAATTCCATCTCCATGTCCGAGATGACGGTGTATATCTGCAGCACGCATGAAACATCTTTTTTTTTTTCCTAAAGATTGATTTATTTATTTGAAAGGCTGTTATAGAGAGCAGGATGGGAATATCTTCCATCTGCTGGTTCACTCCCCAAGTGGTCACAACAGCCGGAACTGAGCCAGGCTGAAGCCAGGAGCCAGGAATCCCACCAGGGTCTCCCATGTGGGTGCAGAGGCCCAAGCACTTGGGCTACTTAATTCTGCTGTCTTCCCAGACACATTAGCAGGAGCTGGATCGGAAGTGGAGCAGCCAGGACTCGAACCAGCACCCACATGGGACACCAGCATCGCAGCTGGCGGCTTTACCTGCTATGGCACAAGGCCAGCCCCAGCATGAAGCGTCTTGACGGGCCCTGTCGCTGTAGCTACCATACCCGCCCATGAGGGGATAGAGGTGTCCCCTGTCGGGGGGCACCGAGGCTCAGAGGCCAATGGAGGAGTCCCGGGGAGAGGCTGTGGGCAGTAGTCCTCCAGCTGAGGGTGCTATAGGCAGGTTCTCCCCCTTGCCCTGGAGTCACCCCCAGTGTGGGAGACACCATAGGCTTGGGAGAGCAGACATGGCGTGGGGGGCCCTGCCCCTGAGCCCCAGGCAGGCGCCGTGTGGCCAGAGGACGACTCCCACCTCCAGGGGGTCTTCTTCATTGCCCATGGCTCTGCAGGGCTTTCCCCGCCAGCCTCCTGGACTTGGAGGGGGAGCCGCCGGGGGCAGCGCAGTCAAGGTCACCGATTGTGCCACCTACACTGAGACCGCCGGGGCAGGCAGGAGTGGCGAGACCTGTCTTCTCGGGACAGCGTGCCAGAGTCCGGAAGCCCTGGTACCCCCTAAACAGAAACTCCAGGCTGTTGTTATGGGCATGGCCATCCCAGCACGGGTGCCCCGAGGCCACACGGGTGTCAGACAGGCCCTCGCTGCTGAGGGGTGATACCCGCCCAGGTGCTGCAGGGCCATGGGGCTGACCTGCAGTGGGCTTTGGCAGAGAGGAGGCCTCCTTCCGGCCTCACTGTTCCCCTCTGAGAACTGGGTAGAGGCTTTCTATGGAGGACTGGAGCCTGGCCTGGACAGGTGTCAGGAGGAACTCAGCACGAGCTCCTGCTGTGACCGGGAGCCACGCCAGCCCCCGCAGGGCTCCTGTGTCCCTGCCTTTCCCCGCAGCTGGGTGGGCAGAACACACCAGGCCTGCACCTGCGCTCAGCACAGCTGTCAGGGGCCCCCGCTCCCCAGGACAGGGGTGAAGACGAATTAAAGTTGTCAGGCCTAAGTACCATCACCACCGTCAATTTCCTCCTTCTGCTTGTTGCTGTCAGAATAAATTGGACAGTCATTACCTAATACTCAGCCCACTTACCTAACATCCACGGATCCGAAGGGCTGATGGGAACCTCGGAAGGTACAGGAGAGACGGAGCCCCATGTGGCCATGGCTGTCCAGCTCCCCGGCCAGAGCGTGCTGGAGCCACGTGGAGGCTATGGGCCCCAAGGGGGAGAGGCGGGCTGCCTCCCTGTGCACCAGTCCCTGCCGGCGGCAGGCTCCTCATGCGGCAGCCAGGGGCACCTTCGCAACCCTTGGTTCCAGGTTCTCAATCTGGAAACTGGGAATAGCTATCTAACTATACGTACATAATTATACAAGTAGGCATTTTTAAGGCTGATGATCGCCTTGGGGCGGTGTTGATGGGAGGGGACAGAAAAGAATCTGTTAGCATGCAACAGTGTTTTGCTTCCTAGCCAAAAGGATGCATGCACCCGTGGGCTCACACACAAATGCACAGCCGCCCTTGTCAATCTCACTTCCGGCCTGTCGTAACTCACTGAGCACGTCGGCCTCACTTCCGGCATGGCGTGGCTCACTAGATTGTCATAAGGACCTGAGCAGGAAATCTAGTGCACCGATGCCCCTCTGATGGAGGGCTCTTGGCCCCGGGCAGTGTGCCAGTGCCTCCTGGCCCCAGCTTCGTCTAATCCTCTGGATGCAGCTGGCGCTGTTGCGTAGCAGGTTAAGCCACTGCCTGCAGTGCTGGCATCCCATATGGATGCTGGTGGGGGCCATGGCTGCTCCACTTCTGATCCAGCTCCCTGCTTATGGCCTGGGAAACCAGCAGGGGATGGCCTAAGTGCTTTGGGCCCTGTACCAGCATGGGAGACCTGGATGAAGCTCCTGGGTTCAGCCTGGCCCAGCCCCTGCTGTTGCAGCCATTTGGAAAGTAAACCAGCTGATGGAAGACCTCTCTCTCTGTGCCTCTCTGCCTCCCTCTCTCTTTGACTCTGCCTTTCAAATAAATAAATCTTCAACAAAAAAAAAATCCTCCAGGGAAGCTCAATTCCTGTGTCAGTGGAGGCAGTGTGGTGTGGGGTTGGGAGAACCAGCTCTGGGGCCAGCATCTGTCGCCTCTTCCCTGGGGGGCCTGGGGCCTGGGCACCTGTAAGGCGAGGGTGACGGTAGAGCCCGCCTTGCAGGTACAGTGTGAGGATTCAACGCTGTCAGCAAGAGCCTGACTCAGTCCATGTCACACGGCCGGCCTTGGTGTCCCCCATGCCCAGGGCGGGGGTGGGGCACTGCTGCCACTGACGGGGTTCCCTTCTCCCTGTAATTCCTGGGAGCACCTTGCCCCTCAGGGATGGGAGGATTTCCTTTTTAGATTTATTTTATTTCTTTGAGAGGCAGAGTTAGAGAGACATTTTCCATCCACTGGTTCACTTCCCAAATGACTCCAACAGCTGGGGCAGGGCCAGACAGAAGTCAGGCGCCAGGAACTCCACCCAGGTCTCCCTCGTGGGTGCAGGGGCCCTAGTACTTGGGCTGCCCTCCATTGCTTTCCCAGGCGCATTAGCAGGAAGCTGGATTGGAAGAGGAGCAGCTGGGACTGGAACAGGCACACTGATAGGAGGTGCCGGGGTCCCAGGCTGTGGCTTAACCCCCTGGGCCACAAGGCAGTTCTCAGGAGGATCTTTCAAAAGCAGGGCTCCACGCTCCTTTCCATCAGGGTCTCCCTCTCGCCCTTGCACACCCACCCCCAGACCCCAGACTGGTAAGCCCCACCAGGGAAGCCTTGCCGTGGACAGCTGCCCTCCATCTGAATGAGACAGCCGGGCTGCTGTGGGGTGCAGGTGTGGGAAACTCATTCATGTCCTTCATTCATGTTTTTGAATTCCTAAATGTGCTGAATCCAGGCTGGGTTTCACACGGTTGCAGTGATAGGCCTGGGCCGCTGCCTCCAGGGAGCAGCACCAGGCTGTCAAGTTTTGCCCAGGAACCTCTAACACCAGAAGTAAAACAGCGGGCTGGTGTAGCAGGTAAAGCCGCCACCTGCAGTGCCGGCATCCCATATGAGGGCCGGTTCGAGACCAGGCTGCTCAGCCCCGATCCAGCTCTCTGCTATGGCCTGGGAAAGTAGTAGAGGATGGCCCAAGTCCTTGGGACCTTGCACCTGCACCTGTGTGGGAGAGTGGGAGAAGGCTCCTGGCTTCAGATCAGTCCAGCTCAGGCCATTGCAGCCAATTGGGGAGTGAACCAGCAGACGGAAGTCCTCTCTCTGTTTCTGTCTCTGTCTCTGTCTCTCTCTCTCTGTGTAACTCTGACTTTTGAGTAAAATAAATCAATCTTAAAAGAAAAAAAGAAAAAAAAACAAGAAGTAAAACAGCAGAGACTGGGAAGGGGAGGGCGGGGATATCCAGATTGAAGCTGGCCAGGAAAACCCAAGCTGATATCGCCAAATCTCAAAAATGGTGTGAAAAAGATGTTGATTTGGGTGCAAAAATGATTTCGACATCCATGCATGGCTTTCTCACCATATGTATTTTCCAGGGATTGTGAAAAATAGTTTTTTTTGTTTGTTTGTTTGTTTGTTTTTTTGCAGGTACTCCAAGATGTCTGGGGATGTTCCGGACATGGTTAGGGAGGGAGTCTGGAAGCTGCCACTTTCAGGGGCGCCCTCCACACCGGCTGAGTGACTCGGCAGTACCTGGCATTGCTTCTCTGGGCCTCACTTTGCCCATCTGTAGAATGGAAGGCTGCCGCTTTACCCCAGTGGTCTCAAACATCTCCCCGGAGTACAAGTCCCACCCACCCCACCAGGGGCTTTTAGGTTGTTCATGTCCCACCCAGGGGCCTGGAACCCCCCAAAGAGCATGGGCTCGGTTTGGGTTTGCTGAATAAACATGGGCACAAAAGACAGCATAGGAAAGCACGTGGTGAGCCCAAGACCGGGCGTACGTTGGGCGTCAGTTCTCCTCTTCAGGTGCACTTTGAGCTGGACCTTGAAAGATGAAGTTTGGAGGGGGCCGGAGCTGTGACGTAGTAGGTTAGGCCTCTGCCTGCGGTACCAGCATCCCATATGGACACCGGTTCAAGACCCGGCTGCTCCATTTCTGATCCAGCTCTCTGCTATGGCCTGGGAAAGCAGTAGAAGATGGCCCAAGTCTTTGGGCCCCTGCACCCGCGTGGGAGACTCAGAGGAAGCTCCTGGCTCCTGGCTTCGGATCAGCCCAGCCCTGGCCATTGTGTCCATTTGGGGAGTGAACCAGCGGATGGAAGACTGACCTTTCTCTGTCCCTCTCTCTCTCTCTGTCTGTCTGTAACTCTGGCTCTCAAATAAATAAATAATTAAAAAAAAAGAAGTGTGGGACGCTCCATCATTCTGGGGTGTGCGTGATTGGAGGGCACCTCCCAGATAGGAGGAACAGCATAGCAAAGATTTCAAAGTGCGATGGGGCGATCCCACGGGAACGGAGCTTCGTGTGCCTTGCTTTCTAAACAGCAGCAGCTGTGGCACAGACTGCCTGTCACCTGGTCCTCAGAGCCTGCTGACACCACGGGGCGGGAGGGCAGCCTTGCTGTGGACGTGGACACACCCACGGCTGCATCTGGGAGGCCCAGCTGGCCACTGTCACTGAAGTCCCCACGTTCCCAGGGCGACACAGTATTGCTTAATCCCCCCTCCCCAAACACAGCAGCCTTTAATTTGTGGGGACACAGTAGTGGCCCCAGGGTCTGAACTTGGAATCAAAGCGAGCAGGCTTCATGTGCCATAAACAAGCCGGTCCCCAGTGGGTTCGGAGGCCCAGGCGCAAGATCCTGGGGCACTCACAATAGAAGCCACCAGCGCACGGGCTGCCGGCCAAGGCTCTGACCTCGAGGTGCCTCCCAGCTTGGGCTCTGGCTCCAGCCTGGAGGAGCCTCGGAGAAGCTGGGCAGAGTGGTGCACAATGGGGGGCGGAGCCCGGCAGCTCCAGGGGCGAACAATGGGTCACAAACCACTCCTCAGACTCCTCAGCTGTTCTAAAAGAAATCCTGGAAGGCTGGGGGCCTTAGGAGCTCCCCCCACCCCGCCCCGGGCAGAGCAACTTTGAACTTCTATGTGGGGAGTGGGTTCTGGCCCCCTGAGTCCCATGCCAGCTGAGGCCCGGAGTGTGAATGTTACCGTGGGAAAGACGTGCAGGTGCACGCCGATGTGTGACACTTCCAGTCTGCCCGGGACTTCATAGAGTTTGCGGAAATGGAATTCAAAGGTAAGTTTAGTCTGGTGCGAAAAAATAAAGTTTGCAATCTATGCATGAGAGCTTTTTAGAAAATTGTTGGAGGGGGTGATGCTGTGGCACAGTGGGGTAAGATGCTGCCATGGCATCTCATGTTGGCGTGTCGGCTTCGAGGCACGGCTGCCCCGCTTCTGATCCAGCTCCATGCGAATGCGTCCTGGGAGGCAGCAGGACTTGGGCTCCTGCCACCCACGTGGGAGACCCGAAAAGTTCTGGGAACCTGACTTCAGCCTGGCCAAGCCTTGTCTCTTGTGGCCATTGGGAAGTGAACCAGTGGATGGAAGATCTCTCTCTCTCTCTCAAATAAATAAATATATCTTAAAGTTTAAAAAAAATTCTTGGAAAATGCTTATTATGGAAAAATGCATGAATTCCAAAATCTTTATCCACCAAAATAGATGGATGTCATGATTCTGTTTCATTTTCCGTGACCCCTTGGATGGCCCACTGAGCGGAGACCACAGACGTGAGGGCCACACGGCAGAGAAAGCAGACTCTTGGGAAATGCTGGGCCCTGACAGTTCGCCCTGTTTTCAGCCTGATTTACCTGGTGGTATGTCTACATAGTTGAATTTTTACTAACGGCCCAGAAATTCCTGACAGTGCAACAGTCAGGCCTCGGCTGCCTGCGGTACAACACCGAGTACCGGGGACCTGGGCCAGGCCTGGCTCAGCCTCCTCTCCCCACTCGCCAGCCCTGGGCTCCAGCCCCGCCCACGTGGCACTGGAAACGACCAGGGCTACCCCTCACCCCGAGCGAGGCCTGGGCGTGGTGGGGGAAGGGCGCAGGGGGAAGCCTCCCCACCACTGCTCTGTCTTGGGAAGCTATTGATGTGGTGTCCCACGGGTGCTACCCATCCTGTATCCCATCCCTGCTGTTACCACTAGCCGGAACTTTTATTGAGCATGTATATGTGCCAGGCACTAGGCTACCACAGTGTCGCCCTCTGTGGCCACTCTTACCCCCACCTTGCAGCCGGAGAAGCCCAGGCTCTCCGAGCAGTGAGATCATTTGCCCAAGGATGCACAAAGCCTGGTCTTTAGTTAACATTTCCTCACAACCATTGGACAGCCCCTATTTTTTTAAGTGTTATTTATTTGAAAGGCAGAGTGACAGAGAGACGGAGAGAGAGTGCTCTTCTATCCTCTGGGTCACGCCCCAGATGCCCACCACCGTCAGGAGCACCAGAACTCAATGCAGGTCTCCTCCTCGTGCTGCAGGGGCCCAAGCACTGGGACTGTCACCTGCTGCCTCCCAGGCCCGTGAGCAGGGCAGCCGGGACTCGATGCGGGTAGCCCGAGCAGCGGCTTCACCTGCTGAGCCAGGGAACCCGCCCCCAGTCCCCATGTTTCCTGACATCTGCCCAGGTCGGGCTCCTGCAAGACCCGAGTTGGCGATTGTGGGGTGGGTGTGGCAGTTGCAGGCCACATGAGCTGGAAACAGAAATCGGCACGTGGGCAAAAACCGAGAAGGGTTTTGGTCTTTCTCCCTCCCCGTGCCCACTCTAAGTCATGCTCCCCCGCTGGGGAAGAGGGGCTAGTTTGAGGCCCGGCTCCCTGGCTCTTCTTAGCCCTGTACCATCCGGCAGGTCAGCTCTTGCAAAGGGCGGAGCGATAACCCCCAGCTCCAGCGCGTGGGATGAGAGTCAGGCCGAGTTCCCATTCGCTGTGGGAACAGATGACCCGGGCCTCAGTCCCCTGTCGCCACCCCCTGGCGGGCACCCCTGGCACACGGCCTCTCTGATTTTCTGCCAGCCAGATCCAAATGCCGATCTGGGCGCCTGCCCCGGACATGTCCAGGGAACTCCATGGGAAGCAGCGGCCTCGCTCCTGCCTCCCCGGGGGCCGAGTGCGCGCACGCGAGCGCGCAGTACCCCACTGGCCGTGCGCTTCCCAGACCTCTCCGCCGGCTGCAGGCTCTGGGTTTGATCACGGCACATGGGCCTGACACACGCAATCCGGGTTTGCAGGCCCACAGGGCAAAGAGCCCTGAGGATCAAGTATCAGACAGGGGTGGGGGGGCTCAGCAGGGAGCGGGAGGAGCAGCCGCCGCTAGCCTGGGGCTTCTTGCTAGACACAAACCAGGCCTGAGGATGGGTGAGGGCGACCAGGAAGCCAGCCTGGCCGGGTGCCAGGAAAGCGGGGCTGCTCCAGGATCTCTGCCCTTCCTGCTGCCCTCCGCGGTGAGAACCCGGCACCCGTCTCCCCCAGGTTTGCCAGAGGGAGCCCAGACACTCCCAAGTCTCACACGGGCCCCTTGGCGGTTTCGCTGAGGTTCAGCCCAGAGCCATCTCGACAACCACCTTCAGGAAGTGAGTGGCAGACCCACTTCACAGATGGACAAGCTGAGGCTCGGAGAGGGGCAGAGGCTGAGCGGCGGTGGCTCGGCTGTGGCCCCGGGAAGCTTCTGACTCACGGTCGTGTGCTCTCTCGGCCGGGTCACCGCAGTTCCCAGGAGTGCGAAGGGCATGTAGGGAAAATCCCTGCTCCTCCGTCTTCCAGAGGGGCTGCGGCCACCCCGAGCCTGGCAGCTTTACGAGGACAGACTTGTAAACTCAGCAACACCCCATAACCCTTTTTACAGGGCCTGCTGCGGTAATGGACGCTCTCCGCTCTCCCGGGCTAAGCCTGCTGGGGGCTGGGCTCGGGGGGCTGGGGGAGCCAGGCCGGCCTCCAGCCCACCCCACTCTCTGGTTGAATGGTCCCAAGGGAGGGCCAGGACCCATGGGCTTCTGAACAACGCTAGGACTCTCAGCCAGGGGGCGCTATCAGCCCCTCTCTGGACTTCAGCATTGCCATCCCTTTTGGGCGCATCTGGCCGCTGGGGTCGGGCAGAGGCTAGGGGAAGAGGCCAGTACTTGTGGCGCATGGCTGAGATGAGATGCCCACATTTCACATCGGGGCTCCTGGGTTCAAATCCTGCCTTCTCTTCCAATTACCGCTTCCTGGTAGTGCACACTCTGCGAGGACTTGGGCCGCTGCCACCCACGTGGGAGACCCAGATAGAGTTCCTGGCTCCTGGTTTCAGCTGGCCCTTTGTGGCCATTGGGGGAGAGAATCAGCTCTCTCTTTTTGCTTTTCAAATAATAAGATAAAAATAAACTTTAAAATTCAAATTCATAAGCTCCTCTCCATACATCCTGATTCAGAATCTCCAAGAGTAGCCCAAGATATGTGTTTATTAACAGCCATTCATGAGGGCAAATGTCCCACACCTATTACTTTGGGAAGAACAGAAAACAGGCAGTGAGAGGCGCGTGAGATACCGAGATTTGTCATATATTCAGTCAACAAACATCTGCAGAAATCTGGCCTAGAGCTGAGACAGGTGGGGCTGCCCTTGGCCATGAGGGTAGGGTTGATCTCTGCCCTCCTTGTAGAGCGACCCTGGGCCCTTCCCCTCCCCCTCTCTCGACACTGTGTGGTCCTCCGTCAGATGAGAGGGACGTCTTTAGCCCTTTTCGGCTCTAAGACTTTCTGAGTCAGTCAGGGTTTAGAAGATGAACTAGGACGACCTTGTCATCTGCTTGTCTCTGGGGCTGGAGACCCTGGGCCCAGGGCGCCAGGACAAGGGCCTCGCTTGCCCTTTGTGGCTGCCCACGCTCCCTGAGGGTGGCGGCAGTGCCTGCCCCACCGGGACAGTGCAGGGCCGCACCTCCCTGGGTCCAGGCAGGGCTTGACAGGGCTAGGCAGGGGGTCTGGGTTCCCTGGCTTCACCGTGGTCATGAGCCCCCTGTTGGACAGCGCCCGCAGGACGCAGGTGTGGGACTTTTAAAGTGGGCTCTGGGTTTTAACAGGTGGCTGAGGGATGCGTGCCTGTGCCCACATCTTTGGATACTGCGAGCGGGGGGGGGGGGGTGGTTCTGCTCACCTGCAGAAAAGTGGCCCAGATCGGTGTTGATAAACTCCAAAAACGTGTCTCATTCCCCTCGATATAGAGCGCGGATCATAGCACCACTTATCTCAAAGGATTAGGTGTACGCACTTACAAACCAGGCGGCTCTCTTCAGACAGGGATGCCAAGGCAGAATGTTCTAGAACATGAAGAGGGGCCGAAGGAGGTGGAGCTGTGTGATGGCTGTGTGCGGCCAAGCGTGGAGAATGTTCCTCACATCATCGCTGCCTGCACGGGTGGACGCCACTCCCCAGCAGGGGCCTTGCTCCTTGGCCAGCCTTGTCGGTGATGGGGTCGTGATGGGCATGAGCAAAGGAGGCAGGGGCAACGCCTGGAACCCGAGAGCTTCCTTGAGGCCCTGGGGGCTGGCGAGCGCGTGGAGCAGGCGCCCACCCCTGGCTGCAGAGCGTTCTAGGCAAGGAAGAAAGCCCGGGGCCAGGAGACAGGAAGTCGGGCTCCTGGGCTGACTTGTGCAGGATCCCTCGACGGCGGCTGTCTGCTCTTCCCTTCCCTCTTGCATCAGAGTGTGTACAGTCGTTCCTCAGCTGTCATGAATTTAAGGCAACATTTGTACTTGTGAAATTAAAGTCTGTTTTCTGGGGGTGAGAGGAAGGGGGGACTGCCATTACCGTAAATGCAAGGAGCAGATTGACAGCCTGAAGAGGAGAAAGCAGCAGAAATTAACAGCAGGAAACCAAGACCACGTGATTACAACCTAGGCAGGGGGCCGGCGCTGTGGCTCAGCAGGTAAAGCTGCCTCCTGCGGTGCCGGCATCCCAAATGGCTGCTGGGTCGAGTCCGGGCTGCTCCACTTCCAATCCAGCTCTCTGCTATGGCCTGGGAAAGCAGTAGAAGATGGCCCAAGTCCTTGGGCCCCTGCACCTGTGTGGGAGACCAGGAAGAAGTTCCTGGTTCCTGGCTTTGGATCAGTGCAGCTCTGGAAGTCATGGCCATCTAGGGAGTGAACCAGCAGATGGAAGACCTCTCTCTCCCTCTCTCTCTCTCTGCCTCTGCCTCTGCCTCTCTGTAACTCTGCCTTTCAAGCAAATAAAGAAATCTTAAAAAGAAGAAGAAGAAGAAGAAGAAGAAGAAGAAGAAGAAGAAGAAGAAGAAGAAGAAGAAGAAGAAGAAGAAGAATCTGCACTGAGTCAAGTGACAAAAAACTACATTCACATTGTGCCAAGGTCAACTTCCTGATTCTTTTTTTTTTTTTTTTTGACAGGCAGAGTGGACAGTGAGAGAGAGAGACAGAGAGAAAGGTCTTCCTTTGCCATTGGTTCACCCTCCAATGGCCGCCACGGCCGGCGCGCTGTGGCCGGCGCACCGCGCTGATCCGATGGCAGGAGCCAGGAGCCAGGTGCTTTTCCTGGTCTCCCATGGGGTGCAGGGCCCAAGCACCTGGGCCATCCTCCACTGCACTCCCTGGCCACAGCAGAGAGCTGGCCTGGAAGAGGGGCAACCGGGACAGAATCCAGTGCCCCAACCGGGACTAGAACCCGGTGTGCCGGTGCCGCTAGGCGGAAGATTAGCCTAGTGAGCCACGGAGCCGGCCCAAGTTCCTGATTCTGCTAGGATGCTGCGGCCTTGCAAGGTGCCCTCCCCAGGGAAGGTGTGCGCTGAGCTGTCTGCAACTTCCTGTGGGTCCGCATTCTTTATTTACATTTATTTATATATTTCAGAGGCAGAGAGAAAGAGGAGAGAGCGAGCAAGAGAGAGACTGATTGTCCCAGAGAGATTCAGAGAGAGAGATCTTCTGTCTGCTGGTTCACTCCCCAAATTTCCACAACTGCCAGGTTGGGTCAGGCCGAAGCCATGAACTGGGAGCCCAGTCCAGGTCTCCCTTGTGGGTGTCAGGGGCCCAGGTGCTTTAAGCCCCTGCTGCTGCCTCCCAGAGTGTGCATGGTCAGGAGTCAGGGGCAGGAATTTGACCCAAGTACTGCAATGTGGAGGCATGTGTGTCTTAACCATGAAGCCAAAAGTTGACTCCCAAATATACGGTCACTTCAAAACAAACCTTCTGGGGGCCGGCGCTGTGGCGCAGCAGGTTAAAGCCCTGGCCTGAAGCGCCAGCATCCCATATGGGTGCCAGTTCTAATCCCGGCTGCTCCACTTCCGATCCAGTTCTCTGCTATGGCCTGGGAAAGCAGTAGAAGATGGCCCAAGTGCTTGGGCCCCTGCACCCACATGGGAGACCCAGAAGAAGCACCTGACTCCTGGCTTCGGATCGGCGTAGCTCCAGCCGTTGCGGCCATCTGGGGGGTGAACCAGCGGATGGAAGACCTCTCTCTCTGTCTCTACCTCTCTCTCTCTGTAAATCTTTCAAATAAATAAAAAAACGAAACAAAACAAAAAACCTTCTGAAAAATCCTAGAACGTATGCATGCTTCCTCCTCTCCTGCGCATCTGGGTCTGTCTGTCAGAAAGAGCGTCTGTAATTAATACATAGTTATTCTTAAGTGCTGAAACTTAACTGAAAAGTGATCCCTGTTAAATATAAGAGTGGGAATAAGAGAGGGAAGAGATGTGCAATTCGGGACATGCTCAAGCTGACTTGCCCCAAACGGTAGAGTTAGAAACATACCAGGGGATTCCAATTCAATCCCATCAAGGTGGCATGTACCAATGCCATCTCACTAGTCCCAGTGATCAATTTCCGTTCACAATTGATCATAATGATAGGACTAAGAACCAAAGGGATCACACAAACAAGACTAGTGTCCGCAAATACTAACCAATAGAACAAAAAAGGGAGAGAACGATCCAACATGGGAAGCGGGATACGCAGCAGACTCATAGAATGGCAGATGTCCTAAACAGCACTCTGGCCTCAGAATCAGCCCTAAAGGCATTCGGATCCGGCTGAAAAGCCCATGAGAGTATTTCAGGCATGGAAAGCCAAGACACTCTGGCAAAAAAAAAAAAAAAAAAAAAAAAACCTACATGAAAGATCTCCGTGAGTGAGATCCCAGTGGAAAGAACACGTCATCAAAGAAGGAGGTGCCTTTCTCTGAAGGGAGGAGAGAACTTCCACTTTGACTACAACCTTGTCTAAATATGATCAGTCGGTGAACTCAAAAGGCTTCCATAGCCTTGGCAACTCATGACTGGAGCCTAGGGTGATTACTGATGCCATAAACAAGAGTGTCAATTTGTAAAGTCAACAACAGGAGTCATTGTGCACTTACTCCACATGTAGGATCTTTGTCCTTAGTGTGCTGTACATTGAGATTTAATGCTATAACTAGTACTCAAACAGTATTTTTCACTTTGTGTTTCTATGTGGGTGCAAACTGTTGAAATCTTTACTTAATGTATGCTAAACTGATCTTCTGTATGTAAGAGAATTGAAAATGAATCTTGATGTGAATGGAAGGGGAGAGGGAGTGGGAAAGGGGAGGGTTGCAGGTGAGAGGCAAATTATGAGGGGGGGAAACCATTGTAATCCATAAGCTGTACTTTGGAAATTTATATTCATTAAATAAAAGTTAAAACAAAAATAAAAATAAAAAAGAGCGTCTGGCGGGGATGGCAGCCACGGCAACCCCAGGCGGCGGCGTCCTCGCCTAAACAGAAGGGCAAACACCCGACTTTGTCACGGTCACTGCACCTTCTCACCACGCCTCCAGTTGGGTGGCCCCGTGGGCAGACACTGGCCCTGGTGCTGGGTCCTGCCAGCGGCGGAGAACGCCCACAGACCCTGCAGAGCCTCAGAGCCCCCCGTCAGAGCTGCCCTCACTCACAGCTGCCCCCGCACTCTGCCACGCCTCACCCGCGCGCTGCCACAGAGCAGCCTGAAATCCGGAGGCTGCACCCGCAGCCACAGCTCCAGTTGCAAAGTCGCCGTGTGGCCCTGCACAAGCCGTGCTCTCTCCATCTGTGAAATGGGGGCTTGTCAAGTTGGGATCCCCCGGGGGCTTCCAGGGACAAGGCTGTGACCCTGCTAGAACCCGAGCAGGCCTGAGCAAACCCAGCCAGCTGGTCACCTTTCACACAGCAGCCAGGAGCCTGCTGGTGTTACAGGGCCCCTGAAACAGGGCTTATGAAAACGGATCGGGGCCGGCGCAGCGGCTCAATAGGCTAATCCTCCGCCTAGCGGCGCCGGCACACCAGGTTCTAGTCCCGGTCGGGGTGCCGGATTCTGTCCCGGTTGCCCCTCTTCTAGGCCAGCTCTCTGCTGTGGCCAGGGAGTGCAGTGGAGGATGGCCCAAGTGCTTGGGCCCTACACCCCTTGGGAGACCAGGATAAGTACCTGGCTCCTGCCATCGGATCAGCGCGGTGCGCCAGCCGCAGCGGCTATTGGAGGGTGAACCAAGGGCAAAAGGAAGACCTTTCTCTCTGTCTCTCTCTCTCACTGTCCACTCTGCCTGTCAAAAAAAAAAAAAAAAAAAAAAGAAAGAAAGAAAGAAAAAGAAAAAAAAAAAACGGATGGGGCAGGCTGTCACGGAAGGTAGGCAGTGGAAGTGGACCACAGCGCCAACAGAAGAAGGCGAGTGAGCTGGTGGGCGAGTAACTTCCATATATGTTGCGGTGAGAATACTGAGGGTGCACTGGGCTAAATAAAATCTGTCACCGAAATTAAATCCATGATCTAAATGAATTCGCTTTATTTTGTTGACGTGATGACTCCGAAGATGGAAACTCCCATCTGTGGCTCATGCCGTGTGTGTCTATTGGACGGGGCCATTCTGGAATCTTTAACAGATTCCCAGTGGGGTCTGGAGTGGGACCCCCAAAAGGCGACAGCCCTTCCCGACAGAAGATCCCGAGATGCTTCCCAAGCTGACCCTGGCGTCCTCGCCCTCTGCTGGTATGGGTGGGCCGCGTCTCCGCAGAAGGCACTTGTGCCCACCCACGCATGTGTCTGGACATGGCCACCAGCCCCGCCCCGGGACTGCCCCACCCCCATCCCACTACTGAAAGGCGCTCCTGGAGGCCATGGCGCGCCCTGCCCGCTCTGCTCCATGTGATTTCCATTTGTCTAATTAGAGCTAATCTGATAAAGGCAGGAATTGCAAAGATGCGTAGAAGCTCCAGCCAGCACAGGTCAGGGCCCCGTGCAGAGAGGGGGCCTTTGTCTGTCCTCCCCCCGGGCAGGGCCGGTTGGGCAATGGGTCACTCAAGGAATGGGCAAAGGAGCCAAGACCGAGGAGGGGGCTCTGCTCGGACAAGCTGGACTCACATCACTGCTGGCCACTTGCAAACACAGCCAGGAGGGAGCCAAAGGAAGGGAGACGAGATGGGACTATGGAAACCACAGAGGAAACACCCTGTGGGGTGCAGTGGCTGGGGTGTCGAATCACAGCCTCAGATCCCGGCCTGTGGCAGCAGCAGCCAGGAGAGGCCAGGGTTACAGCCCCTCTCCTGGGCGAGCAGAGGAGGGCTCAGCGTGGCTGGCACTTACCCAGTGACCACGCACACCAGGTCTTCCCAGGGCCTAGGGGTCCCCCCAAATCCACCCAGCAGCCAGTCTCTGAGGGCTCTCCAGAATGACCCTGCCTCTTCAAGAGCTAGGACTGCTGCAGTAGCCTCTCTGAACTCACTCACACACTCACTCACTCACTCACTCACTCCAAGTGCTGGGACAGTCCAAGGCACACTGCATGGATCTAGAATATTCCATATTTTCAAGTGGTGACTCCAGCTTTTGACTTGAGAATTCTCTACTTCCTCTTATGTCGGGGGGGAGGAAGCTCCATGGGGGAGGTGCTGCCGGTGTCGATGAACTCACCAAGCCAGAAGCACCTACCGTGTCGTTGGCATGTAGCTGGCCCTCTGCTAGGAACTGTGACAGAGACAAGGAAAGAAAGATGGGCCCCAGGCCTCTAGGAGGTCCTGCTCGTGTCGAGGAGGCCAACTTTACAAGAGAATGAGATGGACACAGTCGCAGGGCACAGCCAGGACTCTCAGACACCGAGAGAGAAAAGGAGGCTCCCTCCTTTGGCAGGGCAGACAGCTGGGGTGGGGGGGTTGGGAGGTGGGCCTGTGCTGGCCCCTGAAGGGAGGGTGGGGCTGATGGCAGGAGGACTACCATGGCTGGGAGTCCTGGGTTCTTTGGAGGTTCTTAGACCAGCGATGTGAGTGTGGGCACCCCGACCCCCTCCCTGGGGCTCGTCTTCCTAGTCAGCAAAATGGGGCTGGTGCTCGGGTTGGTGTCTGCTGACCGTGATGAGCTAGGACTGGGAACCTCAGACTGAGACCAGAATTCCGGGGGTGGGGCGGCGAGAAGGGGCAGAGATGGAGAAGGCGGTCATCACTTGGAGAGGGGCCACAGGCAGCCTTGCAGGAATGGCTCCCTGATGCCTGGGGAGCTGACCCAGCTCCCCTGCTGCCTCCAGTCCGACCCAGGGCAGGGACAGCCCATGGCATCTCAGACAAGCGGCTGTATTGTGTGTGCCCAGCCCGGGTGCAGGCCAGGGGCTGGTGTCATGGGAACCACCCCTGCGCTTCTGAGAAATGGGATCAGGCCCTAGAGGTCTCCTCCAGGCACTGCTACTTTTTTCTAAAGATCCCGGGCTGTTTGCACAGAGCCTCCATCTGGCCTCGTCTCCCATCTTCCTGGGCGAGCAGAGCAGGTGGGGGACCGGGGGGAGGGGAGGGGTGAGATGATCGATTGTAGCCACCATCTTGTTTTCCTCCACGCTGGAGTCCCACACCCGCTTGGATTCCATCTCTGAAAACCGCGTGGAAGTTCACAGATGCAAACAGCCATGAGCCTTATGGCTTGCTTTGCTCTCTCAACCAATGTGCGCTTGGTTGCCAAGGCTGCCGTGTGCCGGAAACTGGGCATGTGCTGAGTGAGGGCACGGGAAAACACGTTCCGCCCTGACGCATCCGGGAAAGATGTGGGGTCAGGGCAGTCTCCCTCTGTCCCTTCCAGGCTCTGCCTTCTTGGTGCTGGCCCGGCAGAGAGGGAGGAAATGCCCCAGGCACCTTCTCTTCGTGGTGCCCCCTGTTGGCTGGAGGACAGGGCAGCGATGGAGCAGTTTACACGGGAGGCGGGGGCGCCAGCCTCCTGGGGTCCAGAGCAGGGAAGAGTAGCATGGAGGGGGCACCTGGAGAGGCAAGCAGAGGAAGTCCGGCAGAGGCGCAGGGGGGGCTATGCTGTTCCCCTGGCTGGTTCCCCTGCACAACCCCCATGGCCCCAGCCCTCACTGCCGACACTCGAAGCAGCTTCTGTCAGCTTGGCATCTTCTACAGTCTCCGTGACTCAGGAATCCAGGAAGGGAGTCACAGCCTGGTTCCTGTCGGGGGCCTCTCGGGTAGGTACAGACCGACGACAGCTGCAGGTGGACTGTGTGTGTGTGTGTGTGTGTGTGTGCAGGAGGGCAGGGGTATTGGAGGAGCTGCGGAGCGCTAGCCAGGTAGCTCTGTCTCTTCTAGAACTGGCCAGGCATCTCCATGTGTGCTACATTGAGCTTCCTCGCAGCATGGCGGCCTCGCTGGGCTAGGACGCCCTCCGTGGCCCACAAAGCTCGAGCACAGATTCCAGTCGGCCCAGCAGAAGCAGCCACGCCACCTGTGACCCGCTCTTGGAAGTCACAGAGGTCACTTCCGCCATATTCTAGCCAACACAGGTACTGAGGTGAGCCCAGATTCAAGACGAGAGGCCAGGGGGCTCACCTCTTCCTGGGGGGCCATGCCGGAGGCTTTGCAGGTGTGGTTTCCAAGGCTAGAGGGTGAATCTGAGTTGGACACTGGGTGGGTGTTGGACAAAGTCTGCAGTGGTGCTGGGAAGACAGGGACAGCACGAAGGTGGCCATCACTCAAAGGCTGCTTTGCAGGTCCCGGAGGAGGTCCAGGGCTCCGAGGCAGACGTTGTCCGCTGAGACTCGATGTTCAGTCAACGAAGCAGGCGGGAGCTGGGGTGCGGGCAGAGCCAGCCCCGCAACCTCTACTGCAGCCCACACAGCGCTGGAGAAGCCGGGGCTCTGGGCTCATTGCCCCCCCACTCCCCCACCCACATTCGCCTTCCAGACCCTGGCAGCCTCCCACCCTGCAAGGCCGGGGTGGGCGGGGGAAAGAACGGCAATTTGGAGGCTGTCAAAGCCACCGGCTTTCGCTTTCAGGAGCTGGCTGGAAAGATTGCTTCCAGGCCGCCTCCTCCTCCCAGCCCGACCGTGGTGGAGGGTGGGGCTGGCCAGAGAACTGGCTGAGTAACTCCTCCACCCTGGGCGCCTTCCCCCAGGACTTTCCAGGCTGCTTGGGGTCAGATCTCAGACCCCTCTTGGAGGCCTGCCCTCATTCCCCGGGCCCCAGCAGCACCTTGACCTCCGTGGCTTCCCGGAGGGCCTGTTTCTGAACCTGACCTAGCGGGCCCCGCGCTGGCTCACCTCTCACTGCACCAGCTCACGGGCCAAAGTGGAAGCCCGGGAGAACACACGCTCTGTCTAGTTGGCACCCGGAAGCACCCTCTCTGGGCATCTGTTGCCCTGGTCTGTCCTCCAGGGACAGGAGTGCCGCTTGGGAGAGCTCTCCCAGGCTCCAGGGGCGGCCCGAGGGTGGCTGTTTGGTGTGGGTGGGCACTGGGGATGGGGCAGGTGGAGAGAATTTTCTGTGTCCATGCCCGTGCACGTGAGGCCCCGTGGGATGCAGGCTGGAGCCAGAGAGGGAGAGCTGACGGTGTTCTTGTTCTGGGTCCCGCAGGTGCCCGGCGCGTGCCTGACTCTCTGTTACATCCCCTCTAATGTCTCCCCTGTAGCTTTTTTCACTCGGTTTCTTGTTTTCTGCCCGGCCCAGCCGGCTGGAATGCACACTCAGCAGGAACCAGGGAGTGGGATTGCACATCTTCTTCCTTCCCCTTCTTCCTTCCTCGTCGGGGTCCCTCTCTGCTCCTGGTGAGTGGTGAGGGGGGTCGTCTCTGGGAATTCTCCTAACAAGAAGGGACCTTGGGAGTGAGCATTTGACACAGCCGTTTAGATGCTGCTTGGGACGCCTGCACCCACATCAGTGCGCCCGGCTCCACCTCTCAGCTCTGTTTTGTATTCTAGATACTGCTCATGTGCGCCCTGGGAGACAGAAGGCCACGCTGTCTCGAGTCCTCGAGTCCCTAACACACACTTAGGAGACCCGGATTGAGTTAGGCGCCTCTGACTTCAGCCTGGCCCAGCCCTGGCTGGCTGTTGCAGGTATCTGAGGAGTGAAGCAGTATGTGGAAGCTCGCTCTCTCTCTCTCTCTCTGCCTTTTAATGAAAGTGAATACAAATAAAATAATTAATAATTTTTTTTGACAGGCAGAGTGGACAGTGAGAGAGAGAGAGAGAAAGAAAGGTCTTCCTTTTGCCCTTGGTTCACCCTCCAATGGCCGCTGCAGCTGGCGTGCTGTGGCTGGCGCACCGCGCTGATCCGAAGCCAGGAGCCAGGTGCTTCTCCTGGTCTCCCATGCGGGTGCAGGGCCCAAGCACCTGGGCCATCCTCCACTGCACTCCCGGGCCACAGCAGAGAGCTGGCCTGGAAGAGGGCAACCAGGACAGAATCCGGCACCCCGACCGGGACTAGAACCCGGTGTGCTGGCGCCGCAGGCGGATTAGCCTAGTGAGCCGCAGTGCCAGCCAAATAATTAACAATGTTTAAAACAAATAATACCAAACACCCACTTTGCTGATGTGTAGACTGAGGCCCAGGGAGGAGGAGAGACCTGCTCAGGGTTACTTTGGTGGGGTGTGGCAGAACGGGACAAGTCCCAGATGACGCAGCCGACTCCTGGAACCCCAATGGTCCTCTCTCCCTCCCTTCCTCCCTCCCTCCTTCCCTTCCTCTCTCTCTCTCTCTCTCTCTCTCTCTCTCTGTTTCTTTCTTTCTGCCTCAGCTCCAGCAGTGACTGGCAGCCCCCTAGGCAGCCGAATGGAGGTGCTTGGGCCACCTGCAGAAAACTCGTTAAAAACACAGAGGCCCAGGCCCTGCTCACCCCAGGGCAGAGCACCGCAGTAGCCCCAGGTGCCTGAGTTCCCACTGGGAAATGCCCACTGTTGCCAGGGAGCGGGTGCCATGGCAACCCCGGGCTGTTGGTGCCAGGAAGTCCTCCCCAGCCCAATCCGAAGGCCCCCGACACCTGTGCTCTGTTGTGTGGGGGAGGGGAGAATGTGGCGCCATTAGCTGAGGGTGTCTTCGGATTCTGGCCTCCATACTTCAGTCCTAGTGATGTCCTGTCCAGCTTAACACCCAGTGGGTGCTCACGCAGTGCCTGCTGCTGGGGGTTGGCAGCTGCCACGGCCCAGGCTCTCCAGGGCGGGGCAGCACGGGGATCCACCGAGCTGTCCCTGGCCTTGACCTGGCCTGCTGCCCACCCTCCTTCCAGCGGGTCCCTCTCATCAGCCCACCATGGCACTCCCACAGCACATTTCTGTAGCTAGGGTGGGATGTAGGCTGGCGGTGGGCACATCCCTGCCTCCACGCCTCCCCTGTCCCAGATGGCTTTGCGAAAACCTCATCTCCGTGGTCACCGGCGTGGGACTGTTGCGTTTCTTAGTCCTGGTAGGATGTGCTGCAGTAGTCAGCCTTATTATTTTTTTTAAGATTATATTTATTTGAGAGGTAGAATTACAGAGAGAGGGAGAGACAGAGGGAGAGGTCTTCCATCAGCTGGTTCACTCCCCAACTGGCTGCAATGGCCGGAGGTGCACCCATCCAAAGCCAGGAGCCAGGGGCTTCTTCCGGTCTCCCATGGGGGGTCGGGGGCGGGCGGCTAAGGACTTGGGCCATCCTCCATTGCTTTCCCAGGCCATAGCAGAGAGCTGGATTGGAAGTGGAGCTGCCGGGACTTGAACTGACGTGCGCATGGGATGCCGGCGCCGCAGGCGGAGGCTTAGCCTACTGCACCACAGCGCCAGCCCCACTAGTCAGCCTTCTGTCAGTATGACAGATACCTGGGCGAGGCCGCTGAGGAGGGACGGAGGCGTATTTGGGCTCGTGGCTCTGTTAGGTAGGAGCTAGAAATCAGCCCATGTGTGTGTGTGTGTGAGAGAAGGGCCTCAAGAGCCCGGCATCTGCTTTGGAAGCCCCGAAGCCCGGCGTTTTGCACTTCAAGTCCTGCCCGGACCCTGAGGACCGTCCAGGTGCTCCCAGCCCTTCCCCCAGGAAAGCTCCCGGGAGAATCCGCTCTCCAGGACCAAATGGGTGACCTGACCTGATAACACGGGGCAATGAAACCTTCCTGGAAGCCCTAAGGGGAGCCCCCTGCCCCTCTGCTCTGCCCGGTGCCAGCAAGTCTGGGAGGAATTTGCTAACTTTCAGCCAGCAAGCACTTTCACCAGGCTCCCCATCCTTTGTCCTGGAGGAGAAGTAAAGAGGCTCCCCTACAGACCTAGGGAGTCCAAACGGACCGCGCGCTCAGCCCTCTGCTCTCAGCGGAGCCGCCCGCCTGGCCTGCCCAGCTGTATTCTCTTCACTCAATTCTGCAACCTCGCTCTCCCCCAGTCCGAGCGACAGGGCGCTCTCTCTGTCCCTTCTGTTCTGACGGGTGCCCTATCCCCAACAAAACCTCATCACTTTGCTCTCTGTCTCGTGCTTGAATTCTTTCTTGCGTGAAGACAAGAACCCCACGGCTTCCACGGCTCTTCTCTCTGGTGACAGCTCTGATGGTCCCCAGCCCAAGCTGGGGCGGTCCCATTAGCCTGGCACCTATGAGGACAGCGGGTGGGGGAACAGGTGCAGAGGAAGGGCCAGCTAGCAAGCCAGGAAGCAGAGACCACCTGGCCCAGCTGGCTGTTAATTACCCCCTAAGGATTCACGGCCAGTGACCTCAAGACCTCCCACGGAGCCCTCTCCTAGACACCATGAGTGGGTCAAGTAGAGTGGCCAGGACTTGGAGCTCAGTACTTTTTTTTTTTTTTTTTGACAGGCAGAGTGGGTAGTGAGAGAGAGAGACAGAGAGAAAGGTCTTCCTTTTGCCGTTGGTTCACCTTCCAATGGCCGCCATGGCTGGCGTGCTGCGGCCGGTGCACCGCGCTGATCCGAAGGCAGGAGCCAGGTGCTTCTCCTGGTCTCCAATGGGGTGCAGGGCCCTAGCACTTGGGCCATCCTCCACTGCACTCCCTGGCCACAGCAGAGAGCTGGCCTGGAAGAGGGGCAATTGGGACAGAATCCGGCGCCCCGAATGGGACTAGAACCCGGTGTGCCGGCGCCGCAGGTGGAGGATTAGCCTAGTGAGCCACAGTGCCGGCTGAGCTCAGCACTTCTATATGGGGCACGGGCATCCCGGGCAGCCACACAACAGCTGCCCTGCAGTGCCCGCCATCACCTCATATCCCTTGAGGCAGCCCAACTGGGCCCTGGCCCGAGGTGCAGGGGGTGAGAGTGCCCGGGGACCTCCGCCCCTCCCTGACACTGGCCCACCCCGCCTCCATGGCTGTCCTCTGAGTTGCTGCTGTTCCCAGTGCCTGGCCACGTGGTTCACCTTTGTCCCTAAGGTTCCCCTGTGCCCCTCATCCTGGCCTCCTGGCTGGTGACAAGGGGCTTTTATCTGACAGCCTGGCAGAGGTGGCCTGGGCCCCTACCCCGCACCCTTGTTCTGAGCGAGCACCTGCTGACCCCGGGGTGGGGGGCTGTATCCTGGAAGAGGACATGAGTTTGCCTGCTGGGGGCGGTGGGGTTGGGTGTGGCATAGGACACTGTGCAGGGCTGAAGCAGTTAAATGACCTCTGTGAGTCGGTGCCACTGTGGGTGGCAGTGTGGCTGTGGGGGATGAGGTGACCAGCAGGGGACATAGGTGGACGGTGGCCTGATATGGGGGGGGGCTTTAGAAATGTGACCCCAGTGAGCGACCCAGTGGGCAGGTGGGTGATGAGAGAGAAGCTGGCAAGGAGGCTGGGGGTGGGGGCGGGTGTGAGGGTGGTGGGTCCCCAGGGGTCCCCAATGAGTTGGAACCACAAGGAGGGCCCTGCGCCCGCCTCTGGGGGTCGCGGTGGTTGGCAGGCAGGAAGAGCGAGTGTGTTTTCTCTGCCTGCTGCGAGTGATTCCGAGCGAAGGGCCTCGCCGCCGGCTCCGCCGTGTCACGGGATGATCTTTCACAGATGCTGAGAAGTTCGGAAGTGTAATTACGGGGAAATTGCGCTCAGGCGAAGGAGGACAAGCCGAGGGCTGCCAGGCCGCATTCCTCACCTGAGCCCCTGATTGCGGCCGACAGCCCACATCTGCATGTGCTTTGCGGCCAGAGGAGGGAAGAGCCGGGGAGCAGAGCCGGGGCGGGGCGGAGGGGCCGCCAGCTCCCCCAGGGTCCTCTGGGAGGAGCCCGGCACACTGCTGGGTCCTGGAGCGATGGGGAGAAGCTGCTTCCCTTCCAGGCCCCTCACTGCACTGGTGGGGAAACTGAGGCTGGGACGGCGCCGTGTCCCGTCCTGAGTCAGCTGCACAGTCAGGATGGGTTCCTCCACCTCTGACCGGCCAGGACTCCTCCCAGCACCCCTGGGAGTGGGGGGCAGGGGCAGCCTGGGCTGTGCCGCCCGAGCAGTGGGGGCACCAGGCTTGGGGGCGGCTCTGCATTTCTTGGATTCCTCACTCTCAGCTTCTCACTTTGGTTTGTGGTCCGGGCACCTCCCAGCCGAGGGGCCTGGGTCCTTCCTTGCTTCCCTCCTTCCAGTCCCTAGAGCCTGCAGCAGCCTCTGAGCCAGCTCAAAGGACGCCCTGCTGCCCCCGGTAGGGCCAGGCCCTCCCTCCTCAGCTCATGGAGATGCCTCTTCCCATTGGGTACCGAGCCTGACCCCACCTCCATTCTTCCGGCCCCAAGCCTCCAAGCCCGGCCAATGGTCCCGCTGTCCTCCTGGGGCAGATGGGAGTCCTTCGTGGGTGCGGTAGGCTGATGGGCGGCTGCAGGGATCCTGGGAGGCCTTTTCCTGACCATTTAGAGGAGCCCATCTGCAGGCCAGAGCAAAAGGCTGCAAGAAATGAAGCACTGGCGGCGTTGTGTGACCCTGGCTTTGGTCCTGTCCCTGCAGCCATGCCTCCTGGTTCTATTTGCTGGTCCCCTCGCTCCCCTCCCCTCTGCCTTCAGTGCCCTCGGCTGTGTTTCTGTCACCTGTGATCAGGGGCCCCGGTAAACGGAGCTTCTGCAGAGCTGGGATGGGGGTGTCCTGGGCAGTGTTGTGGGAGGGCTGGCAGCACTGAGGTGGGCCAGCGCCAGGGGAGACGGCAGTCACCTCCTGGCCAGAGAGGCTTGGTGGGAGCACACTGGCATGGTGAGAATTTACCAGGGAGAAAATTGGCACAAAGGAATGAAACCATACAACTCCACACAGAAGCAAAAGTCTGGCTTTCGTTTTTTTGCTTTTTGGTTTTTTGTTTTTGTTTTTTATTTTTTTTATGTATTTAGAAAGGAGGGTGATAGAGAAAGAATCTTCCATTCACTCTCCAAATGCCCACAACAGCCAGGACTGAGCCAGGCAGAAGCCAGGAGCCAGGAACGCCCTTTGGGGCTCCTATGGGAGTGTGAGGGATCCAGCACTTGGACATCGCCTGCCGCCTCCCAGGGCGCACATAGCAGGAAACTGGAATAGGAAGCAGAGCTGGGACTGAGACCCAGGCACCCCGATAGGGAACGTGCGTGTCCCGAGTGCAATGCCAACCACTGTGCCAAATGCCCAGCCTGGAGGCAGAGCTTTTAGGTTCAGCTGCAGCGCTGGGCGAGCACTTGTCTGGGGGCAAGAGACGCCCTCGCAGCCCCTGGGAGGGAGAGGCTCATGACAGAAGCGTGGGTGGTAGGTGTCCAGGCAACACAGCCTGCAGATGTGTGTTTGCTACGTGGCAAGCCTGGGGCTGAGGTGCAGAGCAGAGAGAGGACCAAGGTGAAGTGCGCAGGAGTGCAGCTACCAGAGCCGCCAAGAGTCCCCAGTGGGAAAGCCCCAGGGCACGGCCTGAAGATGCCGCTGATAAATGACTTTAATTAGCTCCGAGCCTGGCAGCTCACCTTATTCAAGGTAGTACATCTCCTTTCCTTTTCATAAGCCTGACTTCTCCAAGACCTGTCCCGTTGGTAAGGGGTGGGGAGCCACTTGCTGGGCCGGCTTGAGTGTACACCGAGGCACGACGCAAGTGGTGCTGGGCTGGTCTGGTTTCGTGCTCTGCCTTCACAATGCTTGAAGTGTTTCTTCTCGCTCAAGGACTCCGCTCAGGCTGCCGCAGGACGGGGGGAGGAGAGTGTTTGCAGAACACCCAGGATGTGCCAGGCACTGGGGAAACCTTCACGTCTTTCAACTCACACCCCATCTGTGATCTCACGTGATCCCACGATGATCCCATAACAGAGATGCCCCTATTCCCATTTCATAGCCGGAAAAACTGAGGCTCAGAGGGATTCGGTCACTTGTTCAAGGTCTTTGCGCCAGAAAGGGGAGTCCGACCCACAGCTGTGAGTCTCTTCTCCCCACATCTCACTCCCTGTGGAGAACCAGCCCCTCCCTGTGGAATGACTCAACAGGCGCCTATGGGTGAGTTACAAGTACCTCCAAGGCTAGGGCTCATCCCTCCTCACGTGGGGTTAGAGGGGTCCTGGGCGGGCCCTGCTGCCCCCCATCTGTCAGGAATCGGTGACGCTGGTTCCTGGGAATTCAAACTCTCTCTGGGAGGAGGCTCTGCCCCAGGACACCTGCTGCACTGGTGGCGGCTTTGGGTTTGCCCCTGCCCTGCTCGGGTTCCAGTTCCAGGAGGGGCAATGGCGATGCTGGTGCCACGCTCTGCCCAGGCGCTCTCTGGAGCATTCTCAGTGACTCCCTTCCCCGTGCAGAAACACCAGTGGCTGCAAGGAGCGCCGTCCCACCCCGCCCGTGGGGCCTGGCCCATGACCCTCCCCTGCAGACGGCAAACCCCAGCTCCCTCCGCCCGCCAGGAGGCCCCTCCTTGTCCTTGATCCCAATGGGATTCTTGCTACTCCCTTTCCCAGAACTTGTGAACCCCCTTCAGGCCAACTTCAATGCCACCTCCTATGAAAAACCCAGTTCCCAGAAGGCTTCACCTTTCCACGCACAACACGCAGCTTCCAGTGTGGGACTGGAGGACTGGCTCGGGGTCCGCTTCCTCTGCTAAGCCCTAGGATGCAGGAGCCTGGACCTGCCTGGCCCCTTCATCCCCATCTCCTCCCTGGGTGCCCCCACCTCCCTGGCGGCGATCAAGCCACGCCTTCCAGAATGAGGGCTGCTGCCTCCAGAAAGCGCTAGTGGGTGTTTGTCCAAGGAGCCTGGGGTCAGCGTCGCGGAAGCAGCTGCAAGTCCACGGCCAAGTCCACGACTGCTTTCCCCAGGCACCAGGGGCCTTTGCCTTCTGTCTGCCCTTCTTGCTATGGAATCTGCTCCCCCTGGGGTAAGGCACCTGCCCTGTCTGAGATGACTTCCCCAATAGTAGGGTGGGTGATTGGCCACCATCATCCCTGAGATCTCCCTCGGCCTGAAAACCCTCCCGGCAGGCTCTCAGGGAGCAAAACCCACGAGGGCTGGAGCGGTTGCCTTCTGAGCCTTCTAAGCCCAGGGAGAGACGGATGACCGAGGCAGACCCGCGCCACCAGGTTGATGGGGATGTCGATGGCCTCCATCCTGGTGTCAGTATCGTTTCTTGTTTCGCCACGGCGAATCCTGAGTGCTCGCCACCAACCTTTGAGTGACTAAGAAAGCCCATTTACGAGATGAGAAAACTGAGGTTCAGATTGGCCATGTGACTTTCTCAGAGTCCCGCCCCACCCCACCTCCCCAGCAAGTGGCCCTGGGGGGCGAGGTTGGAGCCAGGCCCCCGGGGCTCCCTCCCACACATTCCAGGCAAGCCCAAGTGGCCGGAGGAGGCCCCGCCTGCTCCCCCTCCCCTGCCCTCTGCGGCTGTTTTGTATCCTGCTGGATTCCTGAGGTGTCAGGCCTCATTAGAGACCCGCGCCCCAGCGAGCGCCGAGAGGCAGTTGACAGGTATACAATCTGACCGCGCTCCCTTCAACTCATCAAGCTGTCTTCAGGCGGGAACCGGGAAGCTGGGCAGAGGCCCTGGCTCGGCCGCATAATCTGCCGCACATGAGAAACATCTTCCAGGCGCCTTCTCCTCGCTGCGCGCTTGTTCTCACTCTGGCTTCCTCTTTGCCTCCGTGCCGTGGACGCGGACGCAGGCCGTCAGAGCGCGCTCTCTGCGGCCAAGCAGGAGCCCGCGGATGCCACGGCCACCCAGGAATCGGTGGCACCTGCGTGGGAGCGTCCTGGCAAGTGTTGACGGGAGCCGCTGCTTGGCCTGGCCCTCTGGTTCAGGGAAGCAGTACAAGTCGGCTCACCCGGCGGTGGACAGCCCGCGCTGGCAGCGCTCACGGCTGGCGCCCAGGGAGAGCTTGACGTGGGGGCCAACCCCGATTTGACAACAGGGGGTTCCCTACCCCATGCTTTGACTAAGGAGGAAGAGCCAGCCTTCTACCAAGAAGCTGGGAAAGCGAGATGCTTGCCCTCCCAGGGGCCCCTGCAACCAGGACGTAGACACGTGACGAGAGCCAGCCAATCAGGTGCTTGCACCCAGGAGCCGGGCGGAGTCGGGCCCACAGCCCTGCCGCAGGTGTTGGAGGTCACCCTTGGGGGGCCTCACTGAGTGGGTTCCATGGCATGGTCAACACAAACCAGGTCTCCCATGTGGGTGGCAGGGACCCCGGTACCCGAGCATCGCCTGCTGGTTCCAAGAAAGCAGATCCGGCATTGGAGTCAGGCATCCCGGAGCAGCATGGGGGCACCCCACACAGTGGCTGCACTGCCAGGCCCAGGGTCCCCCCTGGCGTTCTCTGAGCCCAGGAGTCGAGCCTCGCTGGGGACTCTGGGAGCTGCGTTTTCTGCTGCAGCGAACCCAAGGCAGCCTCTCGTTTACAACGAAGCACGCTGGCCAGAGCACGTGGGCCTGATGCGCACCGCCACCCTCCAGGGAACTTCACTCTCAGTCCTGTTTTGCAGGTGAGGGAACTCAGGCAGAGCGAGGTGAAGTCACGCAGTAAGAAGTGTCAGGGTGCGGAGCAGACCCAGGCCTGGGAGCGCCAGGGCCTGGGGTCTTAATCGCTCCCAGAATAAGCTGGCCGGAGGCTGAATCGAGGTGCCCGTGTCCCCGGGGCCGGCGCTGTGGCATAGCAGATAAAGCCGCCGCCTACAACACTGACATCCCATGTGGGCACTGGTTTGTGTCCTGTCTGCTCCACTTCCAATCCAGTTTCCTGCTAATGCACCTGGGAAAAGCAATGGAAGGTGGCACGAGTGTTTAGGCTTCTGCCACCCACGTGGGACACCTGGAAGAAGCTCCTGGCTTTGGCATGGCCAAGTGCTGGCTGTTGCGGTCATCTGGGGAGTGAACCAGTGGATGGAAGCTCTCTCTCTCTCTCTCCCTCTCTCTCCTTCTCTCTATAACTCACTTTCAAAATAAATAAGTAAATCTTTTAAAACATGATACTACCAAAATGCAACACAGTATCCTGGATTGGATGCTGGAGTGGAAATGCCGGCCCAATGTGAATACGTGGTTCAGTGGACGATATCAGGTCCCTGGTCATTTCTAGTTTCAGCACGTGTTGCACGGTTACAAAGGGTGTTAACCTTGACCGAAGCTGCGGGACGAGTATACGGGAAAGCAATGTGCTGGCTCTGCACATGCCATAAACTCCAAATACCCCCACCTTAAAAGCTGATTGAAAATAAGGAACTCCGCTGGCTTGGGCCCCGCCTCTGGGGGAAGCTGCCATGCACCCCACACCCCGCGTCACCTGATCTGTCCCCTGGTGTGACTCAGCTCCTCCCATGTTGGACAATCTTTCCCAGGAGATGAGGCGCCCCTGGGGGCAGGGCTGTGTCTGCCTGCACCTCCTGCCCCAGTCGCTGTTCTAAACACTGCTTGTACTTTCCAGGGTTAACCCCTTTGATCCCCCCAGCAACCCTGAATCTCTGGCGCTGCTGTTATCCCCCCTGGTCAACAGGTGAGCACCCTGAGGCTCAGAGGGAGCAGGTCACTGGAGAAAAAAGTTACAAAGGGAGCAAGACCAGGACCAGCAGTCCAGCTCCAGAACTCACGTCCCGTACCCTCCACCAGGGGGAGCCAAATGACACTGGGGGTGGTGGGGCTGAGTAGACCTTTACCATCAGACCAGCAGCCCAGCTCTGTCACTTGGCCAGCTGTTCAGCTGTGTGACCCCTGACAAGTGACTCAACCTCTCTGAGCTCAGCTCCCTGATCTAGATGGAGCCCACTTCTCTAGGACTAAATGAGATGCCACAGGGGAAGGCCTTGGCACACTGCTGGAGACACAGTAACCATGACGATGATTGATGGTGCATCGTAACCATGGAGACGAGGCACCAGGCGGTGGACAGTAATCATGGTGGTAACGGGATGAGGGTGAAGATGGTGATGTAATGCTTCCAGCTGGCCAAACCATGCCGGAGGAAGAGGCAACTATGATCATTTCTGGAAGCTTCCAGATGCGATAAACTGGGTGTGGGAGGAAGAAGAGGAGGCGGCAGCAGGTCGGAGGCCATGAGTGTGGAAGGCAGAGGGGGCGAGGCTGGAGGCTGGAGGGGGGTAGAGGACAGGGCGCCGCCCCAAGCAGACTCTGGGAAGGTGGGAGACCTCGGCGCCATGCCGCCTGTCTGTTCCAAGCCTGGGAAACCTCGGGCTGCTTCTCCCCTGGGTGGCGGAGGCTCGGTCTGTTGTTTGTTCTCCAATTAGAAGTGGGCTCTTGTCCCCGCCCTCCTGCCCAGGAAGCTTTTGTGGAGCCGGGAGACGCCAGGGAGGAGCCCCACCCCACCCCCTGCCCGGTGCCACATGCTCCGTGCGCCCCCCCAGCACGCCAGCCACAGCCCAGGTGGGCGTGGGAGAGCGGAAGCCCTCGCCACCCACCGAGTGGGGCTCCGGAGGCCTGGCACGAGGGCCTGGCACCACCGGGAGAGGTGGCGGCTGTCAGCAGCAAGGAGCAGGCGCGCGGAGAACAGAACAGCCTGACCGCAAGACAGGGAGGGGCGCTGCCCGCCCCTGGGAGCCGAGAGGACCACATGCCGGGCGGCCCCAAAGGCTGCCGGGAGCTGCTGGGAGCAGGGCTGAGTCCCAGGCAGGCTGATGGCCCTCGTGGGGTCCCAGATCCCTGTGCTCATGTGATTTTAAAGGCCGCCCCAGCTGATCCCAAGGACAGGAGGGCAGCTCTGTGGGACAGTCCACACTTTCTTAAGATTGTTTGATTTATTTGAGAAGCAGAGTTATAGACAGAAAGAGAGGGAGAGACACAGAGAGAGAGGTCTTCCATCCACTTCCATCCACATCTCCAGATGGCCGCAACAGCCAGAGATGGGCTGGTACGAAGCCAGAGCTTCTTCTGGGTCTCCCACGTGGATACAGGAGCACAAGCACTTGGGCCGTCTTCTACTGCTTTCCCAGGCCATAGCAGAGAGCTGGATCAGAAGAGGAGCAGCCAGGACTCGAACTGGCGCCCATATGAGGATGTCTACTGGCGTTGCAGGCGGCGGCTTTACCTGCTGTGCCACAACGCCGGCCCTCGATGGTCCACAAGAAAGTGTTGGCAGAGCCTAGACTCCACTGTGCACCGCAGAGAACACACGGAGTTTTTAGACTGATCCCTCGTCACGCTACCTTGCACCTTCAGTTGTTGGCTGGTGAAATAGCGCCTGGCAGCCTTGTGTCAGGCCAGCTCTGGCAATGGGGGAGGAAGAACGGCAAATGGGACGCATTCCCTGCTCTTGCATCTGGTTCACCTCTTCCTGGTTGACCTCTAGAAAGCAGAAAAGAGGCAAAGGATGGGGACCGGTGCTGTGGTGTAGCAGGTAAAGCCGTCGCCTGCAGTGCCGGCATCCCATATGGGAGCTGGTTCAAGTCCCAGCTGCTCCACTTCCGATCCAGCTCTCTGTTGTGGCCTGGGAAAGCAGTAGAAGATGGCCCATGTCCTTGGGCCCCTGCACCCGCATGGAAGACCTGGAGGATGGCCAATGTGGCCAATTGGGGAGTGAACCAGCGGATGGAAGCCCTCTCTCTCTCTCTGCCTCTCCTTCTCTCTCTGTGTAATTCTAACTTCCAAATAAATAAATAAATCTTTAAAAAAGAGAGAGAGAATGAATGACGGAATCAAGGAAGCAGCTGCTTCCAGTGGCAAGTGACATAAAGACACCAGCATGGCGATGGGTGGCGGTGGCCTTCGGTCAGGCCCACGGGAAGGTGACGTCTGAGTGGGTCCTATGGAGGGGAGGAGCAGCCAGCCATGTGGAGATCTGGGGGGGGGGGAGTGTCTCCAGCACAGGAAGCAAGTGCAGAGGCCCTGGGGGTGGCAGAGGCTGGGGTGCCGTGTGAGCAGGGGAAGGGGGCCCTCAGGGTTGGCTGGGTAGCAGTGGCTGGGCTGTGTAGACGAGGAGCCTTACCCACCGAGGCGGCGGCTGCAGGCTGGGTGGGTCCCGAGTGGAGTGAGAAGCCGAGAGAGCTGTAAGCAGATGCAGCGCAGGTGCCGGGTTCAGCTTCCAAGGCTCTCTGTAGCAGTGCAGGGCGATGGGCCTGGGGGTGGGGGTGGGGGGCAGGGAGACCCCTGGGACTATTCAGTTCTGACGGAGGGGGTGATGGCTTGGCCGTGGAGGGGACAGGGGCAGGCTGCGTCTGAGAGGTGAGCCGACAAGGCTGCTGATGGCATGGATGCACCTCTCCCCCCACCCCGCCCCCCCCAGGATGAAAGGGGAGAGTCAGCGACCGGGCTTGGCCAGCAGGGCAGTGCAGGGCAGGGCAGAGCGGGGCAGGGTGGAATGGGCTGGTGACGTCCTTTGCTGCAGGCTTGTGGGATGCGGGGCGGGGCAGGGCGGGACGGGCGGTGCAGGGGGTGGGTGGGGAGGCCCTGACAGTGTCGTCTTCATCAGGAAGCTGGACACCGAGGGTTTGGACCAGACTCGAGTTTTTCCCGGATGCTCCGAAGGCCATTTCCGGGTTTTGGAGTTGGAGCGATCAGATCTCCATTCGAACCGGAGGCTCCTGTTGTGTCTGTTGCATGCTGGGATCACAGAATGAGAACACAAGCTCAGGTGCAGGCATCCGGCCCACTGGCTAAGGAGCCCGCAGTCCCTATCGAGTGCCTGGGTCTGAGTGCAAGCATCCAAGCGTCGGCTCCTGGTGCCAGCTTCCCGCTAATGCAGACCCTGGGCGGCTTCGGGTCCTGGCTCAAGCAGCTGGGCTCCTGCCACCCACGTGGGAGAGACTTGGACTGAACTCTTGGCTCCCAGCTATGACCCTAGCCAGGAACTCCTGTGAGCATTTCGGGAGCGAACCCATAGATGGGAGATTCTCTCTCTCTCTCTCTAATAAATAAAACAAAACAGTCCCTGTTTCGCCTGGTGGTTAAAGCTGCTGTTCATAATAGCAGCAGTCACAATGGCCCAAGGACAGAACCAAGCCATGTGTTCAGCAGATGAGGGGAAGATAAGCCCTACACGGCGCACAGACACAGTGGACTACTACTCAGCCCTGAAAAAGGATGGATTTGGTACATGCCATAGCACGGTGGGCCTTGGCAACAATGCCACAGCAAATGTGGGATCCCGCATTCGTGAGGTTGCTACAACAGCCAACTCATGGAGCCACGAGGTTGAATGGTGCTTACCAGGGCCTGGGGCAGGTGAGAAGGAGGGTTATGAGGGAACAGGCCTGGAGTTCAGTAGGGATGGTGCAAACGCTGTGGTACAAGTCGTGGTGATGGTTGCACAACATTGCACTTGTATTTTTTAAAAAAAAAATTATTTATTTATTTGAAAGGCAAAGTTACCGAGAGGCAGAGGTAGAGAGACAGAGAGAGAGAGAGAGAGAGAGAGAGAGAGGTTTTCCATCCACTGGTTCACTTTCCAAATAGCTGTGATGGCCGGAGCTGGACCCATCTGAGGCCAGGAGCCAGGAGCTTCTTCTGGGTCTCTGACACGGGTGCAGGGGCCCAAACACTTGGGCCATCTTCCACTGCTTTCTCAGGCCACAGCAGAGAGCTGGATTGGAAGTGGAGCTGCCGAGACTCCAAACAACGCCCATATGGGATGTCAGCGCTGCAGGCGGCGGCTTTGCCTGCTACACCACAGTGCCGGCCCCTGTTCTTGTGTTTAATGGCGCTGAATTAGACACCTGCCAACAGGTGAAGTGACAGTTATCACCAGATGTGCATTGTACCACAGTTTGAAAGCCTAAGAGCTGCAGCTGCTGGAGTCTACAATGCCGGGCTGCAGTTCCACCTCTGTCCTTGTCGCTGTGTGACCCTGGGGGAGTGCCTAGGCCCTTGATCTTGACCTTGACCTCGGTGGACGTTTCCTTGTGTGTCTAGAGGGGATATCCTGTGCCTCCATGTCCTCCTTTGTGAAACGGGGACGCCATGAGGGGGAGCTGCCATAATGGAGCTGCAGTGTCCAGACACGTTCCTGGGTGCTCAGAGACAAAGCCATTGTCACTATAGCATCACTCTGGAACCCCTGCTCCTCCCCCGGGGCTTGCAGCACTGGCTGTGACCAAATGAGGGGCCTCTGATGCCAAGTGGCCAACTTGGCCATCAAGAAACAGTCTAGAATTCTCCCTGCCTGACCACGGGCATCGCTCCCACCTCGGACACCACAGAGCGTGAGTGACCTGAGGTCCCACCATTTCCTTCCAAGAGACTTTCTTTGAAAAGTCTCGTTAGGAGGGGCCGGCTTTGGTCAAGCCGCATCAGATGCTGCAGTGCCTGTTTCAAGGTCTGGCTCCTCCACTTCTGATACGGCTTCCTGCTAACGGGCACCCCTGGGGGCAGCAGGTGACAGCTCAGGTGGTCGGGCCCCTGCCATACATGAGACCTGGATGGAGCTCCAGGCTCCTGGTTTCAGCCTGGCCCAGTGCTGGCTGTTAGCATTTGGGAAGTGACCCAGCAAGATGGGAGATTCCCTCTCTCTCTCTCTCTGATTTTCAAATAAAATGAAAATACACAATGGAATTTAAATTTTGGGTTATGAGACGTTTCAAACAAATTAAAATACGATCAGTAATCTTGTCGACTTCCCTGTGCCCATTCGCGGATTCAACACTGATCAGCCTTTGTGCATGCTGGCCTCGTCTCTTTCTTTCCCTCCCCACCCCTTTCTTCCCTGAACTACTTAAAGGCAAATTCTGCACATTTCAGTGTCATTCCACATCTACACACTTCCCTATCTATCTCTAAAAATGTTATTAAAATGACGTAATACTCTTGTTACATATGACAAAATCAAGTTTAATTCCTTGATGTTATTAAATACTGTTGGCAGTCAAATTGTTTCCAGGGGCCAATGCCATGCGCAGTAGGTTAATCCTCCACCGGCGGTGCTGGCATCTCTTATGGGTGCCGATTCTAGTCCCTCTTCCAATCCAGCTCTCTGCTGTAGCCTGGGAAAGCAGTAGAAGATGACCCAAGTCCTTGGGCACCTGCACCTGCGTGGGAGACCCAGAAGAAGCTCCTGGCTCCTGGGTTCGGGTTGGCACAGCCCCAGCTGATGCGGCCATTTGGGAGTGAACCAACGGAAGGAAGACCTTTCTCTCTGTCTCTCTCTCTCACTGTCTGTAACTCTACCTCTCAAATACATAAATAAATAAAAATCTTTAAAAAATTGTTTCCAATGATCTCAAAAATGCCCCTTTTCGGTTAGTTTTTTTTACCACAACCCTAACAGTCTGCGGTGATGGACTTGGGAGGCGGGGCCTTGGGTATTGGTTGGATGGTGAGGACAGGGCCTTCCTCACTGGAATTCACACCCTCATCTAAGAGGCCTGAAAGAGCTCCCCGCCCCCTCCACAAGAGGGGACGTGAACCAGAAAAGGGGCTCTCACCAGACCTTAAATCTGCCAGAGCCTTGAGCTTGGACATCCGGCCTCCCGACCATGAGCCACGGTTCTCTGTGGTGTGTCAGCCCTTCAGCCCTTGGTGTGCTTGCTATAATCAGCGCAGGCCAAGGTGGGTTGACAAGTGCGTGATTGATTGATGTGTACATGATTGATTGGCGTGTGCATGATTGATTGGCGTGTGCATGAGCTTACGTTCCAAATTGGTCTGCTTGCTCCCTCCTGGGGTTACCTTTTCCCTCCAGCCCTGTATTGTCTGTGAACAAGAGGCTGATGCTGAGGGCTTGAGTAGATTCCGCAGACATTTTTGGCTAGAAGTGTTTACAGATAGCGCCACGGCCCTCCTGGTTTCTCACCTAGGGCTGGACTCGTTAAAGCAAAGTAATGCAGCAAGAAGAAAACCTGGCCCCACTTAGGGACCTAGACTCCAGGATGCCCAGAGTTTCTTTCTCTAGTGTTGTATTTCCAGAAATTGTCCCGGTCAGAGATCCATCTGGCTGAGTAAACCCTCTTTCAGGGAAGGCAAATGCTTCTTGGAATGATAGAGCTCTGGCAGTCACTCACACCTAAGTGCGAACGAGGCCCGTGGTCGCCTTCTTCCCAGCTCCCTGCGTGCTTCTGCAGAGAGGGGCTTTGGCAAGCGGGCCGTGCTCTGTGCTGTTGTTCAAGGAGGGGAGTCCGTTAGGGCTCAGGGCACTGGGGACTAGGAGCTGATGGCAGGAGCTCCTCTCGGGGCTGGGAGGCTGACAAGAGGCCAGATCAAGAAGGGACCTGGAAGCCGGAGAAAGAACAGCAGGCAGAGGTGTGGTGGCAGAGAGACACGCTGCAGGCAGTGGAAGCCCAGGCACAGAGGCTGGTCCGGAACGGAAGAGAAGTTCCAGGGGCTTCCAGGAAGAACAAGTCTTACAGGCCGTGTGGCGTAAGCTGCACATTTGGCAACAAGGGAAAAGCAAACACAAGCCTCCTGACCAAAGCAGAGCCTGCGGCTGCTAAGAGTTGACCTCGAGCCGGTCCTGAGCCACAGTCCTGTGCCGCGGGCAGGGGAGGGAGCATCCTGGTACTTCCCCTTTCTTCCTACGACGGCACACGTTTCTAGGAGGTAAGCCTTATGCTAGTCGGGCTAGTTAACTCAGAAGCTATAGGCTGCTTCGATACACTGGCAACACCTTTCTCTGGAACGTGGAGCTCCAAGTTCTAGGTCATGGTTGTTAGCACAAGAAGGCTTGGCTGAGCCTGAGTCCTTGCCATGAAAAAAAGCAACGAGTGAGGAGGACTCCAAATAGCCATCCGTCATTCACGCGGGACTATTGAAGGCATGGGGGAAGCGACAGCAAACAAGAGAGCCAGGCTCTTCTTTCTAGAGTCCCTGTCTAATCACTCTCCCTTTGAAAAAAATTGTTTTTATTTGATAGATAGACAGACAGACTGACACAGAGAGGTCTCTTTTCTGCTGATTCACTGCCCAGATGCCTGCAACCAAGGCTGAACCAGACGCAGCTGGGAGTCGGGAACTCAACCCAAGTCTCCCACATGGGTGGCAGGGATCCCACTATCTGAACCACCTCTGGCAGCTTCCCAGTAGTGCAGTTGTGGGGAGCTGGACTCGGAAGTGGGGCTGGGACTTGAAGCCGGGCACTCCCTATGGGATGCAGGTGTCTTACCCCTTACGCTAACCCCCCCCCCCCGCCCCCGCCCTGTTCCTTAGAGAAGGAAGATGTCGGCCCTGAGCCTGGAGCAGAATTGCAAGGAACAGCTGGGCGTGTCCTCCTTGCAAAGTCATGCTTTGGTTTCCGCCGCTCTTCTGATTCCCTGAATATGGTCCTGTAATCACCCCGTGTCCCCCTTCGAGATCACCTGCCGTGGGGAACCCCATGCCTTCCGAGTCCAGCTGCCAGCTGGCGCACTGGGGCAGAACACCCGTGCAGAAAATGTACCCTCCAGGCTGTGCAGCTCCCCTCCCTTCCACCGCAGCGCTGCGGCTTGGGGCTTCGCTGAGATCGTCCCGTTAAATCTGTGGGGAGCGGTCCAGACATACACTCACTCCGACGGGGGCCATTCTCCTCGCCTCGCCTGTTTTACAGCTAAGAGACCGAGGCCCATCGTGCCCAGGCACTAGCTGCAGTTAGCGGTCAGTCGTCGGGCTGGGGCCCGACCCAGCAGCGACTCCCACTTTCTGGTTGCGCCAACGCCTTTTTATTTGTCAGTGATCACAGGCTACAGGTGGCTGCCCACGTTAGAACTGTTCGCTCATAGGATTCTCGAAAAGTCTTCCCTCCTCCTTGTTTCCCAGGCAATAGCAGAGGGGTCCCCCACAGGACAGGGGTCCCCTCCAGCCATGGGGCTCCAGGAACCCTTGAGAGTACCCGGACCTTGCTGGCATCCGCTCTTGCCCAACTCTTGGCTCCCTGGCTTCCAAGCCCAGGAGGGCTGAGCCTGCCCCAGCAGTGTGTGTCTCCACGACGGCTGCCTTCGGGGCTGCGGGCTTCTTGGAGCCACCTCACCCTCTGGCTCCCCAGCGCCAGGTCTGGGCAGATCCACATGCCCGAGAAGCAGGCCCCGTGGGAGCTCATCCCAGCTCCCTTCCCTGTCTCTGCGTGCCAGCTGGATGTCCCCATCAGAGGCCCTCTGTTCAGGCTGCCTTAGCAAAATGCCACCGGCTACGGCTTCAACAATAGGAGCTGCTTCTGCCCCCAGCTCTGGAGGCTGGGAAGTGCAAGATCAAGGTGCCAGCCGCCTGGGTGTCTGGGGACGGCTCCCTTCCTGGCTTGCAGATGGCTGCTTTCTCACTCTGCCGACACATGGCGCAGGCAGTAAGCTTCTGACAGCAACAGTCCCGTAGGACCTCATTTAACCGGATCACCTCCTTAGTCCACAAACAGCCACACTGGGGGCTGGGGCCTCAGCGTGTGAACTCGGGGCAGGTGGCCCAATCTGCAGCCCGAGCTTCTGCGTCGCCTGGTCCCGTTGGTCCTCCTGCCCCCTGGTGGAGTCCTCTTCCTGCTTCTCTGCTCTCCTGTGCTCCCGGTCATCCAGGGACAGGGTCTCACTCCCCCTCATCTGCCAGGGTCCCCCTGCCATCTGCTCACGGAGTGGTCTTCCCAGCACCCCAGTCACACCCTGCGATCCCTCGTCTGTCCTCCTCATCCGTGCCCCAATGCCCTCGGTGGCTCCCCACTGTCAGCCGAGTGACCCTGACATCCGGTGTTCAGGGCTGTTCTACAGAACAACCCAAATCTCCCTTCCCAGCTGTGCCCCCGCCCTGTGTGATGCCCCCCTGTGATGGTTTTCCCACGCCCCCCACCTTGCTCACAGCATCCTCTGTCTGCAGAGTTTCCATCCCCCCAGGTGAGGGTCAAGTTTGACGTCCTCTGAGATGCCGTCTCTGCCATTCCAGCTGGAAGAGACCCCTCCTCCTGGACCTCCTCCATTTCTCACTTGGATCAACGGCATCTTTGATTCTTTAGAAATGGCAGAAAAACAGCTCACGTAAGCCCTGAAGGGGAAACCCATCAGCACATGTAGCTGGGGCACCCAGGCTTGGAGCAGGTCCCAGAAATGAAGACATCAGACCCTCTAGCTCTCTCTGGGCTGCTCTCTCCCTCTCTGCTACAGATGGGTGTCTCCATGCAGCGATGAGTGGCAGTCTCGTGCCGTCCTAATTTTGTGGTCTCCCCATGAAAGAGAGCATCAGGGCGCGACTGGGATCAGCCAAGCTTGGAACTGGTGCCATCCCGGCCCGGTCACTGGGAGTGGGAGCTCCGGGAGGTCCTGGAGCCGCCACATCTTCTTGGAGTGTGAACTCGCCGACCCCCAAGGCGATTTCATCACGGACCCTCGTCTGGGAGGTACCTCTCACACAGCGCACAGAACCAGCGCTGCTCCGAGGAACTCGGACCGGGAGCTGCTGGGCGGGGATCTCCAAGGCCTTCGGCCCCAGTGTTGCTGGATTTGCACGAGGGGTCTTGGGTGTGAGGCTCCTGGAAAGCGGACCTGCGATCCCGGTCTGCAGACCTCCGAGAGGCCCCACAACCTGCCTGCCTTACGCGCCCCAGCCCGCAAACTTGCCCGGTGATGCGCAACTTGGGTCAGCTTTTCACCGTGTCAGCACTGAATGTCTACAACCTAGCAAGGTGCACATCCTCCCACCCAGCTATTCAGCTTCCGAAGTTTTGATATTTAAAATTTTCCATATTCATTTTTACTTATTTGGAAAGGGGGAGAGAGGGGCTGGCATGGTAGTGTAGCGGGTAAAGCCGCCGCCTGCAGTGCTGGCATCCCATATGGGAGCCCGTTCCAATCCCAGCTGCTCCACTTCCAACCCAGCTCTCTGCTAATGTGCCTGGGAGAGCAGTGGAAGATGACCCAAGAGCTTGGGCCCCTGCACCACATGAGAGACCTGGATAAAGCTCCTGGCTCCTGGCTTCCGCCTAGCCCAGCCCTGGCAGTTGTGGCCATTTGGAGAGTGAACCAACAGATGGAAGAACTCTCTCTCTCTCTCTCTCTCTCAGTAATTCTGCATTTCAAATAAATTAAGAAAAGAAAAGGGGGAGGAGAGAGAGAGAGAGAGAGAGAATCTCCCATCTGCTGTATCGCTTCTCAAATGCCTGAAACAGCTTAGGCGACGCCAGGCTGCAGCCAAGAGTCAAAAAATCCATCTGGGTCTCCCCCATGACTGGCAGGGAAATGACTCCTGCACATCACCCGTCACCTCCCAGGGCGTGCATTGACAGGAAGCTGGAATGGGGGTGGGGTTGGGACTTGAACCCAGGCGCTCTGATACGGCATGCGGGCAGCTGCCCCAGTTTCTAAAACTGTACTTGACCCAAATGCGCAGGAAGAACCAACGAGGACACCTGTCCGTTATTTCTTTTTATCCTAAAGTGAAAACCACCTTCATCTCCAGAGTTAAGGGCTGGTGAACAAAATGTGGGACATCCCTATGCTGGAAGTAGGAGCCATGAGCCCCACGGTGGCACAGCAGGGGGACAGCCTGCGGGGGGCGGGGCAGGGCAACCAGGCAGGAGGTGGAGTTACGCGAGTGGAACACGATGTTTTAAATTTAATTAAATCTTTTAAAGTAGATCTGATTCATTTTTATATTAAACGCAATCTTACTTTTTATGTGAATCATATCTGTGTTAGTGTTTTTCAAACCAACAAGGCTTTGTAACGCTGCAAGTCGACAGAACATACACAGGACGCAGTGGCAAGGTCAATGGTTGTGGAAGTCTCTGACATGCGCTATTTTCCACCCGCGTCTCTTCCCGAGGAGCCGCGACACAGCGTCACCCCAACTGAGGCAGGCCTGGCCAGTTCTTCTCTTTTGCTCTGTCTTCGGCTTCTGTTCCTTGAGTGTTCCGGAGGAGTCTCATTAGGTCTCCTCTGCTCGGCGTGAGAACCGGGAGCAGGCGGCCAAGGGCCTTCCAGTTCCCAGATGACACCCTTAGCTGCCTTCGTGGGACGGCACGTGGGTCAGGGGCTGGCTTCCCGCAGGCACAGCCAGGGCTGCCGGAGTAGCATCGCTGGCCGCCCCCATCCCTGCCACCCCAGCCACTCTGCCTCGGCGCCAGCCTTGCTGTGGGAACACGGAGCTGCACGTGGCTCACCTGCCAAGCACATGCGTCCCGTCCCACCCGCAGGCTGAGCTCCACGGAGTGGCATTCTGAGCCCAGGCCCCGCCAGGGCCCCGGGCGCTGTCTGCCGGCTCCTGGGCTCGGCTCCGGGAAGGTTTCCCAGGGCCCTCCACCCTCCACTCCTCCCGCTATCCGCCAGGCCAGCCGGAGGAGGGAGAGAGCCGGCAGGCAGCGGCTGTGGTTACCAGCAGGGGAGGGAGCAGACAGGCTCGCCCCAGGCCATTCCTGGGGGACGTGGGGGGGCGGGGAGGCAGGCGTCCCCCAGGAGCCAGTTTGGCTTTGTTGTTGTTGTTTGCAAAGAAGAAAGGGCAGGGAAGAGTTTTCCAGAGGCCAACCCCTGCTGGGATGAGGCGGCCTCTGGGTACCCAAGGCGTGAATGCCTAGGGGCCCAGACCTTGGCAGACAGAAGCAGCCGCTCCCAGCCCCACTCACGCTGGCCTCCCCCCGGGTGGGGGTGGGGTGGTTAGGTACCTGCGGGGCTCTCTGCCCCTCCCCGACCCCAGCACAGGCAGACCCTGGGTTACCTGCTGATGTCATGGCCCTACCCGCTGCGGCAGGTGTTGAGTTCAGACTGAACCCCAGACCAGGCTGATGCTAAGACACCCAGCTCTCTGCCGGGGCGCTCTGTCTCCTGAGATGGTCCCTGGGCCCCATCTGCACCCCCAACCCCTTCCAGAGAGCACAGCCCCGGTGTGCCCCGGAGCACAGCCTAATGCCTGGCCTGGGCACCAGGCCTCTTCCTGTTGGGGGTGCTGGGGAAGCCAGCTGTCCTCATTACGCCCATTGCAATACTTGGGAAAACTGTCTCAGAGGGGACTCTGGAAAGATCAAACATGTTCACGGCCCAAAGGAATGGATGTCTAATGGGATTTCACACGTGGTGGCAGCTCTCCTGGGACTCTAAAACTTGTCCTTTGTCCCACACTCATTGACCTGCTCTGAGCTGGGTTCTCACCAAGCTCTGACTCTGCATGAGCTGTGTGACGTTGAAACGGCGCTTGCCCTCTCTGAGCCTCAAGAACACAGGGAGGAGGGGCTGTGACACCGAGGCCGCCTGCACCTGTGATGACTACAGCCCAGCCCTAATGGACACGCCTCTCTGGAGGGTGCTGCCTGGAATCAGCCTTCTAAACAGACCACCCACGTGAGCAGACAGGCGGCAGCCTCTGAGATTCATGGGGGAGAGGGCATCTAAGGTCAGCTTCGGGCTGCGTGCGACAGGAAGGCCGGCGGGCACTCTCTCTCCTGCCTTCCCACCCCTCACTTCACCCAAGCTCGCAATGCCAAGGAGAAGCCACGGGGCTGGGGCTGGACAGAGGCTGCAGTGGGGAGGGGCCAGGGCCCGGTGCTGTGACCTCAGGGTGGGGCTCCTGTCCCTGTGCTGCCTGGGCCTGGCCCCCAATCCAAAAGGTCATGTGGACAGGAGCCCGGCCAGGGGGGCCGGTCCTTCAGCCCTCTTGGTCTGCTGGTCTGTTCCCGTCTCTGCCTATGGCACAGCTCTGGCCACACCCGGCCAGCCACTCCCCGCTCCAAGGGTTCGCCACCAGCCTGGGCCTCTCCCCGACTGAGCCCTGCTAACCCGGCTGTGAGTGACAGGGCGAGGTACGGGATTGGGAGCAGGTAAGGGTAAGACCAGCTGGCAACAAGTTTGGAGATTCCCAGGGATTCCAGCTGGTTTGAGAGTTTTCTAGAATGACTCACAGGACTCTGGAAAACACCATAATCACAGTTCCAGATTTATATCACACATGGGGCGGGCATTTTGTTCAGTGATTAACATGCCACTTAAGACACCAGCATCTGGGGCCGGCGCTGTGGCGTGGTAGGGTAAGCCTCCTCCTGTGGCACCAGCATCCCCTATGGGCATCGGTTCGAGTCCTGGCTGCTGCTCCCTGCTGATGCACCTGGGAAAGCAGTGGAAGATGGCCTAAGTGCTTAGCTCCTGCACCTGCCTGGGAGACCCAGAAGAAGCTCCTGGCTCCTGGCTTCGGATTGGCCCAGCTCTGGCCATTGTGGCCAATTGGGGAGTGAACCAGCGGATGACGGAAGATCTCTCTCTCTCTCTCTCTCTCTCTCTCTCTGCCTTTTCTTCTCTCTCTCTCTCTGTAACTCTGACTTTCAAATAAATGAATATATTTTTAAAAATTAATAGAAAATTTTGGTAGCCCAGGAAAAACTTTATTCTTTTGGAACCCCCCAAACGGTGAGGGCTCCTCTCCTCTCTCCTCTACCCACCCAGCTGCCCCTGACACGGCTTTGCCCCAGGAGTCTCCAGGGTCAAGGCCATGTCCCCTGGGTAACCTGGATGCCTTCTGAGCTTCCAGGCTGGCGGTCACCTTGAAAGCTATGAGGCCCTTGGGTTCATTTCACAGATGTGGAGACTGAGGCCTGGGGTCTGGAGAAGAATTCCAGCTGGGACTTCAGGCGTTTCTCCGTACACAGTGTTTCTCCTCGGCGAAGTCCCTTGTGGGTAGGGCACAGTCTGCATGCATCTGGACGCCTGCTTGTGCCCCCAGGGTTCACATGTCGGACTCACCCACACTGGGATGGTGTTGGGAAGGGAGGCCTTGCTAGGCGACCAGGCCACACGGGCGGCACCTCCACGAGTGCTTGCCCTGCCCACTGTGTGAGGAGGGTGCAGCGTGAAGCTGCCGTTGGTTAGCCGGGAGGCCCGCACCGGACACTGGGCGTGCTGGCGCCGTGACCTCAGCCCCACACCGCGAGGCTTACCTCTCGGTAGTTTACGAGCCCCCAGTCCGCGGTACCCTGAGACAGTGGATAGACTGGGACTCTCACAACCTCACTGCCTGGAGAGCTTCACCCAGGGGCTCGCCTGCCTTCTGCTGCCTCTGCCCCGGCTTCCCAGAGTGAGCAGGCCCAGGGCAGGGCCAGTCCCTACCTCCATCGGCCCGAGGCACAAGGGTGTCCTTGTCCATGAACTTCCAGCTCAAAGAAACCTGCTGAGGATGCTGCCTTTCTCATTTGTTAAAAAAGATTTATTTATTTGAAAGGCAGAGGGATCAAAAGAGATCTTCTGCCCACTGTTTCACTCCCCAAATGGCCACAACAGCTGGGGCTGGGCCAGGCTGAAGTCAGGAGCCAGGAACTGCATCTAGGTCTCCCACATGCATAACAGGGGCCAAAACACTTGGGCCATCTTCCTGCTGCTTTCCCAGGGGCATAGCAGGGAGCTGGACTGGAACTGGAGAAGTTGGGACTCCAACTAGCACTCATGTGAGATGCAGGCAGACGCTTAAACCTGCTGCACCACGACGCCAGCCCCTCCTCTTTCGTTATTATCGGCGTAGTGTCTGGCACTGGGAATACTTGTCATTATCAACAAATAGAAGACTCTTGTGTCCCAGGGTTAGGTCAGTTTTTCTTGACAAGTAAGACTTCCAATTCCAGAAGAATGTCAGTGCAGGGTAATCAGGTGAAATAGTTTACTACCATCATCATCACCACCACCATCATCACCATCTCACCATCACCACCACCATTACCATCATCACCATCATCACCACCACCACCATCACCATCCCATCACTACCACGACTACCAGCATCACCACCACCACCATCATACCATCATCATCACCACCACCACCACCACCACCACCATCACACCATCACCACTACCACCATCATCACCACCGTCACCATCATTACCATCATCACCATCACCACTATCATCACCATCATCACTATTACCACCACCATCACCACCACCACCACCACCACCACCACCACCCCATCACCACCACCACCACCATCACCACCATCACCATCATTACCATCATCACCATCATCACTATTACCACCACCATCATCATCACCACCACCACCACCACCACCACCATCACACCATCACCACTACCACCATCACCACCACCACCACCATCACCACTGTCACCATCATCACCACCACCATCACACCATCACCACCACCACCATCACCATCTCATCACTACCACCACCATCACCATCATTATCACCATCACCATCATCACCATCACCACCATCTCATCACTACCATGACTACCACCATCACTACCACCATCATCACCACCACCACCATCATACTATCACCACCATCACCATCACCACCATCACTACCATAATCACCATCACCACCATAATCTTCACCACTATCACCACCATCATCACTACCATAATCATCACTACCACATCACCGTCACCACCACCCTCACCAGCACCACCACCATCACCACCACCACCATCCTCACCCTCATTGTCTCCACCATCATCATCATCACCATAGCTGTCATCATGGCCATCACCACCGTCAGCACCGCTGTCCTTATTCCCACTTTACCGAGCAGGTTGGAGGCTCAGTAACTTGTCTGAGATTACTCAACCGGAAAAAGAGGCAGTGGGATTTGAACTCCGATCTGAAACTCACCCCGGTCACTTCCCAGCATGCCACACTGGCCCTCTTCAAGCCACCATCAAGAAATAGAGCGACGAGGCAAGGCAGCGCTGTGGGCATTGATGGCATTCGTCATCAGACACCTACTGCAGCTCCCTGACACCAGTGCGTCTATCGCCACCGTTTGACAGATGAGAAGCGTAAGGCACAGAGAGGTGAGGAACGTGACACCACGCAGCTAGACTTCTGGGCCCACAGCTAGTCCCTGCCCTGTACAGCCTGGCCCTGGTGTCCCTCTATCCTGCCACCCCACATGTAATTTTCTTTTTACGGAAACTGTATAGGAGCGAGCCTAAAAATTATTAGGCTCCTGGCCACTGCATTTCTCTGAACCCGGAGCCCGAAGTCTATACTGTAGCTGTGACCCCTGCCGCCTGGGGCTCTGCTTTCTGCACTTGCCCTGGGGTTGGCCTGCACCCACAGCGTCTGCATGGGTG